>NC_060122.1:183090210-183400324 GCF_021461395.2 Schistocerca americana
TGCATATTTTGTGGTACTCCATAGCAAGTGGAACAATACATACCACTATTTCTGGTCTAAAGCTTGGTGATAATATCCTGAAAAATGTCCTAAATCTGACACAAAATATCGTTTTATTTTATTTATATGCATTTCACATACCACAATGTTGTACCCCTTATTGATGCAGTTCTCATCACATAAAATACAGTATTTATATGGATTGTAAAAAGATTCATGTCTCGAGCATGGTCTTTCGTAGTTAATAATACTAGTCAAAACTAAGTCGTTTCCGAACTTTACTTCCTTTTCAGAAGTAGTTACATTATTTGAAGTACAAGACGGACAGCATCAAATTTCAATGTTTTTCATTTGTTCACTGTAAAACGTTTACAATTTTCTGCCTGTCGATTAACCACTCTTCCTTGCTTTGAAACATCGGCTGGTTGTCGCTCATGTTATGAAAAGTTCTATTCAGAATCAACGTCCGACAGCACAAAAACGGCCTTCTCTCTGTTACAGATAAAATATTGCTCCATTTGCATTCGAATGCCTTTCTCCCTTCCGCGTCCATATCAAATACGCCGATTTTAACTACACAGTGTCCGACAGAATTGTGAAACGGTTTTTCGCTCAATATGTGTATATGAGAGAAGCTTTTCCCTCGCTCTTTCCAGAAGTGAAAGAGTTTTAACAACTGCACGTTCATTGAAAACGGGAACAGAGAGACACTTTTTCAAACATATTATATCTGTGTTTCACCTGCCAGGCCTAAGCAGACTTTCTACCCAAATCATACCTCTGTCATTTAAAACGGAGAAAGGGTACCACTCACAACAAACAGGTATTAGCAGAATAGACGTCGACGCGTTCTTTATGATGTCACCTCAGTGTTTTCAGTACTTCCACTTATTTACTGTTTGATAATAAATACAGAACACTTGTAATTATAAGCTAAAGAAATGATAAGAGCTTTTTCTCCAAACTGTGAACTATGTGAAAGGTAACAATGACTGGTGGCATGGAAGTACGGGGTGAACTGTATACAGGATTCCCACGAAATAAAAGTAACGCCAAAGAAGTTTCTTATGCAGTAGAACTGCGTTCGAGAATGCTTCTCATAGGCGATAAATGTCGAAGTCCTTGCTGTTTGTAAGGAATTCTGCTACATTTCACAACTGGCTCCTTAGATAGTCGGTTGGAGTTGCCAATGAACTAAGAAGAAATATCGTCGAACTTGGTGGTCGCAACTACCTTCTCCTTGGCTCACCGATTACTAACACTGTCCCGTAAGATACATACGTGGCAGTGAACTGTGTGCACCTAATCTGAGCTAAGTTTCATTCATGAGCAACTGATGTTGAAATACATGATATTATACTATAGCTTGCAAAAGACTGCGTTGCAGCGTAATGTTCATTATATAAACTGTCTGCCCATATAATTAAGAATGCCTCTGTAATCTCTTCTCCGGTATATCTGTTTAACGACAGACGCTTTCCACATAGTTCTGTGCATGTTCCTTAATCTGCTGGTAATTTCGTCGATTTTAATGTGATTTTTAGAAGTCTACTTCTTTTTCTTCCTGTGTGCACAGCAGTCTTTCACTCGAGAACTCACTATCACAAGTAATTTTTTTTTTTTGCATATTATGTCGGAGCTTACAAGGGAACACCCCCATCGCACCCCCCTCAGATTTGGTTATAAGCTGGCACAGTGGATAGGCCATGAAAAACTGAACACAGATCAATCGAGAAAACAGGAAGAAGTTGTGTGGAACTATGAAAAAATAAGCAAAATATACAAACTGGGTCGTCCATGCCTAAGACAAGCAATATTAAGGGCAATGCGAGCCGAGGAGCGCCGTGGTCCCGTGGTTAGCGTGAACAACTGGGAAAGGAGAGGTCTTTAGTTAGAATCCACCCTCGGCTGAAAATTTTGCTTTCTTTATTTTCGCAAAGTTAAGATCTGTCCGTTCATTCATTGACGTCTCTGTTCACTGTAATAAGTTTGGTGTCTGTGTTTTGCGACAGCACCGCAAAACCGTGCGATTAGTTGACGAAAGGACGTGTCTCTCCAATGGGAACCGAAAACATTTGATCGCAAGGTCATAGGTCAACCGATTCCTCCACAGGAAAACACGTCTGATATATTCTATACGACACTGGTGACGGCATGTGCGTCACATGACAGGAATATGTTGTCGACCCACCTAACTAGTACACTTGGCGAATGGGTAAAAAGATTCTTCTACCTTGCCCGATTTAGGTTTTCTTGTGGATGTAATAATCACTCCAAAAAAGTGATGAAAACATAAGAGTTTGTCACATAAACTGAAAATAAAAAGTTAAAATTTTCGGTCGAGGGAAGATTTGATCCAAAGACCTCTACTTCCGCAGCTAATCACGCTAACCACGGGACCACGGCTCTCCTCGTCTCAGATTGCCCTCAATTTGCCTATATTGCACATGGACGACCCAGTTTGTATATTTTGCTTATTTTTTCATAGTTCCACACAATTTCTTCCTGTTTTCTCGATCGATCTGTATTCAGTTTTTCAAGGCCTATCCACTGTGCCAACTTATAACTAAATCTGAGGGGGGTGCGATGAGGAGGTTCCCTTGTTAGATGTTTTCCTAATTATTATAATTTAAAAGATTTTTCATTCACTTCCTGTTCTTCTTAGTACTTCCGCATTCCTCATTCTATCAGTTCATTGCACTTGAACAATTTCTCTCCTGAATCATATTTCAAAACTATCCAAGTCGCTTTTCTTCCTTTTTAGCTGTTCTTTCTTGGTTCTATTGGAACAAATCATTGACCTTTCCAAACTCCTTTACCCATGGATGTTATAAATCTAATTATCTTGCATTTTGTGTCAGCAACTGCAAGGTTTCACTTATTTCAATGTCCTTCCTCTCTCGAACGGTAGTTCTTACTCTGATTCTGCTACCACTGCAAGATAATTGTCACCTGACTGGTTTGATGCAGCTCTCCACGCTACCCAATCCTGTGCAGGTTTCTTCGTCTCCCAGTACCTACTGCAACCTACATCCTTCTGAAACTGCTTAGTTATTCATCTCTTGGTCTCCCTCTACGATGTTTACCCTACGCGCTGCCCTCCAATGCTAAACTTGTGATCCCCTGATGCCTCAGTTCATGTCGTACCAACCGGCCCCTCCTTCTTGTCAAGTTGTTTGGAGTCTTAATGTCCTTCCTCTCTCGAACGGTAGTTCTTACTCTGATTCTGCTACCACTGCAAGATAATTGTCACCTGACTGGTTTGATGCAGCTCTCCACGCTACCCAATCCTGCGCAGGTTTCTTCGTCTCCCAGTACCTACTGCAACCTACATCCTTCTGAATCTGCTTAGTTATTCATCTCTTGGTCTCCCTCTACGATGTTTGCCCTACGCGCTGCCCTCCAATGCTAAACTTGTGATCCCCTGATGCCTCAGTTCATGTCGTACCAACCGGCCCCTCCTTCTTGTCAAGTTGTTTGGAGTCTTGTATTACCCTAATTAACCCCTGAAGGTGATGGCGGACTGCGTAGAACTAAATAATCATCTATGGTAATACTGACTGCGAGAGAAGTACTTCACAGCTTCCATTGGCTTTATATAGCAAAACTCTTTACTCTTCACAAAAATAAGTGCCTACGTTAGTCCAGGCCAAGTCTTAAGTTAGGCTTTAAGCCAAAAGCCAGTGAGAAAATGTTTAGCATTTGTACTATTCAGCTTATCTGCTGTACTGAAAATTTAAATCGTGTCAAGTTGTGTGCCTTTGATACAGTTAGTTTAAATTCATATTTATCGCGTAATGGCAGCAGCTGCAGCTCGTCAATGATGATGCACGAACAGCTAGAAATGCTAAACGTTGAAAAATCTTGATCAGTTGGACATGGAAGGGCACTTACGGTACATAAATAATTCCAAAAAATGCTCTGTAATCTTATACTGAAATATTTAACCGATTTACACACACACACACACACACACACACACACACACACACTACCAAAGTGATATCATGCTGTCTCAATTCATTCTCATTATTCCACACCTACCTTTAATCAGCAACCATTCACAGCAGAAAGCAACGGAATTCACAGCATCAACGATAAAGTGAGTCCAAAGGACAGTTCTCTAAAATAATCTCACAGCTGCCACTACGTTTAGCAAAATCTTTTCGGAGATGATGTGGTATCTCATTCGGATTTTCAGGTGGGGACTGCAAAGCAAGGACTTATCAGGAGCAGGATAATACGAGTAACACTCTACACGTTAGAACTTGGGAATGTTAGGAATCTACACTCCTGGAAATGGAAAAAAGAACACATTGACACCGGTGTGTCAGACCCACCATACTTGCTCCGGACACTGCGAGAGGGCTGTACAAGCAATGATCACACGCACGGCACAGCGGACACACCAGGAACCGCGGTGTTGGCCGTCGGATGGCGCTAGCTGCGCAGCATTTGTGCACCGCCGCCGCCAGTGTCAGCCAGTTTGCCGTGGCATACGGAGCTCCATCGCAGTCTTTAACACTGGTAGCATGCCGCGACAGCGTGGACGTGAACCGTATGTGCAGTTGACGGACTTTGAGCGAGGGCGTATAGTGGGCATGCGGGAGGCCGGGTGGACGTACCGCCGAATTGCTCAACACGTGGGGCGTGAGGTCTCCACAGTACATTGATGTTGTCGCCAGTGGTCGGCGGAAGGTGCACGTGCCCGTCGACCTGGGACCGGACCGCAGCGACGCACGGATGCACGCCAAGACCGTAGGATCCTACGCAGTGCCGTAGGGGACCGCACCGCCACTTCCCAGCAAATTAGGGACACTGTCGCTCCTGGGGTATCGGCGAGGACCATTCGCAACCGTCTCCATGAAGCTGGGCTACGGTCCCGCACACCGTTAGGCCGTCTTCCGCTCACGCCCCAACATCGTGCAGCCCGCCTCCAGTGGTGTCGCGACAGGCGTGAATGGAGGGACGAATGGAGACGTGTCGTCTTCAGCGATGAGAGTCGCTTCTGCCTTGGTGCCAATGATGGTCGTATGCGTGTTTGGCGCCGTGCAGGTGAGCGCCACAATCAGGACTGCATACGACCGAGGCACACAGGGCCAACACCCGGCATCATGGTGTGGGGAGCGATCTCCTACACTGGCCGTACACCACTGGTGATCGTCGAGGGGACACTGAATAGTGCACGGTACATCCAAACCGTCATCGAACCCATCGTTCTACCATTCCTAGTTCGGCAAGGGAACTTGCTGTTCCAACAGGACAATGCACGTCCGCATGTATCCCGTGCCACCCAACGTGCTCTAGAAGGAGTAAGTCAACTACGCTGGCCAGCAAGATCTCCGGATCTGTCCCCCATTGAGCATGTTTGGGACTGGATGAAGCGTCGTCTCACGCGGTCTGCACGTCCAGCACGAACGCTGGTCCAACTGAGGCGCCAGGTGGAAATTTCATGGCAAGCCGTTCCACAGGACTACATCCAGCATCTCTACGATCGTCTCCATGGGAGAATAGCAGCCTGCATTGCTGCGAAAGGTGGATATACACTGTACTAGTGCCGACATTGTGCATGCTCTGTTGCCTGTGTCTATGTGCCTGTGATTCTGTCAGTGTGATCATGTGATGTATCTGACCCCAGGAATGTGTCAATAAAGTTTCCCCTTCCTGGGACAATGAATTCGCGGTGTTCTTATTTCAATTTCCAGGAGTGTAAATGGTTTAGGGCACGGGTTTGCAACCAGTTGCCCATGAGCCGCATTCGCCCCGTGATTGGTTTCAACTTCACTCACATAATAAATTTGTGGGACAGAGAGTGAGAGAGAGAGAGAGAGAGAGAGAGAGAGAGAGAGAGAGAGAGTGAGAGAGAGAGAGTGAGAGGGGGGGGGGGGGAGAAGAGAGAGAGAGTGAGGCGCTCACATTGTGCTCTGTCTGGGAAATATTTTCTGTTATTTCCACACTAACATTTCTATATAATTATTGTACATTCCGGAAGTATTAGAACACTACAACTGTTGAAACTGAAGATAATTTGTAATGAATTAGCTTAACTAGCAGGAATTCAAGGCATCCCATGTTTAGATCTTTACACTTATTTACATTCCGTGAACATTGTTTCTTTACTAATGACGCTAAACAATTTTGCTACAGACGTTTTGAAGACAGCTGTTGTAAAACGTCCTAAGTAAAGAAACAATGTTCACGATGTGTCTGTAAAGGTAGACATCCTGCAACGGTGTGAAATAAAATGAATGTACTCTCCAAAACTGTTGTTTTTAGGTATAATTTTTTGGTGTGGCATGATGGTAAGTGGATGTCATTCATATTGGTGCTTTACCCTACAAGCATTAACGTCACAGATGCTGTTATTTTGACTGTATGCACTAAGAAAGCTGCTGTCGCGTCTCAAGACATGGCTGACCGTAGGCTTAAGTAAGCACGTCAATCAGGCCCATGGATTACAAAAGGTAGCTTATGCCTGGGAAACTGTACATTCTGAAAAGAGGCAAGAGCAGGCTAAGGTCATACCTGTTACAAACTGGTAAATAGAAATGGAAGTAGAACAGGTACGTCTGGTTGGATTATTGAAGGATAATAACAACAGTATCAATGAATAGAGTGGTAAGTTTTAACAGTTGTGAATAGAAAGGTAGAAAATGGGTAACTGTGTGTTACATAGTGACCAAATTTCTCTTGTGAGTACTGAATCTAAATATAGAAGTACCAAGCAGAGACAATTTCTGTTGTCAGTACAGTGTCGTGGACTTACAGAGCTTCTTTCGGCGCTAATAAACCACGAGTAGCAAGTTAACTTATGTTAATTCAGGTTTACAGTTCTGTGTCTTCTCATCAGCCTCGACTGACACCTCCTGCCTGTGAAATGGTGAAATTCTGCTCACTCCAGTTGTTGACTATAGATGGCAGGTCGCCAAAGCTCGTGGACGAGCAATTCAGCCAAAGTCCTGTGGGCTGTTGTCCAGAAATCTTCAGGCAAAGCTGCAGCAAATATGCACAACATTGTGTTCGAGTGTTCTTGATCCCACGGCAGAAGATGACAACAACACGCGATGACGCACTGGGATGTACCATGCTGTTGGAAGTCATGTATTTGGATGATCCTAGCCCCACCAGAAAGCTGGGACTTTGGCACCCAGAAGTTCCTGGAGAAGTGATTAGGAACAGAGGCACCATATGGCACTCTCACCCAACAATGACGATGATTTCAATGCGACATACACCACTTGATATGCAGGTGTTGGAAGACTCTTAGTCTCCCTATCAACAATGGGGTATGTGGCAGCCAATGTGAAGTCCCATGAGTGACAGGTCATGGTTAACTGGTTGTTGTCATCTTGGGAATGGAAACCAGCATGTTCATGAGAAGTGCCGGAACTACTTACACGTGGATGTCACTACACTGCAACAATCACTGAATCGAGAGCTTCAATATGAAAGAAATTCATCATAATGACAGCTGAACTCAGAGCTGGAGAACTGCAGCATTTATGGAGACAGGCAGGAGGTAATAACCTGAGGTTCTGTTCATTATGACCAATGTGGGCTGCTTCTTCACTAGTGGTCATCAGTCCTCATTTCACTGTGTTTGCTTAACAATTAGTTATGAGCTCTTAGCGGCACTTTGAAGTCTCTAAAATGTGTTATTGTATCTTAGATAAGACCTGTTGCTTCATGTACATCTCTGTCTCTCTCTCTCTCAGTAGACGTTTTACTGATTGTGCAACTTGTGCCAGGCAACTGTTTGCTGGTGAAGCAGTGTGCGATCGTCTACACGACCGAGTTACAATGCTGATTCTTTGTTTTTGCTGCATAGCTATGTCACCATATCTGCCTTGTGTCATCTGTAGCTGTGGTATCGTGAACTCAAGAATGTTTTAATTTATATCCCTTTTCTACGATGTGGCATAACAAAAGACAAAACTGTCACCTAACAGATTTAGATGCTCTTATGCCGAGCTGATCATGAGGCAGTCGAATACAATCCAGCATGACATGATTAATGTGAATACTAGATGGTTAGAACCAACCACAAATGGTTGCGTGCACTACACCTGCGGCATCCATGTAAATGGCTACGTCAGTGCATCAATGCCAGTTAGGTTGCTTGCTGTCAGACGAGTTACCTGACCTCGACATGCTATGTTTTTTCATCACCTCCTCAGTGCCATTCCTATAGCTATCTCCAGATCATAAACTTAGCACGAGTTTTCATTTACCTAGCTGCCTAGCTGTGTTCTTTCATAAAATACATTTGTAAATTCTTTCCCTGTTGCTTCTGTCCGCCTGTGGAACAAGTTACCGTACACTCTGTGGACAATTAAGTGGCCCATTGCTTTTCTGAAGAACTAAAAACTCTTCCTTCTTTCACCCTCATAACAGTCGCCCATAAAAGAACACATATGAGCAGTTTTTCGTCTGTCAAACAGCAAAGGTGCGTTTATGCTGCAATCTCAATGCTTGCTGCTCGCCGGCATGGTATGGCGATGGCGTGTTTCGCACAGCAGCCACTGCCCGATGCCCTGAAATTTGAGTTGTGGTTGGCTTCTTCACGTTCACTACAGCAGTGCCGCGTTTTGCTTCGCTGTCTATGTGAACAGATGTAGGATAATTACTCCCAGCGAGCAGGGAGCAGCAAGGCTGCAGTGTAAATGTAATCAGGCTCCTGGCGATCAGCGAAGTGTGTTGTGACAGCAACGAGCTGCCAGCAGCGAGGGTGCAGCTTAAACGTACCCTAAATCAAATGTCCCTATAATCTCCCATTTACACGTCTTCTTCGTATTTTATCTATTTTCAGCAACTGTATTCTTATTTGTTGAAATAATCATCACCCAGTTGTAACAGGCTGCCGATTATCTCAACAAATTTCATCCTCTTTTCATTTCTCCATCACTCACAGTCCTTTCTTTTCGGCTATGTTCTTAATACTGAATTGATCAAGTTCCTTTCTCACTCTCCCTCTCCCTTTCCCAACACCTACTTCATGTCCATTACTGGTAACGATCATATCTTGTCTACAGTTTGTAACCTCCCCCTTATTTATCGACCTTAATGACAGTGAAAAATTAAACCGCGTGTACCTAATGGAAATTTGGGAAAAGCAATCGTCACCGAAGTTAATCTATCGGCAAAGAGGGAGGAAGGTTTACATCTTAATGAAAGCAAATTGGTGGAAATTAAGAAAGGAAATTGGTGGAAATTAAGAAAGTAAATGTGCGGTCGTTACGTTAACAATTAACTGGCGTTAATTAGATATTTGAGATTTGGGGAAAATTACGGTCGCCAGTCCTATGGACAACTGCTATAATAACTGAAAAAGAAAGGTTAATGCACATATAATTAGCACTAAAAGCGTGGCAACTGAAGGTTGACACGTGTTGTGTTAAAACTGAATGTTTGTCAGAAGTAATAAATTTCGCTACACTCAGACATAATTTAGCAAAGAATTAATAAAACCGGAAAATTGAAAGTTAATTTAGTGACTGAAATTAATAGTGAACTTTGTTTCTGAAGCATTACGAAATTAAATAAAATAAGGTTAGTCTTGGGCTACCTCAACAATCATCTCAAAAGGAACTTGAATCTACCCAATTTTGAAATAAGAGATTTAACTTTGATCTTGAATTAAATGATTTTGAACAATTAACAATAGTAAAATTTAGTACGTACCATGCTGAGCTGCAGTCAAAGGTAAGCTAAAATATGGTAACAAAACTCGCACTCTTAATTTGTGCTTGTGTAATCTAAATATAGTTCTGTTTGGCCATTGTAGCCAGCTAATGTTTACTTTAACTGAACTTTGAAATTAAAGCAGTGAAATGGAATGATATTACTTTGATGCTGGCGTTTGAATTTCAACCACACTCGGGTTCATTTCGGAAAAGGAAGGGACCCGGCTTGGTAATGCAATTGGGACAACGAGCAACAAAGGTTCATGCTAAGTTGCTGTATTTTAGTGATGCAAATGGAACAGTTTGAAAAGCTGAGGTCTTCCCTACAGTTCTAAAACTTTACTTGCTTTCAGTCTTTCTTGTTGGTTGATTGAAGGTTTGAAGACGTCGATCGAGGAGGTGGCGACAATCAATTATTGTTGGCCGTCGCTGTTGCAGAAGCTGGATGTTGGCGCGCCTTCTTCTCGACACGGTCACTAGGCGAAACGGGCTCTTGATATGTGCCAGCTAATGTTTCCCGTCCGCGACACCGTGCTAGAAACTATCATAGAAAGTCGAGCGCAATTACATTCTGCCAAACCTCGAAAGCGCGGCAACTCGCGGGAGCGTCACTCAACACACCTGCTCCACCGCCCTATTCCAGCCAGACTGTGCTCTGCCCGCGCTCCACGTGGCAGAGTTAACACTACCCAAGATCCTAAACATTTGATTCTCCACCCGACCTATAAATGTAATCGTTCGATAGCATAGTTTTCCCTAGGCAAGACCCAGCGTAAAAATACAAATAATATTTACAAAAGAAACCAATTATGCATCGACATAAATGCATAAATATATATATACAAATTGTAAAACAATTACAATATATAAAGACACAGAAATGTCGGCCGGCCGAAGTGGCCGTGCGGTTAAAGGCGCTGCAGTCTGGAACCGCAAGACCGCTACGGTCGCAGGTTCGAATCCTGCCTCGGGCATGGATGTGTGTGATGTCCTTAGGTTAGTTAGGTTTAACTAGTTCTAAGTTCTAGGGGACTAATGACCTCAGCAGTTGAGTCCCATAGTGCTCAGAGCCATTTGAACCATTTGAACCAGAAATGTCATATCTTCCGGTAACCAAATAAGGAAAAATTTTATAGTACAATAGACGAAAATAGGAGTATATGCATTTCCGGCGTTACAAGTTGTAATCAGGAACGAACATAATTTGTGCTTATTTGTCTCTCTTTGTGCGCTACAGAAAAATGTCTTACGGTGTTTTGTACTAGATGTAACTTACTTTTATTGTAATGAATACAAAAGTAAAGTACCTAGAATATCTGGCTGGATGTAAGAGAGCTTATATTGGCCCTAATCTTGCCATGCTAAATAAATCAATGAAGGTATAAGAATATACAGCGTATCCTGGAGATGTTGCTATAAAATTTGAGGGGTTGTAGAGGGTGTCTTGAGGAACAAATCGGGGACAGAAATGCGTGTCCGGGAACGTCATGCAATGACTCTACAGAGCACCGAGTTACAGGCTCCGATGCCTTTGCACGTGGACGGGTCATAGACGGAACGTGTCGCATTCTTGTTTGTTGTTCAGTAATCGCGACTGATTGCCACGATCGTCAATGGAGAGGATGGAGCTAGCTGCTGTGCTGAAATGCCTTGTCTTCTAAGATCGCAGTGCTCTCTTGCCTTGGTGGATGACAGTTTTGGACAACAGTTCCCATCTGCAGCTTAATTTTCTCCTGCAACCCTCTAAAATAATGTATGGGTGAAAAATAAACTGCAGGCCTAAGTCCGTGAGTGAACCAGTTACTGACCATGGCAACAGAGCATCGTATTCGTATGAGACAAAGTCTTTCTACGCTGCAGCTAGCTCCTTCTTCTCCACTGGTAAATGTGGCAATCAGTCGCGGTCATTGAACAACAAACAACATCGCAAGACATTCCGCCTACGGTCCGCCAGCATACAAAGCCACGTTTACAACTGAAGGGGTGGCCTTGTGACAGGCGCCAGTGCCTAAAACTTCAAGGCTCTGTAGCGTTTCACGGTGACATTTCCAGATATAGGCTCCTGTCCACGATTTGTTCTTTAAGACAACCCTCACAGCCCCTCAAAGTTTGGCACTATATTTCCAGGACACCGTTCATAGGGGAACTGATAAAATATTGGAATGGAAATGAAAATTTGATAGCCCTAGGTAACAAAAATTCTTTTGAGTCAATGACCAAGTGCAAATCTTTCATTTGGACGAATCTCTAGTGACTTGGCTAGCCCTACTCTACCTCAGATATCAAAGAAAGGGGAGCTGCAGTTCAACCTGGAATCCGAGCCACATGTTGTTACTGGCACCTCCTCACATCGTTGCGAGGTGAAGGCTGGGTTAAAGGTAGACTGAAAATGTTCATGGCTCCGCCGGAATTCAGTTCTGCGATCTCTCAGCTGGAATTCAGTTCTGCGATCTCTCAGCTTCCAGGCAAGCATTTCACTGCTAAACCACCACATCAGACTAGTTGTACGTGACTGGAATACTGTTACAGTATGTTTAGTGCAGAGTACGGGATAAGAGAAGTGAGAGACGCTTGTAGAGTTTGCTGTGGGCTTCAAATAGTTGTAGCAAACTCTCTCTTCTAAAATTATAAAATAATCATGGACGCAATGATAAATTGAATTTGCTTATGTTGAAAAATAAGGAGGGTTGTTTTATTTGGTAAAAAACTTTCTGTAGCTAGTATCGCATAAATGCTTCTTTATCATCGACAACCGGTTTCGACCGGTTTGCTGTCGTCACCTAATGACATCCCACCACAGGTATGGATATGGAAATTTACTAAAGTGGAAAATTTTAAATACCGTGGTACATGGTTCAACAGGCAAAATAATTTAAAACAGGAAATAAACCAACGTATTGTGAACGGATCTGAAACTTATTTCAGCTTAAAGCAGATAATGCCATCAAAGAATCTGTCAGTTAAGATCAAACTTAAAGCATACAATGCCGTGATAGTGCCAGTATTGTTGTGTGGGACAGAAACCCTGCGCGACTGCTACGGTCGCAGGTTCGAATCCTGCCTCGGGCATGGATGTGTGTGATGTCCTTAGGTTAGTTAGGTTTAAGTAGTTCTAAGTTCTAGGGGACTGATGACCTCAGATGTTAAGTCCCATAGTGCTCAGAACCATTTGAACCATTTGAACAGAAACCCTAAGCACAACAGAGAAGGATGAAGAAAACTTGTGGGTCTTCGAAAGAAAAATTATGGAAGGATCTTTGGACCTGTCCAGGAAGGGAGCTCGTGGAGACGTAGAAAAAAACCAAGAATTGTGTGAGCAGATGAGGCTATAGAAGCGACGGGAGGATGAGCTACGGAAAGACCTCTGCCAACTAAGAGTCCGTGACAACTGGATCCAAAGTGCACAATATCGCCGTCTATGGACGAGCATTGTGAGGTCGGCGCATGATCTAGATGGTCCTCGATCGCCGATTTGATGATAATGATGATGATGATGAGTGTGAAGTATATCTAACTGCAGACACAGAAGAAGTGGAATACTGAAAATTTGGGACAAACTAAGAGAGAATTTTCCGAGACGGTGATCAGTGGTCAAAGTAAAAACACGAAAATTAATAGAAGAGTTACAAGTAAACTCTGATTGATCTCTCACGTATAAAATAGCTTAAAACGTTTTTGAAAATGAGTTATTACACAATAAACACCTAAGTTAAAAAAATTGAAATTTTGTTTCAAGTTTGTTGAAAGTGGCGAAGTGCTCTTATTATCTAAGAAGGGATGAGTATTGTCTGGGTGTACTTGCGCTGCGTAGAACACTTGGTCTAGGAGTAACGTCTTTGACCAGAAACCAAATGTAGTCAGTCTCTAGTCCGAACCTCACCACTCCCTAAATTTCGAATAAAAATATTCACTAATGACGGCTGGTCTTCCGGCATAATAAGTACTTCAGTGCAATCTCTTGCCCTTGGGGTGGGAAACTGCCCCTGGAGGGCGTAAGAATCGGCAATGATCAACGGCGTGAGATTACAGAAGGCAATGGAAACTACTACATTAAAGACACGTAATATTTATTGATGAGGTAGATAATTGTTTTTCTGGTATAAATAGTACATTTGACTTCCAATCAGAAAGGATGTAAATCAAGGAAAACAATCCTAGTTCTATCTACAACATGTGAAATGTAACTGAAAAAGTGTTATGATGATCTGTCCACTGTTAAAAATTTCAGACTAGATTCCCATTCGTATCTCCGGAAGGGGATTACCAAAGGGTCGGTGGCCACGAGAAAAGATGGCATAACCAACAGAAGGATAACGTTCTACGAGTCGAGTTTGCAAGATCAGAAGTTTGCACGTGGTAGCAAAGCTAAAATATCTGATAAGGGAAATGTAAAGACTCAGTTTAGATCTAGTGAGGCTCAGTGAAGTAGAAAGAAGATACGGTTTTCTGATCGGATGAGTGTAGGGTAACATCAACAGCAGCAGAAAATAGTGTAACGGAGTACGATTCGTTATGTATAGGAAGGTTACTGTTAACAGTTCAGTGTCAGGGCTGTTGTCATCAGAATCGACAGCAAAACAGCACTAGTAACAATAGTTGAAATATACATGTCGATGTCGCAGGCAGAGGATGAAGAGATAGAGAAAGCATAAGAGGATATTTAACGGGTAATTCAATACTTATAGGGAGTGAAAAATCTAATTGTCATCGGAAAATGAAATGCGGTTGTGGGAGAAGAAAGAGCTACGGGACGACATTGGTTTCTCAGTAGGAATGAGAGAGGAGGAAGACTGAGTTTTGCAATAAATTTCAACTAGTGGTAACGAATACTCTGTTCTTGAATCGCAAGAGGAGGCGGTATACCTGGAAAAGGCCGAAGATACGAGAAGACTTCATCTTAAATTACATCATAGTCAGGCAGAAATTCTGAAGTCAGATATTGAATTGTAAGTTGCATATATAGACTCACATCACAATTTAGTAATGATGAAGAATAGTCTGAAGTTTAAGAGAGTAATCAGGAAGAATAACTTTGCGAAAGAAGTGGGATACAGAAATATTAAGGACTGAAGACATACGGCTGAAGTTCTTTGAGGCTATATATGCTGCGATAATGAGTAGCTCACAAGGGAACCTCCCCATCGCACCCCCCTCAGATTTAGTTATAAGTTGGCACAATGGATAGGCCTTGAAAAACTTAACACAGATCAATCGAGAAAACAGGAAGACGTTGTGTGGAACTATGAAAGAAATAAGCAAAATATACAAACTGAGTAGTCCATGTCCGTGATAGGCAACATCATGGAGAGTCCGAGCTCAGGAGCGCCGTGGCCGGATTATCGAGGGTCCAGGACTATCGCCCAATTACTTTGCTCAACAGCGACATGAAAATATTCACACGGCTATTGGCATCGCGACTCAAGAAGGTCGCACGTTACATCATATCCTGCGACCAGACTTCCCTAGGAGGCGACAACAACATCCGTACGGCCCTTTGCCGTTACAGAGACATGACAGCATTGGCGAATTATCAACGTCTCCCTGGCACCTTGGCTTCACTGGACTTTAGCCAGGCTTTCGACCGTGTTGACCACGGACAGTTCTTGAGCATATGGGATTTCCTGGCAGTATTGTCACAGTGGTTATCAGCCTGTTGAGTAGTGCAACCTCTAAAATAATGTACAATGGTCGCCTCACACCGCCCCTGATCATCGCACGATCTGTACGACAAGGCTCCCCTACTTCCACGATTTTGTATGCTTTCGCCTTGGAACCCCTGCTCCAGGGCGTGCGCCAACGTTTGGAAGGTATGGCTGTGCACGGCCACCGTTTTTGTTGTACAGCCTACGCAGACCACGGCCACCGTTTTTGTTGTACAGCCTACGCAGACGACATAGTACTATATCTGCGCAGTGAAGATGAATTACGAGCAGCACTGACATGGGTGGCAACTTATGGCGAAGCGTCGGGGAGCTGCCTCGACGTGTCAAAATCCAAGGTCCTGCTCATTGGTGAGGGCTTGCCGGAGATATGCGTTGCCCCCCTTAGTGTCGCCGCCACCATACGATGTCTTGGATTTGATTTCGCAGCAGATCTGCGCCGCTCAGCGACTATCAATGTTAGACGCTTGCTACACACAATCAGAGCAAATCTCGCAGATCACCGGCTACGAGCTCTCGACGTTATCCAACGCGCGCAATACGTGAACATGTATCATGCTTCACGTATACCACACGTGGCTCAAGTACTACCAGTCCCAAATATCCTGGCCCGACGACTGTTGATGGCTTTCGGCTCCTTCGTAAGCTCGGGGATGTTATTCAAGGTGCAATATGAATCCCTTGCACTGCCACGAGATCGTTGCGGGGTGGGACTCATCCACGTGCCGACTCGTGTCAAGGCACTATACGTCAGCTCCCAACTAAAACTTTGACATCGTTGACCGCAGAGCCTTACTAGCCTCCTGCTTCACCACTTTGCGCCGGCCTCCTTGTCCGCCCCAGTACTGGTGTCGACCATTCCAACCCCCTTTTATTACATCCAACGATTTTTCCTGGAGTTCAGCTATGTCTACCGGTCCTTACCACTTACACGTTTGTACCTGACAAAAACAGTCTCCGAATTGTTACAACAGTGCCGCCCGTCCAACCCCATCGAACATAAGTATCCACAATACGTGTGGCGACACATATGGAAGGCGATCCATGCACGTTTTCTCGAATCAGACGTTCAATCAGCGTGGTACATCACCGAGAATGACAAACAAGTTAACCGAGAGCGTCTACACCGCATCCATCTCGCCGATTCATCCCTCTGCACCCACTGTGGAGTGGATGACACGGATGTCCACCGGTTCCACTGTGGCACAGCGTTCGATGTCTGGACACTTGCGCGGCGAATTTTGGAGTTTCTTACTCGACAGACACCAGCTCAGATAGACGTCCACATGCTTTTGTACCCCGATAAGACTTTCTCCCCCTCTGCCGAAACTCACTCTGTGAATTGGATCTGTGGCCACACGATCCGCTATCTTTTTACTTCTGGCGACAAGTCTACGCTAGGATACTGGACTTATCTCAACGAACGACACTGCGTCCTGATCTGTAACCCACGTTATAAACAATATTTTTCCAATTTCTTACGGAGCACCTTCGATGACGCACCTCGTAGCTGGAACGTCCAAGCCCTGAGAAGCTGAAAACTGTATTAACCGAACCGAACTGAATAGATCTGCAACCCAGAACCCACGTCTACGCAATGAGAAGACACGTTTGGACGAGCTAGCCTGCTGTAGGTGGAGACACTTCAGGCGCTCCTGTAAGAACTGGTCTTTAACTACAAGTCGCACGACGACTTTCTATAAAATAAAAAAATAAAAAAAATAAATACAATAAAATAAAATAAAGAAAACTTTTCCTTATTTGCTTATTTATTCCTCATAATTTCTTCTTAAAGGAAAGTGAAATTTGATCTTTGCTTTGAGGACAGGTTTTTTTTTTTTTTTTTTTTTTTTTTTTGTCCCACAAAATTGCTTCTTCGCCATCAAGACGAAGGAGACTAATTTCTGTTTACTGGAAGGAGAAACCGGTATAAGTGGTATAAATGGAGTATTTGTTTTCTTTAAAAAAAAAGAAAATGGTCCCGTGGTTAGCGTGAGCAGCTGCGGAACGAGAGCTCCTTGGTTCAAGTCTTCTCTCCAGTGAAAAGTTTACTTTCTTTATTTTCGCAAAGTTATGATCTGTCCGTTCGTTCATTGACGTCTCTGTTCACTGTAATAAGTTTAGTGTCTGTGTTTTGCGACCGCACCGCAAAATCGTGCGATTAGTAGACTAAAGGATGTACCTCTACGATGGGAACCGAAAACATTTGATCGCAAGGTCATAGGTCAACCGATTCCTCCACAGGTAAACACGTCTGATATATTCTATACGACACTGGTGACGGCATGTGCGTCACATAACAGGAATGTGTTGTCGACCCACCTAACTAGTACACTTGGCGAATGGGTAAAAAGATTCATCAACCTTGCCCGATTTAGGTTTTCTTGTGGATGTGATAATCACTCCCAAAAAAGTGATGAAAACATAAGAGTTTGTCACATAAACTGCAACAAATAAATGCAACAGTTTCACAGTCGCACAGCTTTCCCTGTTCTCTGTCATAACGTTTTCAAATTTTCCGTGTGTGGAGCGTCAAATCCTGCATATGTCCAAGCAAATCTGAACATGTCCTGGAATTTTGGAGAGCGAAGTTGGTTATGTGTGAGTGCCTGAACTTTGATAATTGTCTGAAAATAAAAAATTAAACTTTTCACTACCGGAAAGCTTGAACCAAGGACCTCTTGTTCCGCAGCTGCTCACGCTAACCACGGGACCACGGCGCTCCTGAGCTAATAATATCCAAGATGTTACCTATCTTGCTCATGGACTACTCAGTTTGTATATTTTGCTTATTTTTTCATAGTTCCACACAACTTCTTCCTGTTTTCTCGATTGACCTGTGTTCAGGTTTTCAAGGCCTATGCACTGTGCCTACTTATAACTAAATCTAAGGGGGATGCGATGGGGACGTTCCCTCGTCAGTAGGCAGTTCAGTTGAAGAAATACTTAAGTTGATCGACTGAAGAAGGAAGAACAAATATGTTCAGGGGAACTCAGGAATACAGAAGGAGGCCACTAACGAACGGAATAAATAGGAAGCGCAGGGAAGCTAAGGTGAATGGCTGCATGAAAAATGTGATGAAATCGGAAATTAAATTAATTTTAAATTAACAACAGCCTCAGTTGCAATGTTTACCTAGATTTACCTAGGTTTCAGTTGGGATAACCCAACCTTCAAAAAACAAATGACTGTCTGAAGGATTGATCCAGCGTATGGAATAGTAAAAATTACCATAGGTTAAATTAGAAGCAAGGGTGGTAGCATTAAGAGAGCCATGGGAATTCCACTGTTATGTATAGAAGACAGAGCGGATCTGTGGAAAGAGTACATTGGAGGAGTCGAAAGGGAAGAGATAGGGGATCCGGTATTAGAATCAAAATTTGAAAGAGCTTTGGGAGATTTAAGATCAAATAAGTCAGAAGCGATTGATACCATTCCATCGGAATTTCTGAAATCATTGGGAAGTCGATACAAAACGACTGTTCACATTGGTGTGTAGAATGTATGAGACTGCCAGACATTCGGAAAAGCTTCATCCACACAATTCAGATAGCAAGCGCTGACAAATGCGGGAATTATCGCACAATCAGCGTAACACCTCATGCTTCCATGTTGCTGACAAGAATAAAATACAGAAGAATTGTAAAGAAAATTATGTGTTAGATGACGATCAGTTTGGCTTTAGGAAAGGTAAAGGCATCAGAGAGACAGTTCTGACGTTGCCGTTGATAATGGAAACAAGACTGAAAAAAATCAAGACATGTCATAAGATTTTCCAATCTGGATAACGTGTTCGACAATGTAAAATGGTGCAAGATGTTAGAAATTCAAGTAAGCTATATGGGAAGACGAGTAATATACATAATCTACAAGAACCAAGAGGGAACAATAAGAATGGGAGAGCAAGAACGGAGCTCTTGGATTAAAAAGGATTTAATGCAGAGGTTGTCTTTCGCCCTTACTGTTCTAGCTATACATCAAAGAAGCAATGACGAAAATAAATGAATGGTTCAAGATTGGAATTAAAATTCAAGGTGGCAGGATATCAATGATACGATTCAGCGATGATATTGCTGTTCTCAGTGAAAGCGAAGAAGAATTACAGGATATGTTGTACAGAATAAACCATCTAATGAGGGCAGAATATGGGCAGAATATGGATTGTGAGTAAATCAAAGAAGAAAGTAATGAAAAATAGCAGAAATGAGACCATCGAGAAACTTAACATCGGAGTTGTTGATCACGGAATAGATGAAGTTAAGTAATTCTGCTACCTAGACAGGAAAATAACCAGTGGCGGACGGAGCAAGGAGGGCATAAAAGGCTCACTATCATTCGCAGAAAGCACTTTGCTATCCAAGAGAGGTCTATTAGTATCAAACATAGGCCTTAATTTGAGGAAGAAATTAGAATGTACATTTGGAGCACAGCATTGTATATTAGTGAGGCATGGACTGTGGGAAAACTGGAACAGAAGACAATCGAAGCTTTTGAGATGTGGTGCTACAGAAGAATGTTGAAAACGAGTTGTCGATAAGATAAGGAATGAGGAGGTTCTCCGCAGAATCGGAGGGACATGAATATATAGAAAACAGTTTGAAGAAGAGTGCAAACGGTGATAGGGCATGTGTTAAGACATCAGGAAATACTCTACATGGGACTAGAGGAAACTGTAGCAGAAGACAGTGCTCACAATACATCCATAAAACATCTGACGATGTGGGTTGCTAGTGCTGTTCTGGAATGGAAAGCTTGGCGCAGGAGAAGAATTCGTGGCGGGCCGCACAAACCAGTCGGAAGCCTGATAACTGAAGAAAAAGAGCGCTTCGTTTCATGCAGAAGCTAGTTTTTCACGCGTCTCAATCTTTATGATGTCGTAGCTCTTGAAATATATGTCGTATAAAGATATAATTTTGCACGTACATTCGGTGGCATACGGGTATACCTCCTGCAAATGTTGTTGCCAAAAGAGCTGGTGTTAAAGAAGGAGTAAATTCAGTCGTCATGCCGGATATGGAAACTTTATTTTTTCCTTTTTTCATTTTGCTGGTGGTGTCAGCGTGAAAAGTTTCGTAAATGTTTGATATTTTGTGTAAAGTTTGTTGGAAGTATGTAATTGCTGTCATACTCAAATACTTGATGAATATAGTCTGTAATTTGCATGCTCTGACTTACGCTGCCTCAAGACATTGCAATACTTGAGGTACTGTGTTATTATTTTAACATAAGATCATACCTCTTGAGGAGTATATTATGACTGCATTTTAAATTTTTAAATTAGGTTTGTAGGATTATGAAATAATGAAAATAGAATCTTTATTACTGGGTCCGGGCACCAGGTACCATAAACCACAAACCATGTTTGCTGTTTAGTGATGCAAATGAGGGAAGGCCGAGTCCTCAGGTATAACGGGCGCAGAGGCAGAGCAACCATGGATGGCTCTGGTAAAATTCGAAGTAGAAAATACCTATCTGTATTTTATGGAGCAGAAGAAACCTATGACAGTGGAAGTTGGAATGAGATGTTCACAGTACTCAGAAGACTTTGGCCTGCACGGAGAGAGTCGAAATGACTGAAGATTAATATAAGTGTAAGAGGAAAGGATATGTATTGATGATAATTTTTGTTCAGCTAACACGTTTTGCCCGGACATGGAAGACCTGTTGACTGAAAGTACAGAATGTTTAGTGGAAAGTACGGCTAAGAGGTAAACAAAGCCAACAAGAACTTTATTAAGAGTAGCAGAAGAGGTTCAAATGGTTCAAATGGCTCTGAGCACTGTAACGTTCCCTGGCAAACTCACGTTATTAAAGAACAAGAGTTTATTTGTACCATATACGCCGCTCTGGGCAAGTTGTATATATCGTAATTATTGAACAAAAATATTACTGAATGTAGTGTAAAAGACATTTGTTATTCTCCTTATATTTTTTGTTGTAATATTTCTCTGTATTTAGGATAGGAATTTTTCTGTATTTATTATGTGATTGTAAAATGTGTCAGTGTTTGCGATAGCAGAGATATAAAATGTTGTCAGAAGAGAATAATATCGTCAATTTGCAAAGAAATGTTAATAGTCAGCAATACTATTTAAGCACAATGCATTATGTATTCTTTGGTCTTCTCTGTTCAGAAGTCATTGCGGTAGGACACTGTGAAAGAGTTTTTCACGAATGTGTAGACTTCTTTTGCCTCTGCCTGGACTTAGCCGCCATTAGACGATGCGTTACGAATTAATGTGAGTTGTACTACTGTTTGATCTAAATATATCAGAATTTATCAAATGTGTGAATTATTTATGTAAATTAGCTTGCCCACGTCATCTATAAAATTTCTTTAAGAATTTTTCAGCATTTTTTTTTAGCGGTGTTGCTGGGCTGTGCCGCGACCAACAATAGCAGCGGCGGCATATTTAAAAAATTATCAAACCCGTAAATCGGGAACAGATGCAGAAAAATCAATAGTGAATTAAGAAATTGTTCTTCTTTTTCAGTGATCCTGTGGCTGATAAAATTTGAATTATTTATACGTTTGTGCATTCGTAGGCGGATAGTTAACGTTAGTTAACATTGAAATTTAAACAGTTTGTTTCTTTAAAATAACTCAAATGCATAGTGAAGTAGGTTTGATCAGTGATAAATGTCGGCTTGGCAATAGTTAAAACATTTTCTGCTGATAGAGATAATCTTGTGTTCTATGGCTAGTGCCGGGATAAAATTCAGTAAAAATATTTAACAAAAAACCCACTGCATCTGGAAAGTGTATGCCAAGGCTGAATGATTTAAAGGACTCAATTCTCAACCTAATATTCTTAACCAGTTCATATGAGTTCACGTAAATATTATTTTTTCTTTAAATGTACGTAATTCTTAAGAAAGTAAAAATTTTTATTACCACACGAAAATAAGAGAGTGGTTCTACAACAAAGTTCGCACGAAAGAAAATTAACTTAAAAGCAAAAGATAAAATTTATTATTCTTCTTTAACGAAATTGTGACGATTTCGTTAAATTGGCGCCCAACGTGGGGCTCGAATATGCAGTGGCCACTAAATACCCGTGAGATAACTAGGGAATTAATATAGTCGAACTTTGTTGCAGAACATTTAATAATTTTTCTATGTATTGTATGTATTGCATAACCAATATTGTGTGGTAATACCTGTGTATGATTTTTTGCATGAGAACACTATGTACCCAGAGGCAAGCTGAAGAAGAGAGCTCAATATTTCGAAAAATTAATTACCTACCACAATATCAGGGGGCAGCTGCACCCAAGATAGATCACCAAAAGGTAAAGCTACAGTGTAGTTGTCCTGTGGGTAGTAAAGTAGCCTCAGTGCAGTGTTCTCGGATCATTAGTGGTGTGCTTGTTGTTAGTACTTTGTTTAAAATAACAGGACATTTAGGTAGTTAGTCATTGTAGTATATAGTAAGTGTGTATTAGTTAATGTCCATTTCTTGTGTGATTATGTCAGTGAAACCTGAGTGTTAGGATATTTAGTTCAGATTTTATTTCTTTTGTTTACTATGGTTAGATTGCGTAGTCAGAAAGATATCAACATGGATAATGAGCAACAGTCAGTAAGTAGTGATACTGAGTTAGAAAGTAGGACACAAAGTAATGTTAGTGACGTAGTTCAGGAAGTACAATGTGAAAATCTGGGGGCAGAAGGGCAAGAAATGTTGCCATTGCCACCCAGTGATTCAGTTGATAGCGGAAATACTGTGCCATCCGCAAGCACTGGACACGGACCAGAGAGTGGTGAGGTGTCAGAAGTGCAATCATTAAGAGTTATGTTCGAGCGCATGCTCAATTTCCAAGCTGAATTTGTACGTGTGCAAGCAGAGCGTGATGCTAAACAAGCAGAACGCGATAGAGAACGTGATGCTGAACAAGCAGAGCGTGACCAGAGATTGGTAGCTGAGTTTGCCAAACAAGCAGAGCGCGATAGAGAACGTGATGCTAAACAAGCAGAGCGTGACCGACGCCTGCATGAGAGGGACTTGCAGTTGATGCAAACTTTAGAAGTTATGCAAAGTGAGATTGTTAGTTTGAAACAAAAATATGAAACCATACCCAAAACGGTGCAAGAATTAAGCGAAAGAGTAGATAGTGTTCAAGTGGCTAACGCCAATATAGTAGAGGAAATCAGTGTCCTGACTAATAGGGTCGAACAACTAGAAATTGACACAACTCAAGTAATTGAGAACAAAGTGATCGAACAAGAGCTCAAAGTAGAAAATGAAGTCATAAAAGAAATAGATCAGAAGGTACACGCCGCAATTGAGGCCAGAGATGTGGGCTCAAGTGCGGATGTGCAGGACCTAAAAAGGATAGTGCACAAAGACATTCCGCTGTGGCAGCGGAGTGTGGACCGTCGTCTTGCCGAAATGGAGCTTAGCTTGCGGCATGACGAGGCACGGGCGTATGTCACGCCAGCCAGGTCCAACAATGATAGGCATATAAATACTGCAGTAAAAAATTGCGACTGCGAGACAGAACAGGCAACCAATGTAAGCGAAGCAAATAAATGTCATTCCAAAGTAGTGATTGAAGAAAGCTTGATTAGGAACCGACAGTTTCAGATCTTTACAACGGAGAAGAAATCTGTTCACCCTGTAGTGTTTATCAAGGGATTTAGAAACATTTTGCCTAGCGTTTGGAGTCATACCCAGAAAATACAGTTCGTTATGTCCTACATACAAGGAGATGGGCAACCGAAGCAGCTGACAGTTGTGATACATATGAGCAATTTGAAAAAGCATTCTTGGCCAAATATTGGTCAACATGTATCCAGGAGAGATTACGGAAGGAGGTATATAATCCAGAGCCGTATTCTCCACGACTAGGCAATTTGCGAAAATATTTCGAGAAGTACATTAATAAGACCCGTTACTGGGACGAACAGATTTCATCCCGGGATTTGATCAGACTTTTGAAATCACACTTGCCGATACATGTAAAGGAAAAACTTATACACGTGCCTGAAAATGATATGGAACATTTCTTGTCTGTTCTGGACTCAATTGACCTGATTCAGGAGGATGTCAAGGCAGCTACTGAACAGGCTAGAAGTAACGGAAACGGTTATAGAAATGGTAGAAATAACACGCCTCCACCAAGTAATGGAAACGGCGGAGGTAATAATAGGAGACAAGAGTATGCACAAAACGGAAATAGAGGTAGAGACAGGAACGGCAATAGTCCGTCGGTGAATAATGACCGGAAAAGGAGGTTCGATGACCGGTATGAAACAGGCCCACCAAGCTATAATAGATGGAAAAATGCCAGGGGGCCGAGCAACACTAATACTTATAATCATGCAAACCGAACTTGGCCGCAGAACCAGAGGCCCAGTCCGGACCGGCAAAACAGTGATAGGTATGACAATAACCGACCGCCACCACAAAATGCGCCAATTGCGCAACCGTGGCGGCCGACGCAACACAACGTGCACATAGTGGAGGTCAGTGACACAGAGCGGCCACGCCCATCCACTAGCAATAATTCAACAAACTAGATGCAGCCGAGATACGCTCTCCATCGTCGGCTGAGGTTTGGAGTGAGAGCAGCCCGACACAGAACAAAACACCGAACAAAATCTGTATCCTTAGGTATAATGACGGGGTACAGATGGGAGATGAATTAATAACTGAACCATCCACGTGCATAAAGGAGCACAAAGACAAAGTACAAGCGATAATAGGGGTCAAAATTAACAATATTGATGTGCAAGCGGTCGTAGATACAGGTGCTACTGTCAGTGTTATGAGTATGGACTTATTCAAAGTACTGGGGAAGGAAAGGCGTATGCTGACTTTTCCCGTGAATAATTGTAAAGTCACTGGAGCCATAAGTGCACAGCGACAAATAATTAAACTCCAAGTGCGGGTAGAGATGTATTTAGGGGATGAAGCCATAGCGTGCTCATTCCTGGTAGTAAAGGGTTTAAAAGTAGCCTGCATTTTGGGGGTATATTTTTTGAGAGAAAGGGACGCAATAATCGACCTTTCTCGGGGAAAATTAAGTTTGACGAATGCTGGTAGGAGAATAGAATTGTCCATGCTCAGATCTGAAGAGGTACCTGTACCGAATTGTAATGCTATTAACATAAAGTGTAGGAATCAGTCGATACTACATTTAGACAATCATTGTCTAGGACAGAATCTCTATTATCCTGACGTACAAGGTGATCAATTAAAAGCAAATGTGGACGCACTTGTAAACAAAGTATCACAGTCCGAAAATTTGAACTCTATGCAACAGCAGGATTTGGTACAGTTATTATCTAATTATGCAGACGTATTTTCAGAACGACCAGGAATTGTTAAGGGATATCAGTACAATATCGAGGTGAAGCCTCACAAAACATACTGTCGAGCCTCATACTCCATTCCTTGGTCCAAGAAGGAAATAGTAGCTAAAGAAATAAGAAAACTGATCGAGTGGGGAATAATAGAACCGTCTTTGTCCCCTTATAGTAGTCCTTTGGTGGCGGTAGCAAAAGCCGACGGACAGGTACGGTTAGTACTAGATGCGAGAGACATAAATGAAATTATTGTACCCGTTAGGACTCATCCGGAAAATCTTGATGAGCAAATTCAAAAATTTCATGGAGTGCAATATTTGACATCTATTGATATGAGAAGTTGATTCTGGCAAATCCTGCTCACACCCGAGTCGAGGAAATATACTGCATTTATATTTGGGGGAAGGAGCTACCAATTTAGGGTACTACCTTTCGGCTTAAATGTAAGTGCAGGAGTTTTCATAACAGCCCTCGACGCGGTTTTAGGTCCGGATTTGCTGCAAAGGGTAACAGTGTATGTAGACGATCTAGTGATTGCCACTGCCACCTGGGAGGAGCACGTAGAACTACTGAGTAAAGTCTTAGAAAGGTTTAAGCAAGCGGGAGTAACAGCGAATCTTGCTTGATAAATCCAAATTTGGACGTAATCAGATTAAATTTCTAGGTCACATAATAACACCACAAGGCATCAAGCCTGACAGCAAAAAACTTGATGTAATTCGTGGGTTTCCTAGTCCGAGAACTAAGAAACAGCTCAAAGCATTTATAGGTCTAGCATCTTTTTTTAGACGGTTTGTTCCCAACCAATTAAATTGGTTGACGGCCACGACCTTACCCTCCAGTCTCCTGATGACATCGCTCGCGCTGCTGCCTTCCTGCACCAGACATTGTCTGACGCCGTCGCCACCCATATCCCCACCAAAGCCATCCACCCTCACCGCCCCGCCCTGCCTCCACAGGCCGTCCTTCTCCTTCGAGAGTCCCGCCGCCTCTACCGCTCTTTTCTCCGCACTCGTGACCGGGATACACTTACCCGCCACCGGCAATTACAGCGACACATCCGCAACCTGCTTGTTCCGAAGAAACGCCGAGCCTGGCGCCAGACATGTACACGACTCAACACCACACTCCCCATCAACTCTTCCAAGTATTGGTCTGCCTTCCACCGCCTTACTGGGAACCGCCCCACCCACCAGTACCCACTCCTCCTTCATGACCGTCCCTTTCCTGACAACCTCAGTAAGGCCAACCACTTTGCCTCCCACCTCTCTGATGTTTTTTCCATCCCAGATGATCCCCACTTTGATTATTCCCTCTTCCCTGATGTCATGGACCGTACGAATACCTCTGTTCCTCCCCTTGCTCCTAGCTTCCAGTACTTGGGCCACACCCCACCTTCTGCACTTAACACTCCCATCACTACACAGGACATCAGCCTCACACTCCGCACTAAACGCAACACTGCTCCCGGCCACGACTGCGTTACCTACCGCCACCTCAAACACTGCCCTCCCTCCTTCCTTTCCCTCCTTGCCACCCTCTACAATGTCATCCTTGCCACTGGCTTCTATCCCGACCTGTGGAAAACCTCCCGTATCCTGATGTTCTCCAAACCCAATAAGCCTCCATCTGATGCCTCTTCCTATCGTCCTATCTGTCTCACATCGGTGTTCAGCAAGCTCTTGGAATCCATCCTTTCCCGGCGCATCCATCTCCACCTCCACCAAAACCACCTCCTCCCAAACACCCAATGTGGCTTTCGACCTTCCTTCTCTGCTGATGACCAACTCCTCCGCCTCACTCATCTCCTCTCCCTCCAGCTTAACTCCCGTCGCTCCGCCATTTTTGTCTCACTTGACCTCGAAAAGGCCTACGACCGTGTCTGGTATCCCGGTCTCCTGTTTAAACTCCAAACCTATGCCCTTCCTATCAACTACATCCGTCTGGTGGCCTCCTTCCTCTCCCACCGCCCTTCCTATGTTACCATCCATCATGCCACTTCCCACACCTTCTACCCCTCTGCCGGTGTGCCCCAGGGCTCTGTCCTCTCCCCTCTCCTCTACCTCCTGTACATGGCAGATATGCCCCAACCCCCCCCCCCCTCCAGTCCACCTCTTGCAATATGCTGATGACACCGCATTCCTCGCCCTCGCTCCTACCCTCCAACGGTCCCAACGCCTTCTCCAGAATCACCTTGACCTATTTGCTGCATGGTGTAACCAATGGCTCCTGAAACTCAATCCTTCCAAGACCCAGGCAATCATCGTAGGTCGTACCACTCGCTCCTTCCAGCTCCTGGATTTCTCCCTTACTGTCTGTGCACGTCCTGTCCGCCTCACCCCCACCCTCACCTACCTTGGCCTCACCATTGACCGTCACCTCACCTGGATACCTCATCTCCGCTCCATCCAATCCAAAGCCCACAACCGCCTCCGACTCCTCAAACTCCTCTCTGGCCGGACATGGGGGTTGCACCCCTCTACCATCCTCCACACCTACAAATCCTTCATCCGTCCCATCCTCTGTTATGCCAGTCCTGCCTGGATATCTGCCCCCCCCCCCCCCAAATTCTATCAGTCCCTCCAGATCCTTGAGCATCATGCACTCCGCCTCGCCTTCCGTATCCGCCTCCCGTCCCCCACGCGGATCCTCTATGATCTCATTCCTTTCCCCCATCTGCTCCTATTCCTCGAACATATCCGCATCCTCTACACCTCCCGCCGTCTCGAACCCCCTCACCCCCTGGTTGCTCCTCTCCTCTCCCATCCCCGCCCCCTGCCACGTCTTCACTGTTGTGTCCCCCCTACCCTCCATCTCTCCACCCTCCATCTCCTTTCCCAAGGTGGCTTCCGTCAACTCCCCCTCCCGGATGATGCCCTCTCCCCCTCCATTTATCCTTCCTATCAACTCTGATCCTCACTCCCCCTCCTTTCCTCTGTCCTTTCCCTGGGCTCCCTCTCCCCCCCCCCTTCCGTCCTGTTTTTCCTCCCCACTAAACCTCTCCCTACCTCCCTTCTCCCCCCCAGTCCTTTTGTATTTCCCCTCCTCTGCCTACCCCACTCCCTGTCGCGTCTGCTCCCCACCCCTCTTATGGGTCCTCATCCCACTTCAGCTCCTTTCCCGGCTCCCCCCTTCGCTTTTACTCTCCTTTCCCCCCCTTTTTTTGTTTTCCCATCTTCTGTCCAGTTTCCCCCCACCTGCTCTGGACTGTGGTGTCACATTTGCCAACTTTTTAGTGCAGTGTTCCAGTGACTATTCAGTGTTGTTTGTCTTTCTCGTGTTGCGAACAGAAACCATGCTGTCGCTCGGTGTGAATTTTATTTCCTTTGTGAACAGAATCCAGACTGTCGCCGTGTTTTTTTTTAATTGTCTATTGTTTTCCCTGTCTACTTCGTATGTATTTTTATTAGCGTCATCATCCCTGTGTTGTTGTTTTAAGTTCCACGATTTCTTTTCGCCTTGTTACTCTCTAAGTCTCCGATTTTATCGCCTGTTTTTTATTATTTGTTCTCTTGATCTTTGTCACAAACTCTGTCGGCTGAAGAGCGGCGTACTAAGCTGCTGCCAGCCCGCCCCCTTCGGGGGGAATTGAAATTCAATAAATGAAAAAAAAAAACAACCAATTAATGAATAACGAATCTTTATTGAGCCTGTTGCGTAAAAATGCGCACTGGGTGTGGACAGAAGAATGTCAACGCGCATTTGACGCTATCAAAAATGCCTTGGTGAACGCAAACATACTGCGACACCCAGACATGACAAAAGATTTTTGTATAGCGACAGATTCGTGTTCATACGGTCTGGGCGCGTGTTTATTTCAGTGGGACAGGAGCAACGACCCCACAACAATCAATGTAATCGGATTTGCCAGCCGCACACTAAACAGCTGCGAGAGAGCATATTCCGCTACCGAATTAGAGGCTCTTGCAGTGGTTTGGGCGGTAAAGAAATTTAACTATTACATCTATGGTAAAGAAGTCAAAGTATTCAGTGACCACCAGGCTCTGAGCTATTTAATGACTTGCAAATTATACCATACCCGCTTGCTAAGATGGAGGTTAGCATTACAGGAATATAAAATTAAAATCATGTACCTAAAAGGACAAGATAATGTTGTAGCAGACGCCTTGTCGAGGCTTCCACTAGGGCAATCCTCAATGTCAAATATTTTGGAACAATCGGAGCAACATCGAATACTATTAGTACAAGATAAGGTACATAGGAGGGACTTTTTACATATGTGTAAAAATATGTCTATATTGCAGGAAACTGATCCGATTTGGCGAGATATCATTAGCAAAATTAAAGAAGGAACCAATCTTAAAAGTGTTCAGAATTTCAAAATAGTAGATAATATTCTGTATTATAAAACAGGTGTGTCAAATGACCATGGAGTCGTGTGTATACCACAACAGGCTATCCCAGCTGTAGTGTGGCACACGCATTTAGCATGGGGTCACGCTGGGATAGGCAAGACAATAAGGATTTTGTCCAAATTCTGTTATTTTAAGGGGATAAGCCAGCAGACTCGCACCATTATCAGGACTTGTCCTCTGTGCCAAAAGGCTAAGTTTCAAAATAAGTCCACAAGGTTTGAACTGCATCCTATAGTGCCTCATCGACCACTTCAGTTAGTATCTATAGACATAGCAGGACCCTACCCACGAGCCAGGGGTGGATTGAAGTACATTTTAGCGGTGTATGACCTTTTCTCTAAATATTTAAAAATATACTGCCTTAAATCAGCCACTGCTCATGGAATAGTTAAATGGTTAGGGAAGGAATATTTAACACAAGTGGGTAAGCCTGAAGCGATAATATCGGATAATGCTTCCTATTTTACAGGCCATACCTGGAAAAACTATTTACATGAACAAGATATAAAGCATATACTAATTTCCCGTTTTCACCCACAAGCTAGTTTAGTAGAGAGAACATTTGGAGAGTTAAATAAATTTTTCAGGTTATACATTGCATATAAACACACAAGATGGCCAGATCTGATACCTAAGTTTGTAGAAGTTCACAACGCAACCCCGCATGCTTCTACGGGGTATCCACCAAACGAGATTATAATGAATAATAATAGAGTTTTGAATGAGTGGCTGGCACCTTTGCCTAAGGTCCCAGTCATTCCTGAGCCTAAGGAAGAGAAGATAAGAAAAGCAGGGTGCAACCTTACCAGGTGCGCTCAGAAAAGGAAAGAAAAATATAACCGACATGTGACGAATAACAAAAAATTTAGTGTTGGGGACTTGGTACTCTTACGCAATCATCCTAAGTCCTCGGCATCCTTGAAACAGAATAGCTAGTGGCAATTGGTGTACAATGGACCTTTTAGAGTAGTAAGTGTGCCACATGAGTGTAGCTATCTCTTAGCAGATCCCCACTCAGGGAGAGTACAGGGACTGTATCCGCGTAAGGATGTAAAAGCATTCCTACAGTAAAAGACTAATAGTCCTATGTGGACACCATTCTTTTGTAAATAATGAACATTAATGATGTGTGATCTTTAGAGATAATGTACTAGTGTAGAAGTGTTTAGTTATAAGAATATGATTGACTTTCTCATGTGTATGGATATTTGTGTTATGTACTCTTTTAATTTGTGTTATCTAGAACATGCTCTAAATGTTTGCACAGATAATCTGATTAGTGCAATTATTTGTAGTGTTAAGCTGTGACAGAGTTCAATCAAAAAGAACATTTTAGTAATGATTAGTTAGTGTATTACATAATTTTCGATGCGCCCAAATTTGAAATATTTCTTGGCACAATCTTTTCTATTATGTGTATGTATGTAGATATGTGTAGCTGTCAGATTGACAGATTCGAACCCAGAATAATATCAATAATATGAGGCCCTGAGAACTTTATTATCTCACCAATGTTATTAGAGAAAATAATGCACCCAGTAGTGACCCGAGGGCACCATGGGAGGCAATCTTGTTGCAAATGTAAGTAGTGCAAAGTTACGCACAAAGAAGCTTCAATTGAAGCATGTGCAGATTCAAACAGTAAAAAAGAGCTATCCAGATACAGTCCAAGTCAATTTTTGCCTACAGAGACTACACTGTAGTTACGTAGGACGTTGATAGTAAAGTGTGACATGAGTTCAAAGGAGTTATTGAACAATATGCCTGAATCCGGCTGGAATGCACAAATAAAATCTACTCGAACACGAATATAGATGACTTTTGGGCAAACTAATACCAAATTTTAATATTTTGTTACCATGTACGCAAATATCACACCTTGGTAAAGAGTTAAGAATGTGATATTACAAAAAAAAAATTGCACAGCGGACATTGTAAATAAAAATAAAGAAACTTAAACAAAAGTGCAGTATTGTGCGGCAGAGACAGACAGTGACTGTTAAACCTGCAGCAATACGTCACGGAGTAGTTGAGTATAAGCAATAAAAAACTGTATCATCGCCGTGTGTGCAAGTGGACAAGGAACTAGCACGACACGAACAGTGAACCGATAACGGACGGTGGATCAAATTAGTGTCAAACTTTAACTCTTTGTGTGTCAAGGGACGCTAGGAAAGCGCATTGACTACAGAGATACATTTTGTCCAAAGGTGAAAACTTGCGTGTGACTAATGACAAGTCATGACATGGTGAAAAATATTGTATGCCCATAAAACGTGTTACTGTGACAACGAAACATTGTGCAAACCAGACTAGTGAAGGCCTACTGAGTAATAACTGCCACTAACTGTGTGCGTTCTTTCCCACAGCAGGAAAAATGCCTATAAGGATAGTACACTGTTTGTGAACTTGTTGCATGTTTCCTGGAGCACTGCAAGAAGACGTCGCACGGGCGAGCGGATATCCAACGCGCATCCGGCTACATCAGCTATGCAGCGGCCGCAGCAGGCCCGTAGCAGACCAGACAGACAGCCACGCCCCTCCGCGCCGTAGCTGTCAACGCCGGGGGCGGTGACCTACACGGAGTCAGCGCGCCGCGCCGAGCGCCGCTCAACAATCACTCCCCACCGCTCACCAAATACAGCATTATTGATTTTTTTTTATGTTCACATAAACAGAATAACATGTCAATGACTTCATTTCGATAAACATTGAACATTTACTATGTATGTCCGTAAGTGATATATCCTAGGACAAGTGACCTTGTAGTGTATCACAAGAATAATAGTTTCACACACAAAAACTTCCGGTGAACTGTATGTGACTGTGATATTGTGTAATTGTGTAACCGTTTGTGACGAACTGCTAATTTAATTCAAATGAATAACTGTTAAAGAGACAATATTGACCATGAACCAACTGGGATGGCTGGGCTCCGGCACAGTTTTGCCCAGGTTTCTTGTTTGCCTACGCCCAAATGGGGGAGCCATGAACTTATATAACCCTGGGACTAAATAAAAGAGCCATTCCGTAAAATATACAAGTGTAAAGAACGTTACTGGCACCATTGTGTCAAAGTCTAAAAACTCTTTGCCAAATGCTGCCAGGGGGCAATGTAACGTTCCCTGGCAAACTCACGTTATTAAAGAACAAGAGTTTATTTGTACCATATACGCCGCTCTGGGCAAGTTGTATATATCGTAATTATTGAACAAAAATATTACTGAATGTGGTGTAAAAGACATTTGTTATTCTTCTTATATTTTTTGTTGTAATATTTCTCTGTATTTAGGATAGGAATTTTTCTGTATTTATTATGTGATTGTAAAATGTGTCAGTATTTGCGATAGCAGAGATATAAAATGTTGTCAGAAGAGAATAATATCGTCAATTTGCAAAGAAATGTTAATAGTCAGCAATACTATTTAAGCACAATGCATTATGTATTCTTTGGTCTTCTCTGTTCAGAAGTCATTGCGGTAGGACACTGTGAAAGAGTTTTTCACGAATGTGTAGTCTTCTTTTGTCTCTGCCTGGACTTAGCCGCCATTAGACGATGCGTTACGAATTAATGTGAGTTGTACTACTGTTTGATCTAAATATATCAGAATTTATCAAATGTGTGAATTATTTATGTAAATTAGCTTGCCCACGTCATCTATAAAATTTCTTTAAGAATTTTTCAGCATTTTTTTTTAGCGGTGTTGCTGGGCTGTGCCGCGACCAACAATAGCAGCGGCGGCATATTTAAAAAATTATCAAACCCGTAAATCGGGAACAGATGCAGAAAAATCAATAGTGAATTAAGAAATTGTTCTTCTTTTTCAGTGATCCTGTGGCTGATAAAATTTGAATTAATTATACGTTTGTGCATTCGTAGGCGGATAGTTAATGTTAGTTAACATTGAAATTTAAACAGTTTGTTTCTTTAAAATAACTCAAATGCATAGTGAAGTAGGTTTGATCAGTGATAAATGTCGGCTTGGCAATAATTAAAACATTTTCTGCTGATAGAGATAATCTTGTGTTCCATGGCTAGTGCCGGGATAAAATTCAGTAAAAATATTTAACAAAAAACCCACTGCATCTGGAAAGTGTATGCCAAGGCCGAATGATTTAAAGGACTCAATTCTCAACCTAATATTCTTAACCAGTTCATATGAGTTCACGTAAATATTATTTTTTCTTTAAATGTACGTAATTCTTAAGAAAGTAAAAATTTTTATTACCACACCAAAATAAGAGAGTGGTTCTACAACAAAGTTCGCACGAAAGAAAATTAACTTAAAAGCAAAAGATAAAATTTATTATTCTTCTTTAACGAAATTGTGACGATTTCGTTAAAGCACTATGTGACTTAATTGCTGAGGTCATCAGTCCCCTAGAACTTAGAACTACTTAAACCTAACTAACATAAGGACATCACACACATCCATGCCCGAGGCAGGATTCGAGCCTGCGACCGTAGCGGTCGCGCGGTGCCAGACTGAAGCGCGGAGAACCGCTCGTCCACTCCGGCCGGCAGCAGAAGAGGTAATGATTTATTTCTATATTCCAGATATTCGTGTAGTTGACTGAAGAAATTTGTCTGTTTCTTCCTAGCTGTCTTATCAGAAGTGTGTTGCACATAATACATGTCTCGTGGCCTGTACTCGCGAACATGAGTACCAGGCTGTCTGCACGCGTTTCCTTCATTGTTGTCATAGGTAAACGTAAAGGAAGTGATACATTCCAGTTCAATGCGATCACCTCTGGACATTTTATGAAAAGGTGAAGATTACGAACTGCCTGTGTGCCTCTGTATCGAAAATGTATTGAGGGTTGAGTAATGGTAACACTACTGTTTACTTTACCAAGCGGTGTGGGATGGTAGTTAAGATAGTGGAGTTGCATCAGGACACAGGCCCTCCAGATTCCCGTCTGCCCGATCGGATGCAGAGTTTATTCCACTGCCTGAGCCTGTGCTTCATTAGCCATCTCGTCGTCAACGGCACACTGAAATACATCGAACAAATGTTGAGAAAGACATTTTGGAGAAATAACGAAGGATCTGCTTTGCCACTTGGAGTTACCAGAGGCGGATGCTAAACTGGAACAGGGCCTGAGGGAGAGGGAAGTCAGTCGGTAATGGTAGGTTTTAGAAAAAACTTCTAAATTTACACTTATCATGAGGATAGGGGACAGGATGATAGGACATCTGCTAAGACATGAGGGAATGACTTCCATGGTACTAGATGGAGCTGTAGAGGAAGTCAGAGATTGGAATACGTCAAGCAAATAATTGAGGACGTAGGTTGCAAGTGCTACTCTGAGATGAAGAGGTTAGCACAGGAAAGGAATTCGTGGCGGGCCGCATCAAACCAGTCAGTAGACTGATGACAAAAAAAAAAAAAAAAAAAAAAAAAAAAAAAAAAAAAAAAAAAAAAATCATGAGGTGTGAACTTTTTTTCGCAATGTGTACCTACTGTCTTAAGAACTGTCTCAACTCTCTCAGTAATACGCTCTCAGGATGGGAGGGGGGGGGGGGGAACAGAGAAGAAGGGAGGGTGGGATGAGGCAGGACGAAGGAGTTAAGCAAATTGGTCATGAATTGATATTCATATAGGTATCGGCGGACAATGCAAAACTGTAAACTTCCTCGACTGATAAATGCATGTGTGCTGCTGCAACCGACAAAGATATTATACAAGGGAAATGTCAATACCAGGGCAGAGTAACTATGGCCCGTAGACAGGCGCGTAAACAATATACTAAGATTCTAGAATTTGAGAACAGATGTGTAGTTGTGCTCAAAGAAGCTGGTTGCAGCATTCGGAAATTCCTCTGCATTTGAATAGGTGAGATTCCACTGTTCGACGACGTTCGCAGGAATGGGTGAGCAGTGATAGTGATCGAACATAGGGCCACGAAGGAAGCTGTCGCCCTAGAGGTACGACAGAATGCGAGAACCGAGCAGTCGTTAGACAGCACATGTAGTCTCGGGTTCATCATTATCATCCATCTGACATGCAACTGGTGCTTTAGTGGTCATACTGATCATTAATATGTGGCTCACAGAAAAGGACTGAGTTCACGGGGCCCTTTGCGTCGACTACCATTGACCTCTATACACCGACAAGGCTGTTAGCAATGTGTAGAACTGTCTTCAGAGATGAGGCCCGCTTGGAACGGAGCCCCGATGACCAACGGATACTGCAGACGCCCCGGACAGTGATGGGATACGAGCCTCTGTGTCGCCCGCCATACGGCGCAACAAACAGGAGTGATGGTACGCAGTGCCATTTCTTTCACAGCAGGGCCTCTTTGTCATCCGCGGCACAGTTACAGCAGTATATCGATGATATTCTAAGCCCCATTTTATTGCCTTTCACGGCAAGCTACCCTGGGCTTCATTTTCAGTAAGATAATGCCCACCCGCACACTGCCAGAGTTTGTACTCCTTGACATCGTGCATGCCAAACCGTACCTTAACCAGAAAGGTCGACGGTTATCTGTCAACTGAGAAAGTCTGGAGCATTATGGGCAGATCCTCCAATCACCTCGAGATTTTGAGTATCTTTCGCATGAAGGACAGGTTTCAGTCTTCTGAGCTCAGGAAAACCTCCAACAACTGAATCAGTCAGTGCCAAGCCGAATAACTGATGGCATAATTAACAGACATACGACAACGCGATATTGACTTGCTCAATGTGTGAAGCTTTTCTCTTGAATAAATCTCCAAAATTTCTGAAAAATGTAATCATTTTTTGTCTATACACATACATCACAGTCACCTATCACCGTCCAATTCGGATAATTCTTTCGTGGTTCGTCTTTTTTTTGTCTAATAGTATGTTACAGGGTCATATTATCGTGCATGGCTCGTGTGTGTTTATCAGATGAGGGTGAGAAACAAAATGGTATAATTCTAAACAGCTAAAAGAGATTAAAACTCAGCCTCCGAGAAGATGTCTACAAGTTGCGTAAAGACGTCATGGTAACATTACTGCAAAGGTTTCATTTTCAATGACCGATTTAAAATCATTGGACAAGCCCATGTAATTTTTCTAGCTTGGTTTTCACAAGAAACAATGTAATACCGATGAGCGACGATGAAACCGTAATGAACCATGGAAGGAAGATGGACGTCAGGATCTGTTTCCACGGAAACCACACCTAGCATTGTCGAAAACGTATAAAAGAAAGTACGCTGCGAGTGGTAGGCAGAGTTTGAGAGGAGGACGTCTGCGTGAGACATGTTGAAGCACGAGGTGATTCATGTTCCCCGAGTCTGGCGACGTCGCCGCCGTGGAAAAATCGCGAGAAGCGCAGAAGTTGGTGGAGGAAGCGGCGTCGAAGCTGTTTACGTTCGAGGAAGAGGTACATCATGGTGTCTTATTCGGTCATCTCATATCCACTACTATCATAGACTCTTGCTCGTTGAATCTCCTGTTTCAGAAGATGTTTGTCGCCTGGTTTCTGCGTATGACAACCAACCTGCCGAAGTTGGCCTATCGAGGACGAACCAAACTTGTTGGCTCGTTGCAAACATAGCGGTGATGAAAATACGTGGCTACACGCAGTCTTGACGAGGGAAGATGATGTCGCACCTGACTTGATGATTTGAACGATAGGTTTGCGATACTGCAACGAGTGTACGAACATTAAAACGTGTTTATGAGTAATACAAATTTGTGTACAAAATAATGTAATAAAGTTGAAATATTAAAACCGATCTTGTTGTTCGATTGTTGTATGCGTAAGTGCGATGTAGTCATTTCAGGCTAAGGATTTACATCAGTGAACCAAAACTACGAAAGTATATGTCAAGTAAAAGTGTCAAGTAAAAGTAATTCTACCAAGTCTGTAAAAGAGCTTAAGACTACAAAAGAGGCACTTATGATCATTTGGTGACAACGGTGTCAGATACTAATGACAGAAATGACCCGGGAGGCCTGTTTGCAAGCACGATTTTTGTGCCATTCTCAACTACCCGTCGTTATGAAGAGCGTCACTTTGCATTTGAGTATTACTGTACAGACGAGAGCGTCATTCTGTCACTCATATTTAGTTACGTCGTTTCGAAGGTTAAGCTATGGTGTCACCAATGCTTGTTCTAGTAATGAGTTAACCACCATTAGATCAATTGTGTTAGGCTACAGTGATGTCTTCCGAACATTTGTGCTTATGATAAAACATAATCGCCCGGCTACGCGCCTGGTGTCAGAATGGTACAACAGCCCAAATCGCTTTGGAAACTAATCTCAATAACTTGACTGTAAACACAAGCAAAGGGGACATATTCAGTTGAGAGCAACGATAACCATCCCCTCGGTTATACAAAGCTACGTCCTGCTTAGGACTATGTGTTACTTATAAATATGAGCTTCATGCTTCTCTTTATATCTGCCTCACATATCAGTGACAACGCCTTACCCTACAGATCTTGGATTTTTTGCCACCACATGAACCTAGTTCTCTACGATACTCTGTTTCAACCTAGTGTTCAACGTGACACGGAGTTGATACCCTTCAGCATTACTGACGGTTACATACGCTAGAATTGACACCCTTCAGCACCACTGACGGTTGAATACATTGGAACCGCTTCGTAAACTACTTTTTTACCATCAGACGTGATTAACTAAGAGCGCCACCGTATGTAACTGTTCACACCTCAAGGAAAAAGTGCAAATACTTTGGATTCAAATATTCCATATGGTCATGTCACGTAAAGCGCAGGTTTAACATGAGTTTGGCTGCGCAATCTCGATTTACGCCAGTATTGTCAACAACCAAAAACAGTTACTTCAGTATATCGCATGTTTATCCACCTATAAAAGGAAGCATTTTGTTATTAATGTGAGGAACCAGAGTTATTCTATACCACTCGCCATAAGCTGACAAGTGAATGTACGCTGAATGAAAAAAAAGAAATACTGAATAGATATGTGCTATAACTATTGTTACCGATTTGGAGACGTAATTTCCTTCCTGAAGTCTTCCCTCGAAATTGTTATCAAAGCTTTAAGTGTTACGTTTTCGGCGCAGTGGTATATCTTCCTCTTCTTTTGAATATTTAGGATAAAGAACGAAGTAGTAAACGGCTGAAATGTCTACAAATCTGTTGATTTCCCTCTCTCTTAGGTAAGAGGGATAAGCGTTTCTATGACTTGCTAGCTTTTTGTCTGTATATTCTCTCGTCGTTCGAGAAGTTAGATACCGAGAGTGTAAAGTTAACACCCGTTACAGAGAGTGACTAGCTGATAAACGGCAACATTAAGAATGAACTACAAACTGAACCAAGACGGAGTAGTATGGGTACACAGTATTAGTATTTCTCCTGCCTATCAGAATGGCTCGATAGCTTGCTTTGGACTGCAGTGCGGCATACAGTAGAGACTGTTTTCGATGAATAACGTCTCCAGATTAATGTTGAGCTATTTGCACTGGACGCATATGTACGATATTGCTTCTTCTATGTATGTTCATAGGAGATGTACGTAAGGTTTGAGCTGGAGGCTGTCGTACGAGAGACAACCAGAAGAACGGGAGTCGTCCAGAAACTCGGCTCATTACATTATCGACTTTCCGATGCGTCCGTCTCCTCCTCTACCAGCCGCAGAAGCTACTGGCGTCACGGAGTGCCTTGGCTGAAAATCAATCTGCTCCTCTGGGATGAAGTGTTCTGCTTGCGGGTGTCACACATATCTCAGCAAGTACAGACCTTCACACAGTTTCGAGATCAACGGTGGTAGACAGAAACGCGCAACATCGATGATATACGGTTCACTCTTACACAGTAAATGCGTGACAATGAGTAAATGGGTAAACGTAAAGACACGACAGGCGCTAATAATTTATGAGCGTGGAGAATCTCACGCTTTTTTGTGACCAAAGGGAACTACAATAACGTTCGAAAGTAATTTTTATAATTTGAGCATCCAGATAAGTGCAGACTGACGCACAGACACGCGAAGTAGAATCGTTTGTGGGAAGAAACAGACGTAATGGAACGTCATAAAAAACATTGGCACCATAGCTCCAATCTCAGAAGGTGGAGCACAACTGATTTACTCATTTGTGCACTGTAAACTGTGATCATGAATTACTAGAGCAATAGTAAAAATCTCAGGGCGTGATAAAGTTCTAGATACGCAACACTGGCATTTTGGTGAGATGTCGAAGCAAACTTCCGCCTCCCAGAAACGACCGTTTTGCAACTAATTCACTCCGCATTTTATTGGCCAGAGAAACCGTTGGAATTACTGCCAATGCAAAATCTAACCTCCCGTAACGACACCCTGAAATCTGATTTCCTACACTCTCTGAACACCCTAATAAGATTGCAGAAAGGCTAAATTATCATGCCGTCAATGTTGCAATACATTCAGAAATATCAAGAGAACCGATGCTGGAATGAACCATAAAAGTACGAGCACTAGACTTGTGTTTCTGATAGCATTTGCGTACCTTACTTCTGTCTGAGATGTTGAAGTATTCATTCACCAGCCCTACCGACACATCATATACCGGTCGAGGGCTTAACTAACGTAACCCGAGAAACATAAACTCTAAAATTAGTACAACTTGTAAAAAATGGACATAATAATAATGCAGAATAACTAAAAAAAGGTTCAGCGAAACGAAACTCGAGAATAATGGTACAGAATTAGGACACCAAGGGACAGTTCATGTAGGTGAGCTACCATGACCAAACATTTGATGAAATGGACACAACGTACAAATACATATGTAGATTTAAGAGCTTAGTGCACAGGACAATCAAAGACAAATTTACGTACGAATTTTTTGGATCAGGGGCTGAGTGTTGGGCAGCAGAATAATTTTTTTGTACAGTAGCGACCCGGCCCGACTTCGCACGATTGGCATTAAGTGTCTATGGCCAGATGACTTGACTGGCATAGCGTATTTCGCTTGTTGGCCACGTTAAGTACAGGGCGATTACAAATGATTGAAGTGATTTCATAAATTCACTGTAGCTCCATTCATTGACATATGGTCACGACACACTACAGATACGTAGAAAAACTCATAAAGTTTTGTTCGACTGAAGTCGCACTTCAGGCTTCTGCCGCCAGAGCGCTCGAGAGCGCAGTGAGACAAAATGGCGACAGGAGAAGAGAAAGCGTATGCCGTGCTTGAAATGCACTCACATCAGTCAGTCATAACAGTGCAACGACACTTCAGGACGAAGTTCAACAAAGATCCACCAACTGCTAACTCCATTCGGCGATGGTATGCGCAGTTTAAAGCTTCTGGATGCCTCTGTAAGGGGAAATCAACGGGTCGGCCTGCAGTGAGCGAAGAAACGGTTGAACGCGTGGGGGCAAGTTTCACGCGTAGCCCGCGGAAGTCGACGAATAAAGCAAGCAGGGAGCTAAACGTACCACAGCCGACGGTTTGGAAAGTCTTACGGAAAAGGCCAGAGCAGAAGCCTTACCGTTTACAATTGCTACAAGCCCTGACACCCGATGACAAAGTCAAACGCTTTGAATTTTCGGCGCGGTTGCAACAGCTCATGGATGAGGATGCGTTCAGTGCGAAACTTGTTTTCAGTGATGAAGCAACATTTTTTTTCTTAATGGTGAAGTGAACAGACACAATGTGCGAATCTGGGCTGTAGAGAATCCTCACGCATTTGTGCAGCAAATTCGCAATTCACCAAAAGTTAACGTGATTTGTGCAATCTCACGGTTTAAAGTTTTCGGCCCCTTTTTCTTCTGCGAAAAAAACGTTACAGGACACTTGTCTCTGGACATGCTGGAAAATTGGCTCATGCCACAACTGGAGACCGACAGCGCCGACTTCATCTTTCAACAGGATGGTGCTCCACCGCACTTCCATCATGATGTTCGGCATTTCTTAAACAGGAGATTGGAAAACCGATGGATCGGTCGTGGTGGAGATCATGATCAGCAATTCATGTCATGGCCTCGACGCTCTTCCGACTTAACCCCATGCGATTTCTTTCTGTGGGGTTATGTGAAAGATTCAGTGTTTAAACCTCCTCTACCAAGAAACGTGCCAGAACTGCGAGCTCGCATCAACGATGCTTTCGAATTCATTGATGGGGACATGCTGCGCCGAGTGTGGGAGGAACTTGATTATCGGCTTGATGTCTACCGAATCACTAAAGGGGCACATATCGAACATTTGTGAATGCCTAAAAAACTTTTTGAATTTTTGTATGTCTGTGCAAAGCATTGTGAAAATATCTCAAGTAATAAAGTTATTGTAGAGCTGTGAAATCGCTTCAATCATTTGTAATAACCCTGTAAGTAAATATCATGAATTTCATATAACTTATACGATGTAAGCATGCACGACAGGAAAGTTGCATGGAGGTTTAAATATGATGTGTTCCATACCGAACTGACACTTGGATTAAGATCTCATGGCAACGATTGGAGCACATTGTGGTGCAAGTAATACATTTACAACAAATGAAGATGTGATATGCAAACCATGAGTGCATGCGTATGTGTGAGTGATTCATTATTTATCGGACACTGAGTGAGGAGGTGCAAATCAAAGAGAAGAAAAAGAAGAAAGAAACACGCACGATGAGCATATTTAGCTGGTTTTACCGCACATTTCGTGTGAAGCTTAGTACGCACTGTGTTGCATTGTTGAAACTGAGCGCTACAACTTTCCATCGTGGACTCTTTATGTCAGAATTATTGGCCGTGTCATGCGAAGAATCGCGTCCATATCTAGACTTCATTAAAGGAAAGCAAAAAGATGGAAGTTGCTGCTGAAAGAACGTACTGCATGTAAACGGAATAAAGTTGCTGAAGTAGTTTAACGGAAAACGTTATTACTTGAACCACAAAGAGTAAAACACCACATATTTTTGCTTCCTATGTTTTTCGTTATTCAGTTATCCTCAAACAAATTTAGGGAATCTATTCGACAAAAATATTTCATTATTTCAAATTGTAGGTCTCACATCACGTGATGAGATGATTATCTTTTCATTATTGGTCTCAGTTATTAAAATCCATGAGAGTTGAGTAACTTACTGCCCGTTGTTCGAAGAATGTGCAGTGGCCTGGAATCACATAGACTGGAGTAGCATTGTCTTCAGTGATGAGTTCCGCTCCGAACTGCTGACAGACAACCAACCAAGACGTGTTTGGAGACGCCCCGAACAGCGGTGCCTTAGCAACCTGATCGACGCCAGCTCTAAGACCAGACAACCAGGTGTGATGGACTCGGGTGCCATGTCTTTTCACAACAGGACCTATATGGTTGCCATCCGCTGCACCTTATACAACAGCAGTACATCGATGTTATTCTAAGCCCCGTTATCTTGCCCTTCATGGCAAGTCACCCTGGGATTACATTTCAGCAATATAACGCCCGCCCGCACGTGGTGAGAGTTTCTACCACTTGTCTTCCTCATGCTAAATCCTACCTTGTGCAGCGAAGGCGGCGAATCTTTGCACAATGTATAATGTTTGTGGGACATTATGGGCAGAGTTATCCAACTATCTCGGAATACTGCCGATCTAACGCTACAGCTGGAGAGAATACGGCATGTTATATCTCAGGAGGGCATCCAACGACTCTGTCAATCGATATCAAGTTAAATAACTAGTCGGATAAAGGCCATAGGTGGACCAACGCGTTGTTGACATACTCAGTTTGTGAAACTGTTTCTTTTAGTACATCATCCCATGTTTCTATAACTATAATAATTTGTTTGCACATGTACATCACATCTACCGACTTCCGTCCCAATCTGATCATGCCTTCGTGGTGCGTAGTGGTTTGTTTTCTTTTTCTTTTTTCCTCTTTCTGCCTTAGAGTGTATCTCTTGCGCCACGATATGCACGATCATGTTCAGTTTATGTTTGATTCAAGGTAGTCAGAAAGTTGAACGTCGAGTCATAATATGCCCTTTATATAAACGAAGCATTGCTTCATCCCATGCTGCGTTTGATTTTATGCATAAAGAATGCCAAACCATAGTTTTTGGATTCGTCTGTTATTTTCGCTGTGAGGTTTTCCGAAACGATTGCAATCAACTGGATGTCACTTAGGTGACTTGCATGTCCCTGATCAGTTTTCCAGCCTGGAGAAGTGGAGCTACAGTGTAACGTGGAATTCGAACCATATTTCGTTTCTGGCGAATCTCCACATGATATAGATGATGGGATGGGATGGATGGAGAGGGTTGGATGGGCGCACGACGGTAAGGTCTTCAGCGCCCGCTCAGTCACAGATTGAGACGGGTGTTAAGAAAATACACAGAACAGTAAGATAAAACAGAACACATGAGATAGACGTGAATGCTACGTTAAATGGCAGAGTGAAAAAAGAAGTGAGGCTGTTGGGATTCGATGTTACAGCCATTCGGGTTCTAGCCAGAAAATTTACCGCTATACTAATCTACCACACCCTAACTCCTTCACGGTTTCAGCTTTCTCAAGTACCTGCTTCTCTCTCGAACAATGGCGGCTGCTCGCTAGCTGGCAGTGGCGCCGCTTTTACAAATAAATTTCAATTAATCATAATTAATACAATTTGTACGAAGTATTTATAAATTTTTTACAAAACATTCATCATGTGTCGGTGTACCTGTTACTGGAAAGCGGATGAAAATCTCTATATAAAATGCGACAGGGCGACTTTATTTAAATATGGAGAGATGTTTAAATATTTTTGACAGATCTAACAAGAGAGCTACGAACAGAGAAGGTTAGCTTTGGGATGGTATGATAATGGAATGTCAACAAGGCATCCTGCCGGTGTAACAGACGTCATGGCAAGAGACGAGCATTTCTACACAATCTCAGAGAGGCAGGCAGGAACGCAAGCGTTACTACGCTACATTACAAAGCATTGTGAGGTAACGCTAATAACATCAACGCCCGAGTGCAAGTGCTAAGTCAAACGGAGCTCAGAGACCCAGACTGAATTATCAAAATGAGGCAAGGAGCGCTGACGTTTCTGACAGACGAAAGTAAATACGCTCTTACAGCCAGAGCCACCGCGACGTAGACGCGGGCTCAGTCCTGTAATTAACGAGGCTTCCGGAGCTCGAATTCCCATTCAGTCGTTGCGAGGACGGTGAGAATGACGAACTACTCATTCAGTGAATTCACGACAAAGTATGGGTGATTTCCCTGCTACCTGTTTGCTGACTTCAACAGCGAGGTGCAGCCAACACGATGCATACCACAGCCGTGGCTTGCCGTTGCTGCCTTCTGAGTTCTCATGAGTGAGAGGACTGGCTTGCGGTCACGTCTTCTCCGGTATTGGTCACTGCAGATGACCTGAAAGCTACCGTCTTCGCACCAACGAGGGGTGCACAATCTCGGTGGATCCATGGTGGAGGACCAGGGCCTAGTCTTCATGACGACCAACATCCTCGACCACTGTCTACAGTGTCCACCTATCTCCACCTAACTGCCCGCTGGGCTGTCCTCGAAAGTGCTGAGGTGGAAGCTGCACTGTGCCGTGGAATGTCCGGCAATCCTGCAAGTTGACGTCTCCTCATCCCCCCCCCCCCCCCCCCCCCCGGATTCCCGGATTCCGACACGCGGGGCCATGGCACTAACGTATGTGTGACGTTAAGACTTGTCGACAAGGCAGCAGCTCTTCATCGCAGCACACCCTTTATTTGTGGCCACAGAACTCTTTACACGATATCGTTGTATCACTTGACCTCTCAGCCACACTCTGCACCTTGACTCCTGTTAATGTTGTGATTCCTATTCCTCAAGTCATAACAGTTGTTGAGATTTTTATTGTATTAGGTATAGGGTGTGAACCTGTGCCAGAGTTAAGTACCATTTTGTTACATACCATTATTAAATGTTTCTGGTTGTTTCTTACTGTGTTCACATCTATCAGTTATAGTGCCACCCTATCGAAATAGGTCGAATAACTGTTTAATTAGCAAGAATGCAGTCAGCTACCTTTAAGGGATGATAGCAGAGAAACTTGAAGTAATAGTAGCATTCAGATTAGACTCAAATGTGCCAAGGAAAAATTAGTTAGATCAGATCTATAGATCCCCATTAAACCCAATGCAGGAGTGCTATTTCAGTACCGGAGAACCTTGGAAATAGTGAAAATATAAGAAGGGGAAAATAAGCTGAAGAACTGAAGTTTTTATTATTGAGGGCAGGGGACGAGGGTAGGCCATGCAACTGTGTAACTGTGTTGACTGTACTGGCTACTAAGTAAAGCAACTCGTGTTCAGGTCCCCGCTGTATCACAAATTTTAATTCATATCTTCAGCTTCTAATGTTATCGTAGATAAAAATGAGGCTCGATGGTCTGAAGGAAAATTTTATTTTTCAGCTAACACCCTGACAACAATGAGCAATCTACATTATAAAATTTGGTGTAAAATATCAACAAAATAGCAGCTAAGCTGGAACTAACATGTATCCAACGCCACTTACATGCAGCCGAAGTCGATATAGAACTTCTGCAGCAAGTTAAAATTAACAATTTAGACGAATTTATAGTGCACAATGTACTGCGGGAAACGCAGGCACAGTGATGTTAACGAACTCTTGCGCATTGGCTACGAATCTTCGCACAAGGAAGGAACCGACCCACGTCTGGCAAGATGACCAACTGACGACGCCCAGAAAGGGTCAAAGGATCAAATACACGTCGCCCGATGAGCCGTCCAACCGAACGACCAACCAAAAGTCGTCCCGCTCCAATCTACTGCCGTCGGACAGTTCATGTGTGTCGTCAGCGGTCGGGGAGCACAGGCTGTCCGCACCTCACTGGCGCTCCGTCCCCGACTTCACTGCTGCTGCGTTCCGACTGATTCCACTGCTGGTCCGTCCGCAATTGAACCCCAGACACACGACATCCCGGAAGTACTAGCGGTCGCTCCAGAGATGCTACGACAGTGCACTTATCCACAAACGCTGCTGCTGCCACTCATGGACAGGTCAGGCAGGAAGTTAGTGACGCCAGTAAATAGAATAAGAAAACGAGGCGTCAGTACCGTAAGAGAAGATGACAAACAATAAACGGAATGAACAGGAGCGGCGCACGGTTCAACCTGCTCCCCTGGAACACCAACCCGGGGGTCGCATACAAAATGAAACTGACCGGCAGCTCCTTAACAAAAGCAAGGACAATGGCCACGAGAAAGGCGCAAGCGAGATACTCTCTCGGACCCATCCATGCAGAGGGAAAACGAGACGCACGGCTCACAGGTGTTTGACGAAACATTTAATATTAAAAATTGAACTTACAACTATACTAACGTGATGCAAGTTCCTTGAAATGTGATACAACTGCTTTACATAGTTGACAATAATTTATGCAGAAAAACACATGTTTCAAACACATTTAAATTAAATAGTGCCATAGACCACATTTTTCAATGACTGCACGTGGTAAATTTGTAAGCTTGTAAACTGTAATGTGATTTTGGATATGAGTCTGGCTGTAACTAACTGTCATTGTGAAGGTCGTACAAGGATATTCCGAACGCTTCCACCCAGGTCTTCAGCTGGGGTTTCCCCTGAGCCTCGCCGAATGGGGAAGCAAAGTAATGATCCTGGCAATATCGTTTTTTCATCCGGGATATCCAGAGGGGAAATAGTACCATAGAGAACCGGCTACTATAGTTAAAAGTGCGTTTACTCAGAAGTAACAAGTGGCCTTCATCCATGAGTAAACAATCAAGCGACGAATGGATGTACCTGTCCGCTGTTGAGTTTAACGTTAAGTTCAGTGAAAAGCTTCAAACAAGTTTTAAACTTTCCAGGGAGCGTTGTGGCGTCACCAGGAAGCCGGTCTGATGTATGACGCGATTTATTCAAGTGGTGTGAATGTAATGTAATATGAGTTATTTTGTCGAGTCAATGTTTTGCGACAAATATTGTAAATATTTTCCAGTAATCTCAGAGATAAAGAAGAAGATATTTCAATGTGTTCCATGAAAGCATGAAACTTCAAGTGTAATATACACACACAAGAGCCATGTTGCTCGTCCCTGTTTGTTCTCTGTTTTTCGCTTGTTGGTTCTCTCTCGCCTATGGATCGATGTATGTATAACTCGCTGGCGGTACAATTGTAAGAGCTTTAAAGTTACAATAGATATCTTACGTTTCCTTTAAAAAATACTTCTCCATCGACTTGAAATATAAGATAATAATATTGCTGTCGATTGCCCATATGGCTTCGGCTGTTTCGGTGGCGCTGATTCCGCCATTACGTGTACTAAAGTATATTTCAGTGTTTGCGAGCGACGAGTCCGCCATTACCCATACTAAAGTACATTTCAGTGCTGCGAGCGAAATTCTAAGTGCTTTTATAATTCTTTACAGTCAGTTTTAATATTAAAGTTAGTTAATATTTTTGGTTACGAAACTTATTCAGAGATTTAACACCGTAAGGCTTAGGTGAGGCTTAATCCAGGTTTAAAATACACACATCAAAAAAAGTTTTGCATCACCCCAGTTCCCAGAACTCCTGAAGATAGACGTTGACTGTATACTGTATCACAGACACAGTCGCTTTGACTATTCAGAAATGTCACTAAACACGCCCAAAAATGTAAACAACCATGAATGAGCAGCGCCTATCAGACGGAGGGGCTCCGACAGGTGATCAGTTCCAGTCATTCCACCAGGAAGGAGGTACACTACTCGTGTTGTCTGTAGTTCAGCCATGCCAAGGCGGTCAATACCGCGGTTCAATCGCGTCCGTATTGTTACTCTCAACAAGGGAAGTGTCCAGGCGTCTCGGAGTGAACTAAAGCGATGTTGTTCAGACATGGAGGAGATAAAGAGAGACAGGCCGCCCAAGGTCTATTACTGCAGTCGATGACCGCTACCTACGGATTACGACCCGGAGAAATCCTGACAGCAATGCCACCATGTTGAATAATGCTTTTCATTCAGCCACAGGACGTCGTATTACGACTCAAACTGTGCGCAATAGGCTGCATGATTCGCAACTTCACTCCCGATGTCCATGGCTAGGTCCATCTTTGAAACCACTACGCCATGCAGCGTGGTACAGATAGGCCAAACAACGTGCCAAATGGACCGCTCAGGATTGGCATCACGTTATCTTCACCGAAGAGTGTCGCATATGCCTTCAACCAGACAATCGTCAGAGACGTGTTGGAGGCAACCCGGTCAGGCCGAACGCCTTAGACACACTGTCCGGTGAGTGCAGCAAGGTGGATATTGCCTGCTGTTTTGGGGTGGCATTATGTGGTGCGGACGTACGCTACTGGTGGCCATGGAAGGCGCCGTAACGGCTTTACGATACGTGAATGCCATCCTCCCACCGATAGTGCAACCATATCGGCAGCATATTGGAGAAGCATTCGTCTTCATGGACGACAATTCGCTCCCCCATCGCGCACATCTTGTGAATGACTTCCTTCAGGATAATGACATCACTCGACTAGAGTGGCCAGCATGTTCTCCAGACATGAACCCTATCGAACATGCCTGGGATATATTGAAAAGGGTTGTTCATGGACGACGTGACCCACATACCACTCTAAGGGATCTACGCCGAATCGCTGTTGCGGAGTGGGAAAATCTGGACCAACAGTGCCTTGATGAACTTGTGGATAGTATGCCACGATGAATACAGGCATGCATCAATGCGAGAGGACGTGCTACTGGGTATTAGAGGTACTGGTGTGTACAGCAATCTGGGCCACCACCTCTGAAGGTCTCGCTGTATGGTGGTTTTCATAAGCAAGAAAAAGGGCGGAAATGATGTTTATGTTGATCTCTATTCCGATTATATGCACAGGTTCCGGAACTCTCGGAACCGAGGTAATGCAAAACTTCTTTTGATGTGTGTGTTTTGAGTTAATTAAAAAGATTAGAAGTTAACTCAGTTCTTCAGGAGATAAGGAAATTCTTTGAAATTATTTCAATAATACGCAGGTGTTTTCACCATTCTTTCCTTCTGGGTAACATTAGATTAATTTACTGGAAATAAAATCATCCATGCTCTATATTATCGCTGGGTTAGTTGCAGGTTACGTTACGTTGTCATTTGTTGAAAGAGAGCGTAACATTTCCATTAATAAAAATAACTTTTTTGCGTGCGTGTTGACATTACGTCACGCTACGTATATTTAAGAAGCATTTAGTCGCGCTCAAAATATACATGGCATTGCAACGACAATTTTCTGAGTTTAAACATCGTCATTGCTGTAGGTTGCGGCCTACGTCTGCGCGCATATATCTGCACTGACTTATACGAAACAACTAAATTAATTCTACATCATAACAATTACGCAGAAAGGAGGTACTGGTACAAAAGGCAATGCAAACACCATGAAAGAATCGCAGAATTTGCATGTGACTATCGATCACATAGCCATCTGCAAACTGAAAAACTGACCGCCATTCCAATTTGGAAGTCGTCACTGTGCGTGGTCTATACTGACATGTTCGCCGCTGCCCAGAGTCTCCGTGGCACCAGGGTACTTACAACCATACTTGCACAGCGTCTTAAGGCCGGCACATACCCTCTCGCAACGCACCAAGGGAACTATGGAAACCACCAGTCAAGACACTGACGCTAGATTCCAATATATTGATAAAAACGTATCAGTTTCATGACAAAAAAAAAAAAAAAAAAAAACAAAAAAAAAAAACAAAAACAAAACACGGAAAACGCAAATCCGTTACATGCTTCAACAGACAAATTTCATAATTTTGGGTACTGGAGCAAGGGAATGTCGTCCATATTGTCTTCTGCTTGTGAGCTTATTTCAGACAAAAAGTTGTAAACACTGTCCATAACAAGACAAATGGTATTCAGTGAGGGAGACTACTAATTATTCATGTTTGAATTTGGTCATCAGACACCAATACGCTTACACAAAGTGAATTTTTAATCATAAATGAAGATGTAGATAGTGCTGTTTTTAAATATGTCCACTTCTGGTAGAAGATGCGTTTGGTTTTCAAGTCTCTTGCAAAGCTAACGTGCCACCTACTCGTAGATAAAGTGTTTAATGATTTCGATTATTGGCCATTCTGTATATGTTGTTTACGAAAAAACATGTAATAAAATGGTTATTTCCTTTAAATTGCTGATCAGGCATGTAACAAACCACAAACTTTCTGACAGTGAACCTGTGTACATATCACGTGGTCGAGTAGGGACATAAGGATTTTCAATTTTTGTGCCATTTGCCAAGTACTTTATTTTACGACACTTGCCTAAGAATCTGTCGAAATTGGTGTGATGGTATACACATAAGGTAGTCATAACGTTTGAGTTAACATCTTGAAAACATAAAGTATGTAATTAATTGTTTGTTTCATTTCAGATATTTGTCCAGATTCCTAGTACACAATCAAGACCGCGCTCATAGTTCCACGGCGTGTCCCTAGAGCAGTAAAAACAAAATAGCCCATCCAGTTGATAAAGCAGTATCGTATAATATTTCGTTTCTGGCGTTTGAGGGAATAACGCTGCAACAATCCATTGTCAGACGGTGGAAGAGTGGTAAGAATGATGCTGTTGTTGTGGTCTTCAGTCCAGAGACTGGTTTGATGCAGCTCCCCATGATACTCTAACCTGTGCAAGCTTCGTCATCTCCCAGTACCTACTGCAACCTACGTCCTTCTGAATCTGCTTAGTGTATTCATCTGTTCGTCTCCGTCTACGATTTTTGCCCTCCACGCTGCCCTCCAATACTAAGTTGGTGATCCCTTTATGCCTCAGAACGTGTCCTACCAACCGATCCCTTCTTCTAGTCAAGTTTTGTCACAAATTTTTCTTCTCCCCAATTCTATTCAGTACCTCCTCATTAGTTATGATCTACCCATCTAATCTTTAGCATTCTTTCTAGCACAACATTTCGAAAGCTTCTATTCTCTTCTTGTCCAAACTAGTTATCGTCCACGTTTCACTTCCATACATGGCTACACTCCATACAAATACTTTCAGAAACGATTTCCTTACATTTAAATCTATACTCGATGTTAAGAGGTTTCTCTTCTTCAGAAACGCTTTCCTTGCCATTGCCAGTCTACATTTTATATTCTCTCTACTTCGGCCATCATCAGTTATATTGCTCCCCAAATAGCAAAAATCATCTACTACTTTAAGTGTCTTATTTCCTAATCTAAGAATACGCCATAATAAAACACATTGGTTAGGTGGCGCAAAACTACTACGGTCAAACTAAGTCTAAGAGAGGAAGAAAAAATATGGTTCAAATGGCTCTGAGCACTATGAGACTTAACATCTGAGGTCATCAGTCCTCTAGAACTTAGAACTACTTAAGCCTAACTAACCTAAGGACATCACACACATCCATGCCCGAGGCAGGATTAGAACCTGCGACCGTAGCGGTCGCGCGGTTCCAGACTGAAGCGCCTAGAACCGCTCGGCCACACCGGCCGGCTAAGTGGGGAAGAAGGAAGTGACAGACCAAATATCTATGAAGAATTAAGAATTGCAGAAGGAAGCTGTGGCAACCAAAGATCAGCGTATCGGAATCGAAGCAATGGAGGAAAAAGTGATATTTAGTCATGGATCAGCCATGTTGAACACGACAAATTTCGACACCCACTGGTTTCTACAAAAGCTCACAACTTTTCAAAAAGGCGAAACAACAGAGGAAATATAGCAGTTGCGTCAAAGAGCATGATCGCTTTCGGGCTATGGGTGAAAGGATTTCCGAAATGGCTAATCTGTAAACTGCTCTCGTGCCGCCGTGGTTAACGTATACCGTACACGGCAAAACGGCGCCCTCCAAAACTGGAGCCAACTATAGTGCACCACGAGCGATAGGTGACAGGACGCAAAGGAATTAAAGATATTAGCTGCCAGTGGGCACTGATTTATATCAATGGGGCAAGTTGAAAATTTGTGACGGACCAGGGTTCGAACCTAGGTCTCCTGCTTACTAGGCATATGCGTTGTCCACTGTACCATCTGGACACGGTCGTCACCATAAGCGCACGGACTACCCTAGCACGCCTCCTGTCAGACCCAAATTCTCAGTTAGCCTCATTACTCGAGGCTTCTCGCCCATTCCCGTAAGACTTGGAGCTTCGTATACATCTGCCCTGAAGCGATCATTGGCCGTTTTCGCCATAATTGTATACATATGGCGTCTGTTCTTTCGGACACGTCCGACACCATATATGTAGATGAAAGGGATACAGGTTGGCTGGCAGCTTTTCGAGGAGCTCTTTGCGGTGTGGGGGAGTAGCCATGTATGTGATAAACGGCATCCCATTTGAGTCAATTGATGTTTCAAAGTACTGCACTGAAAAGGTGTTTGAATGTTGTGCAGGTGTGGTTAAATTTAACGGAGCTAAACTTCTAACTGTTGTTATTTATAGATCCCCAGACTCCGATTTCACAACATTTTTGCTAAAGCTAGAGGAGGTTTTTGGTTCACTTTATAGGAAATACAAAAAATTAGTTATATGTGGTGATTTCAATATTAATTGTAAAGTGATTGTGCAAGGAAGGGAATGCTGGTAGACCTCCTTAATTCATATAATCTTATGCAAACCGCATTCTTTCCAACGAGAGTGCAAGGGAACAGTAGAACAACCACAGAAACACTTTTGTTCATTCCTCATTACTAGAAGGGCATTCTGTTAGCAAAAAGGTGAATGGCCTTTCAGATCATGTTGCACAAATTTTAGCTCTAAAAGATTTTTGTGCTGCAACACGTGTTAAATATAGTCATCAGCTGTTTAGGAAAGCTGATCCAGTTGGTGTAGAGACCTTTGTAAACCTTATCAAGGAACAAGATTGGCAAGATGTTTATAGCGCTGATACAGTAGACGATAAATATAATGCTTTTCTCAAGACTTTTCTCGTGCTCTTTGAAAGTTGCTTTCCGTTAGAACGTTCAAAACAGGGTACCAGCACAAACAGGCAGCCTGGGCGGCTGACTAGAGGGATAAGAATATCTTGTAGAACAAAGTGGCAATTATATCAAAACGTTAGAAACAGTCAGAATCTAAATGCAGCAGCCCATTACAAACAGTATTGTAAGGTGCTTAAAAAAGTTATTAGGAAGGCAAAAAGTATGTGGTATGCAGATAGAATAGCTAAGTCTCAGGATAAAATTAAAACCATATGGTCAGTCGTAAAGGAAGTGGCTGGTCTGCAGAGACAGGTCGAGGATATAGAATCAGTGCGTAGTGGGAATGTCCGTGTTACTGATAAGTCGCATATATGTACAGTATTTAATAATCACTTTCTGAATATAGCAGGTGAACTAAATAGAAACCTAGTCCCAACAGGGAATCATATAGCGCTCATAGAAAAAAGTGTTCCGAGACTGTTACCTGAAATGCTCCTCCATGATACTGACGAGAGGGAGATTGAGTTAATAAATAAATCACTAAAGACCAAGAACTCTCATGGATATGACGGGGTATCTAGCAGAATACTGAAGTATTGTTCTATGTATGTTAGCCCAGTACTTAGCCATATCTGTAACTTTTCCTTTAGGAGTGGTCGGCTTCCTGAACGATTAAAGTACTCGGTAGTGAAGCACTTTATAAAAAGGGAGACAGGGATAATATTGACAATTACAGACCTATTTCTATGCCATCGGTGTTTGCTAAATTTATCGAGAAGGTTGTATCTAGAAGGTTACTGGAGCACTTAAATTCACATAATTTGCTGTCAAATGTTCAGTTTGGTTTTAGAAATGGTTTAACAACTGAAAATGCTATATTCTCTTATCTCTGTGAGGTTTTGGACGGATTAAATAAAAGGTTGCGAACGCTAAGTGTTTTCTTTGATTTAACGAAGGCTTTTGACTGTGTTGACCACAAAATATTACTGCAGAAGTTGAACGATTATGGAGTGAGGGGAGTAGCTTACAATTGGTTCGCCTCTTACTTTAAGAACAGAAAGCAGAAGGTAATTCTCCGCAATATTGAGAGTGGTAGTGATGTTCAGTCCCAATGGGGCACTGTTCCCCAAGGGTCGGTGCTGGGGCCACTGCTGTTTCTTATTTATATAAATGATATGCCTTCTAGTATTACAGGTGATTCAAAAATATTTCTGTTTGCTGATCACACCAGCTTGGTAGTGAAGGATCTTGAGTGTAATATTGAAACAGTATCAAATAATGTAGTTGATGAAATAAGTTCGTGGCTTGTGGAAAATAATTTGATGCTAAATCACAGTAAGACTCAGTTTTTACAGTTTCTAACTCACAATTCAACAAGAACTGATATTTTGATCAGACAGAATGGGCATATTATAAGCGAGACGGAACAGTTCAAGTTCCTAGGCGTTCGGATAGTTAGTAAGCTGTTGTGGATAGCCCATGTCCAGGATCTTGTTCAGAAACTAAATGCTGCTTTATTTACCATTAGAACAGTATCTGAAATAAGTGACACTTCAACACAAAAAGTAGTGTACTTTGCACATTTTCATACGCTTATGTCGTATGGTATTATTTTTTGGGGTAATTCTTCTGATTCAAGAAGGGTATTTTTGGCTCAAAAACGGGCTGTTCGAGCTATATGTGGTGTAAGTACGAGAACCTCTTGTCGACCCCTATTCAATAGTCTGGGAATTCTGACATTGCCCTCACAGTATATATTTTCTTTAATGTCGTTTGTTTTTAGCAATATTAGCCTTTTCCCAAGAGTGGCTCAAACTCTTTTAAGTCTAAGAGTTTCCTCATGGCTCACTCCTTCTATTCTGTCGAGGAGCTCCTGGAAGAGCTAAAAAATTGAGCAAATTCCAGTGTTACATTGTTGATTTTCTTTATTTAAACTTACGACTTGTCACCTGAATATGTTTTTTTGTATTTGATTTTATCTATTACTAATATCGTGTTATAATTTCATGTATTGACTCGTTCCATGACCATGGAGACTTCTCCTTAATTTGGTCCCATGGAACAATAAATAAATAAAAAAAAGGGCTTCACGACGCCCGTGGACATGTGCACTTGCGAACAGACGTGCACTGTTGAGGTGAACCAAGGGTCTAGCAACAGTCAACAGTGTCTCCTCAATGTCTGTTCAGGGAGCGAAGCTGCATATAATCGTCCGTAGAAGGCGCCTGATTCACGCACCCATGATGACTGCTGGCAACGAAGGCTCAAATTTACGCGCGTGTACCGGAAGTGGAGGTCCAGTGAGTGGTGACAGGTGGCCTTATCACATGATTCGCATTTTATGCTCCATCTGACAGATGGTCATTAGCGTGTACAGAGCGATATGTCTGAAAGCAGACACACTGCAATAATCGTCAGAGCATAATGGAATATTTTAGTGGCATTTCCGAGCGATTTTGTCTTTCTCGAAGGCACATTGGATCAACGCAAGTATGTATCTATGCTTGGGGACTATGTCCACCGATACATGTAGCTTGTTTCTCCTTGGCACGATGACACGGTACAGTACAGCACAGTCCTATGTGTCACACAGCTCTAAGTGTATGCATATGGATCGAAGACCAGCAGTATGACTTTACCGTATTCCCTTGGCCTCAAACACCCATATTTAAACACAAACGAGAATCTGTTGTACCACCTAGACGGATTATTCGCGCTATGGATCCTCAGCTGAGAAATCCAGAGCAGCTGGTCCCGGCACAGGAGTCAGTATAACTCTACATCTCTGTCGGTACCTTCCAGAATCTCATCGACTCTCTTCCTGCAAGTCTCGCAGCGGGCTGCGCTGCAAAAGGTGGTTATTTAGGCTTTCGACAGGTAGTCACTTTAATGAGACTAGAAACTGTATTTGGTTCCAGACGTGAACTGCTTCGGAACCATGTACCATACACCTACTGGAAACAAAATTGCCTTGAACAATTTGATATGGAGAAACATGGCACTTCGTATATAAAGTACAGCTTCACTACGCATCATCTAGCTCCTATGTTGTACTTACCCGGTTTATAATTATTCGCTACATTCATACAAGCGTCTTTGCACTGAAACACTCCTCACGTCTTGTTTAAATAGTCGGCGGAGGATGTGAGTGCGTCCGGCACCTGTCACGGCGAAACACCGCGCAGAGAATCTCGGCCTTATATGACAGCGCCCCAACTGCAAATGGGTGGAAGTGGGGGGAGTTCAAACAATCGTTAGGAGGCGAGGCTGTGGTCTTTCGACAGAAGAGTGCTCGCTCCCCTAAAGTTGAGCGTTGGAAAACTGAATCAACACAACACCTCTCATCGGGTTATTCTGGCGTCATTATTTGATAATTCCGAAGAAAAAAACATATACTATGTGATAAAAAGTATCCGGACACCCCAAACATATACGTTTTTCATATTAAGTGCATTGTGCTGCCACCTACTGCCAGGTACTCCATGGCGGAGACCTCAGTAGTCATTAGACATCCTGAGAGAGCAGAATGGGGCGATCCGCGGAACTCACAGACTCCGAACGTGGTCTGGTGACTGGGTGTCACTTGTGTCTTACGTCTGTGCGCGAGGTTTACACGCTTCTAGACATCTCTGGGTTGACTTTTTCCGATGTGATAGTGAAGTGGAAACGTGAAGGGACACGCTCAGCACAGGCCGACGTCGTGACTGACAGAGACCGCAGACAGTTGAAGAGGGACGTAATGTTTAACAGGCAGACAGCTATCCAGACCATCACGCAGGAATTCCAAACTGCAACAGGATCCATTGCAATTTCTATGACAGTTAGGCGGGAAGCGAGAATACTTGGATTTCATGGTCGTGCGCCCACTCATAAGCCACACATCACGCCGGTAAACGCCAAACGACGAGTTGCTTGGTGTAAGGAGCGTAAACTCTGGACGACTGAACAGTGGCAAAACGTTGTGTGGAGTGACGAAACATTGTACACAATCTGGCCATCCAAATGGTTCAAATGACTCGGAGCACTATGGGACTTAACATCTGAGGTCATCAGTCCCATAGACGTTAGAACTCCTTAAACCTAACTAACCAAAGGATATCACACACATCCATGCTCGAGGCAAGATTCGAACCTGCGACCGTAGCAGTCGCGCGGTTCCGGACTGAAGCGGCTAGAAACACTCGGCCACCGCGCCCGTCTGTGGCGATCCGATGGCAGGGTGTGGGCATGCCGAATGCCCAGTGAACGTCATCTGCCAGCGTGTGTAGTGCCAATAGTAAAATTCGTAGGCGATGGTGTTATGGTGTGGTCGTGTTTTGCATGGAGGGGGCTTGCACCATTTGTTGTTTTGCGTGGCACTATCACAGCACAGGCCTACACTGGTATTTTAAGCAGCTTCTTGCTTCCCACTGTTGAAGAGCAATTCGGCAATGGTGATTGCATCTTTCAACACGATCGAGCACCTGTTCATAATGCACGGCCTGTGGAGGAGTGGTTACACGACAATGACATCCTTACAGCCCGCAAAGAATCCTGACCTGAATCCTATAGAACACCTTTGGGATGTTTTCAAACGCCGAGTTCGTGCCAGGCCTCACCGACCGACATCGATACCTCTCTTCAGTGCAGCAATCAGTGAAGAAACACTCCGTGAAGAATGAGATGTCATTCCTCAAGAAACCTTCCAGCACCTGCTTGAACGTATGTCTGCGAGAGTGGAAACTGTCACCAAGGCTAAGGGGGGGCCAACACCAAATTATAATCCAGCATTACCGATGGAGGGCGCCACGAACTTGTAAGTCATTTTCAGCCAGGTGTCCGGATACTTTTCACTCCACAGCGTAAGTGAGTCGACGGCGACTAATTGACTCGCACCGAAAATGCGCGGCGCTACTCGGTAACATTACTAAGCGTGTAATACAACACTCTCGCCAACCGGTGTAATCTTTCACAAAATTTGCCCTACATCGGAGCTAACGTTCCTTAATGTCGTCAAATCGCACACCCATGAAACTTGGTCCAAAATCATTGTTATATATCAACAGACGTCTTAAAAGACGGAAAAGTCTCTTAAGCGGACAAAGCTCTCAAAGGAATTCCCATTCGTAATAAATTGGAACTGCGATTACCACAGCACAACTGGAAAGTTATGCGGAAAATTTAGCTGTGCGAATAATACCAGATGGTTCCAGATGCTCTTGGTACAAAGTAGTAAACCGGCGATAGCGACCAACTCAGTTCAGTAGGCCGCGTGTGGAAAAATTTAATTCGGACGGCACAATCGAACATCGTTTCCAGTGCCTAATATTTTGTTGCGACATATGACACAACAAGGGACATCATTCGACAGATTAATAGAACAGACATACGCAATTACAGGCCTGTAACGCTAAGATGCTCGAATGGCAGGGTGTGGGTATGGCGAATGCCCGGTGAACGTCATCTGCCAGTGTGTGTAGTGCCAACAGTAAAATTCGTAGGCGGTGGTGTTATGGTGTGGGATTTGCATTTCCCAAAGCAGAGCGAAACACAATAACTTTGATCACGGCGTACACAGTTCATACAATTTTTGGACTTTAACTAACGGACAACCTACAATACGTGGCATACTTACAGGATGGAGAGGAAACAGTCACTCGCTATGAAAAATACAGGGCTACATACGTGAATTTTCTCAAAATTCCTATATGTAAGGCTTATGGCAGTATATTGACATAGAACCTTACACACAAGGAAACCTATAATGTTAATTCTACAAAAGTTTCACCTCAGTCATAACTCAATGGATAGTTTCCCACAGCTTTCCGTTTTGAAGAATGAATTCTGAATGAATTAGTTTTCTGTTAGGTTGTGTTATGTGATGTTATTATGTAAAACTGTTAAATTGCCAAATACATTTTCGAGGAAAGAAGTACTTGATCCTACTGAAAGGCGTTTAACAATTAGTCAGATGATTCAATCGTTAACCAAGGTTAATCATAAAAATATAGGTGAATAGGAACGGCCACACTCTGATCATAACACTGGGAAAAGCATAATTTTGGTCTATAATTAATTGTATTGTCCAGTATCGATTTACCTGTGCTAAAATATGTACCTTATACTGAAGCCAACGGAAAAGAGAATACAAGTACTCTTCGTGAAGAACCGCTGTTAATCAAAAACACCAATTAAAAAAAGAAAACTAACAAAATGCAAATAATGCGTGAAATATCTAACAGTTTTCAGTGCTTCACTGTTTTGTAAATTTAGTTAACACAGTTGCACACTAAATGAATAAAGATACTTCCCCCCAAACCAGAAACTACTCCATTCTCCCTGTCACCCTTCTGATTTATGTGGATTTCGGAAGGAACTTTGGATGATTCTTTCTTCCATAATGTTGGATACGAAAATGTTTTATGCTGGCGGCCTTCATCTGTATGAATTACTACTGGCTTTGTCTCAGTATGTTCTCTTTCCTTTCTTCGTACACTTCCCACAAGACCTCAAATGAATCACGTAATTTTTCGAAGTATTTTTCTTTATACTCTTTTGGCTTGTTTTTAAACATTCCTTACGGCTGTTTTTTTCCTACTATCCTTACATGTTTTTGTAATACTATTTTTGTTATTAATTTATCTTCCTACTTTTTGTTTAATATGATTTTGACGCCACTACAACCACACATTGTCGCCTGTATTGGTGGCTAGTGTTTTAAATGGGAGCCCGCCTTCAGTTGACCAGCAATATGTGATACAATACTAAGCATTAAGGCAGTTTATGTGATATGTACACTTAACTGTGAATGTTTTAAAATATTGTCACTTTTATTGTCATGTAACCATTGTGATTATAGTTTTATACCAATTACATTTCATTTCGCAGATGTGCTGATGATGGGCTATGCTCAAAACGAGTCAACAAATACAATTTTCAACAACTGATTTGTTGATTTTTGCGACCTAATAAAGAAGTGGTTTAAGATGTGCTCTTAGTTTACAAAGGAATGTCTCTGTTCTTTACGAATATTCTTTAGGGTTAAGACGAACGAGAGCGTGAAGTTCGAGTAATGAGAAATGACCTTCGGACACCATGTCGAATTACTTAGCCTGTAGTTAGTAACAGTCCAACATGTACACTTTGACTGCGGTGCGATGATTCATCCATCTTCTGATCCTGTAAATGAAGAATCTAATCTTCGCCTATCGAACGGTAAACGTTACGATCTATGTTAGAGGAACTCAGTATTCGTGTGAAAGCGTGAGTTTTCTGTACCAGCCTAGCTTAATTTTGTTGGACAGTGTCTGCATGACTCGGACGTATGCTGTGTGGACTGTATTCTTTTAGCGTATCTGTTAACCGATTCTCAGTCTGGTCCTAATTTAGGAACTATAACATAAAAGGGGAACAACATTCATCTACCGCACAACACCTCTGATGGTAAGAGATATGTACGAGTATGCATTTCAGAGCTCTACTCACAAACTACGTGTTGTAAATATGTATCCCACTCCCTATGACTACTGTTAACGTAATGAATCAATATTTTGGAGATTGTTCAGTTCTTTCATTATTTTGTGGATGCTTGTTTAAAATTTCCAGATAAAAAGCGTATGACAACTGTTTCATCAAATCTGAGACAGTGTTTGTGCCCTGTTCTGTAAGTAAGATTTCAGGTACCGCAAATTTAGGGACCCATTTGTTAACTAAAATCTAGCCTACTGCTGCAACCTGATAATCAGGAAACACCACCATTGCTAAGAATCTCGGTAAATGATCTACGATAATTCAAAGAAGTTTCAGGACTGCAGCGAGTTTACGTCTACTTCTTGCGACGATATTGCTGCTAATAGGTTGCTATCATCAGATGAGTGTTTTGCACTGGAGATTGCTAGTTCACATCGCCATCTGTTTTCCAAAAATTGTCGCCGAGCATGTGCAAATGCAGCCGCCATATGAGCGACCTCTGTCGAATTATGCGCCTCTTCGAATATTGCTATATCTATGGCATGCAGCTGCATGCTTAATGTTGACTCTTCCTGCGCTCTCTCTGCCGGAATGCAGACTTGCGAAGTTAAGAGTCAGATATCAAATGGTTGGTTCAAATGGCTCTGAGCACTATGGGACTTAACAGCTATGGTCATCAGTCCTCTAGAACTTAGAACTACTTAAGCCTAACTAACCTAAGGACATCACACGACACCCAGTCATCACGAGGCAGAGAAAATCCCTGACCCCGCCGGGAATCGAACCCGGGAAGGAGTCAGGTATCAAATTAGTTAAAATATCTATCTCTAGACGTGTGACTAATCATTAAATGTTTCGTTTTTGTAGATAAATAAATCACAGGGTCCCACACCTTATCCAACTGAATGTCGCCATCACAATTAATCCGATATTTTGCTAATCGTACTTCCACCGATTCCTTAAGCTTATCGAGCCCAAGATTTCCCAACCATAATAATACATAGAATTATTGAATGTTCCACGCATCTTTCACATACTACGCGTGTTGTCTGACGAATGCGGGCTTCGCACAGTGACACGGTATTGTGTAAATTGCGGCCGTCCGCAATCCCAGGTTGTCCTTTACGGAACCTAAAAGGGAACACATCTTTGTAGATGGCTGGAAGATTACTGTGATATTATGTTTCCTTAGCAGTCTGCCAATGTCAACAAAATATTGATGAAATGTAGCAGGAACGCGCTGGACTTCAACCGCTCTTTCTGCTTGTTCGTGAGGGTGCTCACGTTTCTGCTACCTAAAAGCCATGCTATTCTCATCTGAAGATTATACATTACGTTTGGACACAGACCGTAGTTGTTCCAGGGCTGTGTGTATCAGACACAACAAGTTCCCGGTGCACGAGTGTTCTAAGAACGCCCTTAGTTTGTGACGGATGATAGCAGCTAGACACCTACAAATGCAGGTCTGAATGTGTGGGCTCACAGTAGACGGAATAAGTAAGGTATCCCTCATTTGCAGATAAGACCGCATTTTACTTTATTTCTAGTTTTGCTGTTTCACATACGTGAAGTGAATGATAAGAGCTGCACTACGTACGGAGTAAGGAGCGAGATTTCCGACGCTGTCTATCAGAGGTGGCTGGCTATCTGGCAGTGGGATGAGGTGGGTGCCGATTCCGAAAACGCTCATGACGTCAACAAAGAGATACGTAGGGGAATTACATTTATTCTGCCGCGAATCAAGTGATTGTTATTAATAAATATTTGCTAAAAATAGTTGCCTTTTGCCAGTCAGGCACTGGGAGCAGTCTACAGGTCACAAATACTATCTTTCTGTAGTTTTACAATGCCAGAAAACGTTGATAGTAATAAATGAATAAGTAACTTTGGATAATGAAACATGTACGATCTTATACGTACTATACGGATTGTACGCTCAATTTATAGATTGTGCGTCATAGTCGGCAGTCGTGGATAGGATGCATTTCGATCTAGTCATGCGATAGACCTTGCTCTCGTACCTTTATAATCAGTGTGAATGAGTTCATATTACAGTATTCATAAATGAACGTCCCATAATGGCACCCTGTGTGAAAATTATTTGCACAAAAACTTCTTACCGTCTCAATACGTAGAACACAGACAACAGCATTGCACATTAAGAATACGATAGCGTTGCTACGGCTCTGCAAGGGAACATAAAACTGCGAGAGCATTGCCACATAACAGGCAGGAAGAATTCCTACGCGGCCGCTCACTAAGTCAGTTCAAGGAGGGCTGACTTAGCTATTGCAAAACTCGGGTGGAAAGCGTGGTCAGTTATACTGTACGCCTCCTTATACCTCCATCTACGGACTCACCTGCTAAACTAAAACATTTCTATTTTTATTAAAAATGAAATTCCTCCAGCCGTACTTAAGATTTTATATTTACTTCGCTACTAGTTTCGACGTTGCATCAACGCCATCTTCAGGCCCGTACTCTTTGATGAAATCAGTTGTGTGTGGCTCAGTCTAGAAGTCTGCGGTGAGACCAACACGTGCTCCACATGGATGGCGGGCAGTACTGTATGTGTTCGAATAATATGACACCTGTTAATTTCAAGTTGTCACAGTCTACTTTACCTTCGCTTCTCACGTGTGATACTGAATTGAATAATAAGATTTTTTCTAGCTTTGCGAAGTTATGCCGTTACAGCGTTGTTGGTTAGCGACCACGAGCCCACCATTACGCCAGAACAACGTAATTTGAAATATTACGGGCTTAACCAGATAAATAAAGAGGTACTATTGCTGTTATTTAAGAGACAAAGCGATACCAATCGTTTTTTGACAAACAGAGCATTAACTGAAATAGTTCCTTTGATGAGAATACGTAATGCATCGCTCTGGTTAGTTTTGCTACGAAATAAACCTGGAAAATAATCTTTGAACGAACCTAAGGCTGGTATTATACTATCATATTTCTTTGTCGTAGATGACATGTCAAATATTTTTGTCAAAGAAATTTGATAGTGTAATAGGGAACTTTGTCAAATCTTACATCTCGTCAAAGAAGTATGTCCAAATCTAGGGGCTCGCCGTAGATTTGATCATAAAAGTTGCTGTGTCGTCCGAACAAGACACAGCCAGAGAAAAAGCACCACAGGCGCAGAGATGCAAGCTGGTGCCATTGCTACAGAGACTCTCCACCTGAACGAGTTCCACCAACGCCACGGGCGGCGCTGAGGATGAAGTTATAGACTTCGCCTCTGCCAGTTACCAGCCGAGTACAATCAGCCAATATCCGGGCGACAGCGGGCAGAGGCCTACTCGGGAAGTAGAAGAGCACCTCTCGCCCACTTGGTCATAGACTATCGTCCAGGACTGACTTAGACAGGAAAGGTCGTTTAGTGAACTCCCAGTAGTGGACAGAAAGTGAACAGACAGATATTGTAAATTGCATTTGCTATTTACTGTGAAGTTTAACCACGATTATTTGCACTTAACCATAGAGGGCCTTTTTATGTGTTGTATTATAAGTAGTGTTGCAGACTTCATTATTCAGTTAGTCGCAAAGATAAGTAAACCTTTTAACTCCTTTGTGTGACATTGTTACTAATTTGTTGGAGTGTACTAGAACCTTCGTTCTCTTATCCTGTTACCTTACCCTGGGGGATAGCTTTGTAATAGCGGCATGCAGAAATTGTCTTAGCAGCGTACTGCACCAGAAGCCGTTTCATAAACTCATAAACTTGAACTTTCGTAGCAACAGTGACAATTCGGCCTCTACAGCAGTAGCGAGAACATCTTTACAAAACTCGCGACCAGGGATTACCAAACTGGCGACGAGGGTTTATAGAAAATGTCGTTCATCTTCTGGTCACTGTAATGTGAGATGTAACCACTTGGAGCGCTGGCATCACTACAGGCATTTGGCGTTTGTAGTGTGTTTGTAATCGTGACTGCAAAGTTTAGTTGGTGTGTTCCTGGAAAACTAGTTTTATAATTTACATTATTACAAAATAAAAATAGTTCTTATTGACTGTACTGTGTGTGCTAAACATTTATTTACTTTGAGATATTCCTCTTTCATCGCTTTATAAATCGCTTAATACATTTCTTCAATTATTCTGGTTAATGTGCTCTGTGGTATTGGAGTGCTGAATTGTAAGCTAGAATGGCTCTCTCCTGTAGCAAGAAACCGCAGTGTCATATTAAGCCTGTCTTGTGTACATATAGCGTTTCTGAACTATCTTTTTTGTTTTGTAATATGAGGAGCTACTGCCTGAGCAAATATTAAAATACACTCTCATTCATTCGTATGTAATTTATGTAAGTCTTGACGTCTTCCACTTGCAGCTCTCGTAAAACAGATTTCTGAATGCTTTTATTATCTCGACGTAAAACCTACGGCTTCATCCAAGTATGTTTCCTTTTTTTTCGCCACTTTTCTTCCAAATGCACACTCAAATAAATTGTGGTACGAGCAACTGCAGCACATAGTAACACATTGTTTTTGTCCGCCATCTTGAACTTTAACGAAAAATTTGATGACAGAGTAATGCCCCTTTTTAGCCCCGCGCCAAGGATTTTCGTCAATAAAATATGACATATTTCTTCATATTTCTTTGTCTTAGAAATGTGACAGTGTAATACCGGGCTAAATGATAAACTAATGGAGTAATGACCCATTTTAAAGAATAAAGTAGGTTTGTTGTACTGATGGCTTCTCCCGTAAGGCGAAACTTTATGCCGGGAAAAGCATAGAACTTATTAGGCGCTGCGATTAATAGCATTGGGATCGCTACTGATTTGCAAATAGTGTCGCACATATTAACAGCTTTAAACTTTAATTTTCTTTGCCTACGTAACGAATGATTATTATTCTTAGTTGTTGCTAACGGCCCATTGCAACGAATACTTTTACGCGCAACTTGACGCAACTAATATTATCACGCCGAGTAGTGGCTGCGTGCGTGAAATCGAATAACGTTGTAGAACCGACTATTTGTCTCCGTCAGTAAGAAAAGCGGGAAGCGGCCAGTACAGTTAGGCTCCCAACGTGGGGCCCGATTGAAAGAATTACCACTACGAATTTGTATGTAACTATTCGATTATTAATATTAGTGTTGTATAATCAGTTAACTAGTGCACTATTACTAATTTCAATGCATTTTCTGTTTATTATATGTTAATTAGCCTTCGAGAACCCTGAATAATCTCGTGCCTTAATTAAAGAGACTGAAGTGCCAGGAGGAAATACTGAAACAATTAAAGGCCATTTATTGTAGCCATGAACTACCGACGAGCACTGAATGGAGGAAGGTAAGGGCAACAGTGTGCCTTTCTTTTGTTTTTCAGTAATTAAGACAGAGTCATGCATTAGACAGGCCAAAGTGCATGTCTGTAGTCAGTGAATGGCACAGCGCATAATTCTTCGGTGTGTTATTGACTGGTTGATCTAATTTGCTGTGGTAGAAGTAATACTGCAATGTGTAGTTTTAAATTTCAGGATTTATTAATTATTAAGCGTTATTCAGTTTTTTTATAACCACGAGTAGGATTAGGACTAGGTTTCAACTGCGCACAGAGGCAGATAATGTATCTGACAATGAGGCACCAGATAGACAGATAACGAAAGTTTGCAGACTATGCATCCTTCGTTTTCCCAATTAGAATTAGATAACCTGTTAGCACATGATTAGTTACCTGAGTCGAGAAGTAGCAGGGCAAGCGAGTGGTGTACAGGTACGATAACCATTCACAGTAGCACTACTACAACTAGTACAGAGATAGAAAATACGTTGGGCCACGACATTGGTTCACGGAATTTTTTAGTCGGATGGAACTGAGAGATAAAGAAAGAGAAATAAAATATGGGGAATGAGATCAAGCCTTATTAGCTCAATTTAGGGAGCAGCAAAGAGCCAGAGAAAACTGAAAGGCAAGAAAGCAAAGAGCCAACGAAAAGGAGAAGGAAGAGAAGCAAAAGCTCTGCTGTGACACTCTCACGTTGCAGTTGAATGCCACATAACAGAAAAGGGATCAAACCTTTCCTAAAAGAATATAGTTTAAAGAGCATCACTGCCGAAATAAAAAAAGGTATAAGGGCTTACCTGTATCAAGTGGTAAACGTACAGAGGACCTACAGAAACGGCAGACCTCCACTCCTAATCTGAATAAGCAGGTAGACCACTAGCCAGGATCAACTGCAGATAAAATAAGCAGTGCAGATCCAAGAGCACATGAAGGAGCATACAGAAAATTTAAACGACACTGTAGCACAATAGTAGCAACAGAAGGATGAGGTGATAAAGGAACACGTAAATACGGAGATACAGTGAGCCGTTTCAAGGGCCACCACTGAGTCGGCTTTTGGAAGTTAAGGAGTGTGTCAGCGATTTAAAGTCTGAACTGCAAAGTCTCTGACAAACTTTAGACGAAGATCTGACGTAATGGAGAAATGAAATCTCGTCATAAATAGCTCACACTGAACGAGGGGACGCGTGTGTGTGGCTGGAAGTCAATCAGAGGGTACACCAAATCTTATGAGCTTTGGTAACGAATGAATGTATCTAGTAGCCTCTGTTCCGATAGGTCATGAGTATGATACACGAAGTCCTATAAGAGAACCCTTTTATCTGAAAAACGAGAAGACACACATGCCTACTCGACTCTAAGGATCCGAGAGGGTTTCGTAAATCGTACACAGTTTACCAAGTTTTCTCATGAGAAAAGAACCATACAACTTGTGATTTTTACAAAGAGTGTTAAGTTTTTTCTGCCAAGTTTGGTGAGTTGCAACGCACGTAGATAGCGATGCAGCGTTATGGACAACGAAGACTGCGAATGAATGCGATACGCTCCAGCAGTTTGAAAGAGCATTTTTGTCAAAATTTTGAAATTTGCATTCAGTATAGACTTATAAAATAAGTATACAATCCACAACAATATAACCCGAAAAAGGATAGTATGGGAAATTTTATGTTAAAGTATGTTAATAAAATGAGATATAGGGATAAGCCGGTATCTACGAGAGATGTAGTACGTATTTTGAAAACAAGGATGCCCATGTCAGTACGCGAACAGTTAGTGAATGTACATGAAACGGAGCTCGAGCAATTTCTGGCTACTCTGGACTCAGCTGATATGATCCATGAGGATACTAAAATAGACAATGGGAATCACTGTAATTATTCTTCATCAAAAAATCACAATAAAGGTAATGCAAATGGTCATGGCAGCGGTAACCAAAACAGAAACGGCAGTAACAGCCGTGACAACAATAATAGTTATGATTACGGTGCAGGCACAACGATCATACCTGAGGACGAAACAACAATTATAATAGTAACAGTTCACCAAATGTAAATCGAAAGCGCTGAAGCGATGAGGTAAAACAGCCCGAGTCAGGGGTACCAACAACCCAAGACTGGGAAGTTTAACTCCGACCGATAGCAAAACGAATCTGCAAGATCTCTGAATACTCAATGTAAGGCTACTGAAAACTGAAATGAGGATGATCGGACGTATATATCTCGGCAAAACAGTTCGGAGGGACATCATCGTAATGAACAAAGAGTACAAAATCGAAATGCACGCTGAGAGAACACAGGTCCCAAAAGCCTCGGCAAACTAGATCTGACAACGCTACGCCCTCCAATGGTGGTCAGGGCACAGAGTGAAGGCACATTTGACCAAGTTATCACGTTGCAGTTCCAAGACGGACATGATATCAGTGACGAATTGTGTCACGAGCCAGCAAAGTGTAAAAACACGGCAGAACAGGTTCAAGCTGCTATTCTAGCCAGAATCGGAATGTATTCGGTAACTGTTATTGTTGATACAGGAACGACGACCAATGTACGTGACTTTAATTTTTACAAACAATTGTTTAAGGAACCCATCTGATACATACCTACACTTCCTGACGACGGATGCAAAGTCGTGGGCGCCATCGGTGCCAACGCACAAATTCTCAAGCACCAGGCTGAAGTGAACTTGGCAATAGGAAATTATGTATTACAATGCACGTACCTAATAATCAAAATTTTATCGGTCACCTGCGTGCTGGGTTGGACTTCCTGCGGGAGATGTAAACAAGAATATACCTCTCTACAGTTGAGTGCACTCTCGACAATGCAGGCCGGCGGGTTGAATTAGAGTTGGTAACAAAGGATGAGGGACATGGCAAAAGTTACCGACGTATGTGTGTCAGGTATCATAACACACGTCTATGGTACATAAATAAAGAAATACCAGCATTAAGGTATAATATTGCAGCACTGGTATCGATGGATATCGACAGTAGTAGTATTACTAACCAGATCCGCAATAAAGTGATGGAGTCAGAGTGCTTAAGCATAGGCTATCAGAAACAGCTGGCAGATTTGGTAGTCAATTTTCAAATGGTGCTCGCAGAGAAACCTGGAGCCATTAAGGCTTATACTTACCATGTGGACGTATAGCCCCAATAAACCTATTGAAAAGCCACAAATTCAGCGCCCTGGACATAGAAGTAAGCGGTTACCCCTGAAATAAGGAAAATGTTGGAATGGACCATTATATAAGTGTCAAACTCACCTTTTAGTAGTTCACTGCTTGCAGTAGGTAAAGTAGATGGTAGTATACACCTGGTCATTGATGCACGGGATATAAATAAGATGATAATACGAGTTCGTACCAGCCAGAGTATTTGGAAGAACAAAACCGAAAGTTTTATGTTGTGAAATACCGGACGAGTATTGACATGAGATTCTTAATGGAAAATCGCATAAACATAAGAATCTAGAAGGTACACGGTCTTCCAGTTTGCCAGAAGTTACCAAATTAAAGTTCTGCCCTTCGGGCTAGGCTTGACTCGGTGTTAGGCTGTGATCTATTAAGCAGAGTTACTCTGTATGTTGACGACCTGGTCATAGCTACTAGTACTTGGGGGAAGATGAGGAGCCGGCTGGGGTGGCCGAGCGGTTCTAGGCGCTACAGTCTGGAACCGCGTGACTGCTACGGTCGCAGGTTCGAATCCTGCCTCTGGCATGGATGTGTGTAATGTCCTTAGGTTAGTCAGGTTTAAGTAGTTCTAAGTTCTAGGGGACTGATGACGTCAGATGTTAAGTCCCATAGTGCTCAGAGCCATTTGAACCATTTTTTTGCAGATGCGGGGGTAACAGCGAGCTTTATGAAATCAGAGTTCAGAAGAGCACAAATCAAGTTTCTTGGTCACTTGATATCTGATGAAGGAATACTGAGAAAGAAAGTAGGTCTAAGTATTTTGGAATCATATATGTCCAGTTTATGTGCTTGCAAACAAAAGGAAGGGGCTGAATGAACCTCAAGAGGATGTGGTGTGCTGGTGTACTGTGACGTCAGCAACGTCATTACTGGGATCTCACAGGCAGCTAGAGGATAATGCAGAGAACAGCCAGCAGCTAAAACATCCGAGCCAGGTGATTATGTGATGTGGCCGGCGTGACGTAAGCAGAAACACGTCACGACCGCGAAATTGCTAAACATGGTGACCCTTTATGAGGTACAAACCAACAATGTAAACCTCAATAACTTAATGACAAGAGCTAGTAATTGTTATTAAGGAATCAATTAAGTAAACAATAAAGTAATTAAAAGAGGATAATTTTTCAGGAGTTAATGAAATTAATAGAATGTCATTTAACTTTAGAATTGTTTATTACATAATAATTATTTGAAAAGAATTCATTAATTCATAAAGGTTGTAGTTAATTAAAAGTTTAGAATTTTGGCCACTTGGACAGAAACAGTAGAGTAAGTTAGAAGTAAATGTAATTTATTATTATTATTATGTAGGTTCTAAAATATATTGTTTCTTTTTATGTATTCGTACCTGATCTCTTGATGATGGAAACACGGTAAATACTCAGCACACCCACCCAGATGAAGTGGACTGATAACAAGGCCTGATGATCAGTCAACCTCCAGAGATGCTGTTGGCACATGCGCGAATCATGGCTGCAGTCATCAAGCAATGCAAACACGTAATCTAGGTCCAACATTTCCTCCAGCGAATAATACTGCTTCTTGCCAAACAAGTGTGTCAGTGCAGTGATTTATCAAAGAACGACCTTGAGTCGTAAGTGCCCCATAAATTTCAATGGTGATCAGTGAAACACCATAACAGTGGAAAAAGCGAAAAATTTTCTGGGTGGTTTCGTGAAATGTGTTGTATACTTTGTATATCTTGTGTATTTAGGAAAATTCTGGAAAATTATGCTGCAAGGGATTCCTGTGGGACAGCTAACTAACTGCCTCAAAACGTGCTAAACGTTATTAATAATTTTTCTAGCTTTTTTGTTGAAGTTAAACAAACTGTACTATTATGGTATTTGCTAAACAAATTGTAAGTGCTGCATACATTTTTCCAAAGCTAACGTTTATGAGTATACGTCAAGTGTTTTCTGTAAAATGTTTTTCTTATTATTAATGCAGCATTTTGGAAGAATTTTGGTAGTCAAAATTTAGGAGAGCATGGTAGTCAAAACTTAAAGATTATGCAAATACTAAAATCGGCAGCTAGAAAAACTGTTTTAGAAGGTACAAATGTAATAAGTTTTCATAAGCAAGTAGATTTTGCATTTTAAACATTTCTGTCAAACCACTAAAATTATATTTGAAGAGAAAAAGAATATTCAAAATAATGGGCCTAAAATAATATGAGCAATGGCTGTAAAGGCTGCTCCTAAGAACTGAAGTAGCGCGTTTCTATCGTTTTCAAAATTCCGATTTTGTCTGAACAAAAAATGACAATTTTGAAGAGAAATTACCGAAGGGAATGTGTAAGGTACCCCTTATTTGCAGATAAGAGGGGATTTTATTTTATTTCCAGTTTTGCTATTTCAAATAGGTGAAGTGAATGTATCAGCACTGCTGCAGTACGTACGGAGTAAGAAGCGAGCATTAGGTTCCCGTACTGGCTACCAGAGGCGGTTGGCCATCTGGCGCTTTCAGAGCCAGTGGGCTGAGGTGTCGGTGCTGAAATCGCTCGTGATGTCAGCAAAGAGATACGTAGGGAAAGTACGTTTATTCTGGCGCGAATAAAGTGTTATTAATAAATGTTTGCTAACAAAAGAAACCTTTGGCCACTTAGACGTTAGGAAGAGCCTACGGATCATAAATATTATCTTTCAGTAATTTTACAATACCAGGGAAAGTTCATGCTAATAAATAAATGGATACCTTTGGCGTAACGGAAGATGTACGATTTTATACGAACTATACATATTGTAAACTCATTTTATAGACTGCACTCCATAGTCGGCAGTCGTTGATAGGATGCATTTCGATCTAGTCATGGGGTAGACCATGCTCTAGTACAGTTAACAGTTAGGTTATAATCAGTGTGAACAAGTTCGTTTTAAGGTGTTCCTCAAATAAACGCACCATAACGGCATCCGTGTAAAAATTATTTGCACAAAAAACTGCTTCCCGCTTCATTACTTAAAATGTAGACAGTGGTATTGCACTTTCAGAATACGACGGTGCTGCTACGGCTGTGCGTGGGGACATAAAACTACGAGAGAATCTCCATTTAACGGGTAGGAATTCCTACGCGGCGGCCCACTAAGTCAGTTCAAGGACGGACTGGCCTAATTATCGCAAATGTCGGGTGGTAAAGGGTGCCCAGTTATACTGAACGTCCCTTATACCATCATCTACGGACTTAGCAGCCGAACTGAGACATTTCTGGAGGTTTAGTACGAGTGGGGGTTCTTGCAAATACCCCAATGGTCAATCTACTTTGCTACTGAACAAGACGTCTAAAAACGGAAGACAGCCATCGCTTTCTACCTCCATCATAAAGTGTCCTCGTGGATTGAATCCAGGTGCCAAGAAAAGTGTAACAGCTCTTCTTAGCCATGTCTCATTTACGTATCGCCGGAAGATGTTTGAATTACGTTCGGCCGCATCACGTGCACTCTCCTCAAAGTCCTCCATAACACAATTTCCCACCAGAGGGTAGAGAGACCAATTCATGGGAACACCATCAATTTTCTCAAAATTTTCAGTGTTGAACAAAAAGTATGTTGAGGAAAGGGCGTGATGAAATAGCGCTGTTACATCCCTGCAGGAGAAATAAGATGTGAAACTTGTCACACACTTAACGAGAGCTCCAAATCAGAAGAGTAATATGTCCTCCACGGAAAGGGCTGCACTACGCAGGTTACAAGAAGATCCTCATGCGGAGGTCCTACCAGCTAATAAGGAACACGCCACTGTACTGTTGCTACGTGGGGTCTATGGCCAAAAGATTTATAGCTTACTGGGTGAATCAACGTACCGGCTGACTGATTAAGACACAAGAGCGAGAGCAGAAAAGAAAACATCAGCGTTACTCTTCTTCTCATTCACAAGAAGTTGCGAACCGATAAAGACCTCACAGCTCTTTTCCGCCAGGATTATATGGCCTCTTAAGACCAACAAAGATGGTCTTCCATTACGTCCTATTGTGAGCAGTATCGGCGCTCCAACATATGACTCAGCTAGAGACTTTCCTTCTTTACTGAGACCTTTTGTGGGTTATTCGTGAGCGTGCTCACGTCGTTCATCCAAGTCTCAGGCCTCAGCAGTGTGTTTACATTTCGTGGCGTGCGGTTGCAGCTGTAGTGTTTCTAAAGCTGAGTACTGACAAAGCTATTTGTGCACTGTATTCGAATGTTTAATTTCAGTAGTTTCCCATCGCTCATCCAAATATTAGCAGTGTGTTTATATTTCGCAGCGTGCAGTTGCAGCTGCAGCGGTACTTAAGTTCTGACAAAGTTGATTGGACACTGTTATCACTGTGCTTTTTAGAGTTGTTTGTGCGTTGAAGTCGATTAGTAAATTTCGTGCGGTAGGTTTTAGCTGATATTTCTTAGTGTCTCTAGTGGAATATTTCAGTAAAATTTTCATTCATTGTTTTAATTTCACTGAGTGTTCTAGTGGCCACTTGAATTTTTGGTTTTAGCTAAGACATTGTGTGAAGTTTTAGTGGTATTGGTAGTACTTGTTGTTTAGTAGTATTAATAAAAGCTGGTGCTTTCTTAGGAGAAAGTAAATTTCGCGACCACTGTTGATAGTTCTTTAAATAGTTCTACTCTTGTAATTGAACGTAGGTAAAGTATACATTTCATTTTTTCAGTAGCTGTTAAAATTTTACCATTAATGAGAAGTGTGGCCTATGTCGTAGGTTTCTGAGTTGTGGGTTACGGTGTGGGATTTGTTCAAAGTTTTTTCATTGGGAGGAATGCAATGGCGAAGCCAGTGGGCATTCTAGGGAGATCCTCTCCTGGAAATGCAGAATTTGTAGCAGAAATAAGTTGATAGAGGCGCAGGAGCGTAAGATCTGTATCCTTCAGGTGCAGATACATGGCGCAAAGGAGGAACTAGACAGGTTGAGGAGGGTTAGGGGTTCCGGGGAATGGGAAGGGTATCGGAGAATGGGAAGGGTACTGGGGAATGGGAACTGGCAGTTGGCAAGAAGGTAGCTAGGAGGAGGAGATATTCATACAATTGTACTTTGCGTATAAGCAATAGATTTGAGCAAGTGTCACAGTTGAGTGGAGGGGATCCTCTTGTAGCTGTAGGTGTAGGAAACATCCAGCAGTTGTCAGCAGGTAGGAAGCCTAAGCCAGTTGGAAATTCTAACAGAAAGAGGAAGCTTCTTCTGCTAGGTAGTTCGCATGGCAGAGGTGTGAGCCAGCAGTTGCAGGCAGTATTGGGGAGTGAGTACCAGGTCACCAGCATTGTGAAGCCTATTGTACGATTGGCTCAGGTAGCTGACAGCATAGGAAGTATTGCAGGAATTTTACGAAGGAGGATCAGGTAGTGATTGTGGGAGGAGCAGGGAATAGTCTTGATAGAGTCGTGGAATATGATGTAGGTGATGACCTGGTAAAGATAGCTACTCAAACTGTTGACACTAATGTGCACTTCGTGCAACTGTTTCAGCGTCATGATCGGCCTCGTCTTAATGCTGCTGTTAGGCGTGTTAACATGGGGCTGGAGAAGACACTGATGGCGGAGGGGAATGGCTCACATTCAAGTGGTGCCAGCTGAGTCTAGCGATAGATCAGGTTTCACTAGGCATGACCTGCGCCTCAATAGGTATGGGAAGTGGAGGCTGCCAAGTCTTATAGTTGACACTATAGTGAGTGGTGGTGGGATCACTCGTGAAAAAATTCCTGTAATTGATCGTGTTAGAGCTGTACCTTTTTTAGACTGAAGTCAGCTGATAGGTATACCTGCGTGAAAGGAGACCCTTTAAGTAAGGAATCACCTTTAGAGGAGGTGAGGTATCCAAGTAGAGAAGGAATTGGCTTATGTCATAAAAATATAAGACGTATTAGCGATAAAGTTAGTGAACTGCTTATAGATGTTGACTCTGAAATTACTTGTATGTCGGAGCACCACTTAAATAATTTGACAATTCAGAGGCTTCCTTTACTGGGACACAGATTAGCTGGCTGTTTTTCAAGGCGTTCTTTGCGGAATGGGGGACTGACCACGTACGTAAAAAACGGTTTCCATTTGAGTGTGTAGGCGTATCACGTATCACGGCACTGCACTGAGCAGGTATTTGAATGATGTGCAGGGGCAGTTGAATTTAGTGAAACTAAAATTCTAATAGATGTTGTTTATAGGTCCCCAAACTCTGGCTTCAAAGAATTTTTGCCAAGCTAGATACGAAGTACCAAAAACTAGTTACATGTGGTGGCTACTATATTAATTTTGTATGTCATTGTGCAAGAAAAAGGACGTTGGAAGATCTCCTAAACTCTTATGATGTGATGCAGATTGTGTTTTTTCCAACCAGGGTGAAGGCCTGATGCACAAATTTTAACCTTTAAAAGGTTTTTGTACTCGAACAAATGTTATACATAATTACAAACTATGCAGGAATTTTAATTCAACACCAATAGAGAGTTTTTTAAACATTGTAAGGAACAAGAGTGGCAGGATGTTTATAGTGCTGATAACATAGGTGACAAATATAATGCTTTCCTTAACACATTTATCATGCTCTTTGATAGTTGCTTTCCATTAGCACATTCTAAACAGGGTACTAGCTGTGACTATTTGGATGAGGATATAATGTAGAATAAAGTGGGAAATATATCAGAATGTTAAACGCAGTCACAATCAAGCTACTGTTACTGAATAGTCAGATATATATACAATATTTAACAATCATTTTCTGAGCATTTCTGGAGAATTAAAAAAATTATTTTCTACAGGTAGTCGTACAACTCTTTTGGAAAATGCCTTTCCGAGATTGATGCCTGGAATACATATCTGTGATACTGACTATGGGGAGATTGACTGAGTAATTAAGTCACTGAAGACTAAGGACGCCCACGGATATGATGGAGTGCCTAGCAGAATATTAAAGTACTGCTCTGCAAATGTTAGACCTGTACTTAGCCATATTTGTAATTTTTCCTTTAAGAATGTTCAGTTTTCTGAACAATTAAAGTACTCAGTAGTAAAGCCGCTTTATAAAAAGGGAGAAAGGGGTAATGTTGACAATTTTAGACCTATTAGAGTTTGCTAAACTTATTAAAAAGGCAGTGAATGTAAGGATAATTTATCATTTTAAATCACATAATTTGCTATCAAAAGTACAGTACGGGTTTAGAAGTGGTTTAACAACTGCGAACGCTATATTCTCTTTTCTCTGTGAGGTACTGGATGGATTAAACAAAAAGATTCGAATGATAGGCATCTTTTGATTTAACTAAGGCGTTTGATTGTGTTGATCAGAAAATAGTGCTCCAGATGTTGGACTATTATGGAATACAGGCTGTATCTCAGCGTTGATTCACTTCTTACTTTAACAACAGACACCAAAGGTCATTATTGACAGTGATGAGAATTGCTGCGATGTGGGGCCTGAGTGGGGTACAGTCAAATGGGGGGTGTCCCAAGGATCTGTGCTGGGGCCACTCCTCTTACTTATTTATATAAATGAGATGCCCTCTAGTATTAAAGGTAATTCTAAAATATTTCTGTTCGCTGATGAGACTTGCTTGGTAGTAAAGGATGTTGTGTGCAACAATGGTTTGGTTTCAAGTAGTGCAGTTCATGACGTAAGTTCATGGGTTGTAGAAAACTAAATAACGCTAGATCACAGTAAGACTCAGTTTTTACAGTTTCTGACACACAGTTCAACAAAACCCAGCGTTTTAATAGCACAGAAAGGGCATATAATTTAGTCGATCGCTCGACACTCTTCCCATTCTCGAAAGATATTTTTGGCTCAGAATTGGGCAGTTCGGGCAATAAGTGGTGAAAGTTCGCGAACACCTTTTCGACGCCTGTTCACTAGTTTGGGTATTCTAGCATTGTCCTCTCAATATATATATATATATATATATATATATATATATATATATATATATCCTTTACAGTCATTTCTTGTTGACGATATCAGCCTATTCCCAAGTATTATCGGCTTTCACTCAGTTAATACTAGGCAGAACTCCAAGCTGCATTTGGGTCACACTACCTTGACTCTTGTGCAGTATAATGCTACATCCATTTTTAATAAGGTACCACAAGAATTAAAAAATCTTAGCAGTAATCCACGCTCTTCCAAATCGAAACCGAGGCGTTTCCTCATGGGTCACTCCTTATATTCTGTCGAGGAGTTCCTTGAAGAACTAAGCTAATTCCTATGTTATATTGTTGATTGTTCTTACATAAACTGATGGCTTGTCTTTTTTCGTCTTCATAAACATTTTATTTTATCTGTTATTTCTTTTATGTTGTAATTGCATGTAGTGACACGTTTCATGACCCTGCAGATCTGCTCCTCAGTTTGGTCCCACTGAACTACACATGTAAAAGAAAATTAAAAAGAAAACATGTTAGCAATTCTGGTGACTTCATTAATAAAGTGCAATCACTTCGAGTCGATCACTGAGAGTCGCTACTAAGTGTCGATGTCGTTACACTGTTCTCGAGTGTCCCTCTCATGTATTCATTGTCATATATCAAAAATAATTTGAAAGCCGATATAAAACCTCTATTTCATCATGCCCTTTCCTCGACATACTAGTAATCCAGATTCAAATATTTTGAGCAAATCGATGATGTTTCCATGGGTAGACCTTTCTCCCTTCTGGTAGGAAACTTTTGTATGGACGACTCTAGCGAGAGAGCACTCGGCTGAACTTCAAATTAGCACTTCCTGCTGGGAGTCCACACCTGGGAAAGTTCGGCCGCCAAATTAAAAGTCTTTTCAGTTGAAGCCACACTGAGCGACTTGCGTGTCGATGGCGATGAAATGATGATGAGGACACACAGTCCTCGAAAGGAGAAAATCTCCAGCCTGGTGGGGAATTGAAACTGGGCCTCCCGCATGGCAGTCAGACATGCTGACCACTCAGCTAAGGGGGCGCACTGAATCAAACCTTCTTCTGGGGATAAGAAACTAGGGCGAAGAATAACTGTCACGCTTTTTGCACCATCTGAATTCAACCCACGAGGACAGTTGACGATGGAAGCGAAGAAGTGCGCCAGTCTGCCGTTTTTGGACGTCATGGCCAATCGGAAAGAGGGTGGAACCTAGAGGCATTCCGTCTAACGCAAGCCCACACATATACACCTGGATTTGCATGCGTCTAGCTGCCACCATTCGTCGCAAACTATGCGCTTCTTTCAATTCGTCGGTGCACCAGCCACATGCGCCTGATAAAGACACCCTTGCAAAGGATTTGGATCAACTACACTTCCTCTTCAAAGATATTGGATGTTCTCCACATTACATCAGCCTGGTTCTAAGGAGGAAAAAATGGAACCACCCATGCTAGCAAGAGGAGGAGAAGCTCAGTTCCAGGGCGTTCGTGCCATATTTCGGCAACATTTCGTCGAACTTAGATAGAATTCTAAGGAAACATAATGTCAAAGTAATCTTCCAGGCATCTATAAAGACGTGTTTTCTTCTTGGATCGGTAAAGCACGATGTGGGAACGCAGGGCTGGAATGTAAGCAATACCATCTCAGTGTTGCAAAGCCTACTTACGTCAGGCCACACACACACAGTACATAAAAGAGGCGTTGAACATGATCGCCACACTCGCCTTTCTCATCCCAGTAATAAGTTGTAGTAAAGCATTGTGTTTCCATAGGACATTCTGTGCCTTTGAAAGATTCTATGGATTGTTCTTCAAAGGAAATCTTGGGATCGACAAGATCATTCTGATATTCAGTTACTAAGGAATCATTGGATGTATGTTTAGTGGAGGATCTTATTAATCGTGATGATGGATTTAAACAGGATAGGGTGTAGGACCTAGTGACTTTTTTTAATATCTACAAGAAGGAAATGTTTCATGGCTAGTGACACATCTAGCGATGATTAATTTTCCTTAATATCCGAATTTTAACTCTGCAATCCCACATTGCGATAGAGAGAGTGCTTGCAGTATCAGCGTTATGTATGTGCTGCATGCCATAGATGGAGCAATATACGCTCGACAGAGGTCGCTCATATAATAGCTGCTTTTGGGGGTGCATGTCTATGGCAATGTTTGATATACAGTAAGAGATGTGAACAAGCAACACCAGTCCAAAACACTCATCTAAAAATGACTGAATGGTTGTCAGCTGAAATTTCATCGTCGGAAGTCGATGTCGTCTGGTTGCAATACCAAAACTTCATGGACTACTGTTTACAGTAGGGAAATTTCAGGAAACATGATCTATGGTTGTCAGTACTCCAGTGGGCGTCCTATTAAACGGTCCTACAATATAAAGGCCGCTCATTTGAAAGGCTTCAAATACTGTTGGTAGTCTTTGCAAAGAGATTTCTTGATGGCTAAGATCAGCTCTTTGTACATGACGCACATAGTCCTTCATATGTTACTCGCCGTCATATGTTCTTGGTTGCCACCAGAATTTCTCTTCTACACATGGCCACGCACTTGCTGCAGCACTTTGTCCTTGAATGCCCCTGAACCACTGCTCGCTGTCCGTATTTCGCTGTTCTGCAGAGCAGGTCCTCATGTGTCACAAAATGTGGTGGAGACGTGAATGCCTGCTAGTCTTCGCTGGTCACTTGTTCAGTCTGATCCTTGATCAGACTCATGAACTTCTTAGCTGGTTTTCTGACCACCTCATTATCAAACTTACTGAGTTTGAGCGTCCAGTTTGTTAACCTAGTCGATGGGTCTTTCAGGCCCAACAACCATTTAAATGAAGTGTGTCGGAATAGCTTTGCTCAATTTTCTTCAACTACCATGCTGCTGGATGTTCCTTTCCATCTACTGTATGTTCGGCTTCAAAATACAACCAATTGCCCCAGTGCTGGCTTCACAGGAGAGGGTAAATTCCTTCCTGACATCAGGAAAGACTAGTACCAGATAAGAAACTTATGCTGCGTTCAGTACCACAGCCCTGATTCGTATTCTGCTGACTACTGTAATTTCATGCCCTTTCTTATCAAAAAATCCCAGGATTTCATGGTGCACACAAAACTCTATGAATTCGCAGTAATAACTGCAGAAACCCAGGAATGACTGTAATTGCTTTGTTGTTTGGAGTGCTGTGAAGTTCTACATTGCCTCTGTTAGGCAAAGACTGGTTTTAACATTCTCCACCTTAACCACATACCCAACGTAATTTTACCTGTGTCGACGTGAAAGACACTTGTCTATGCTAAGCATCAGATGTGTATATTGTACCCAGCTGAATATGTCTTCCAAATATTTCACATGCTCTCGAATATCCTTCAAGAATACGATAATATCGTCCGAATATACCATGCACGTTTTCAGCCTTAAACCACTTAGAACTCCATCTAAAGACCTTTGGAACGTGGCTGGAACGTTTTTCAGCCCAAATGGCATCTGAGTGTAGTGGTGATGGCCCCATGCAACCATGAAAGCGGTCTTTGGTCTATCCTCTAGGTTTATCTCCAGCTAGTGATACCTATTCCTTAGATCCATTAAGTATTGACATTGGCTTTGGCCGTCAATTGTTTTCGCAATACTGGGGATTGGATATGCATCTGTCATGGTCTTCGTCACAGAATATGTACTTCCTGGTAAAACCTGTTGACGTTTACGGCACAACGATAATATTTGCAACACATGGGCCATCACTGTACTCTATTACACCTGCCACTAACTGCTGATCTATAGACTCCTCCATTATAGATTGAAGATGCCTCACTATAGAGTACAGCTTCCTGTAAACTGGCATATTATTTCCCTTTCGTATATAGTGCTGGGTAACTAGTTTTGCCGTAAAGGACCTTTCAAGTTATATAAATACATAAACGGCAGTAGCAAAGCTTCCATTTCTTGCTGATCACTGCCTTACAAGTGACCCACCTTTTCTTGTTATGCTGCTGTCTCGACAGTATGCTTACGGCTCAGGTTATAACAGGACAGATCATTATCTTCCTTAACTAACACCTTTGATGTGCCAATAATTAAGCCCATCAACCAACTAACCAAGTCAATTCCAAAGTTGTCCAGGCCCAGAGGAACCATGAATTCACAATTAATATGACTTATGTGTGATATGCTGCTGTGCATGAAGTAATGCATTCTATGTAATTCTTTAATTTCCTTTAGTAACTCTATCATGTATAATGCTTCCCATGGCCAATAGATATCAACAGAAGCCTACACTGACTTCCATGTACCTGCTGGTGATTTATCATGAGAACCAACCTGTAGCACATGTGTTCACAGTTTAGACAGCAACACATTTGTGAAAGCTGTGCCTTGCGAGAATGCCTTGCTTGCAGCTGTATCCTCCCAGTGGAAATGAATCCCACTGAGTTCCACTTTATATAGCGAATGATCGCTTTTCGAATGATGATTGCTTAGAATATCTAGTCCCAAATTTGCTGAACACCCTCCACCTAGTTATGATAACACACCCATATACTCCTGGCAACCCCTAGTTCCGATATTGAAACTGAGCAAAGTTGTACCCAGAGACACAACATTGCTATAACTAACTCCACACAGTTTATAGCGTGACGATCGCAGTCTCTTCCTGCCTGTGAGGTCCAGACTGACCTTTCTGTCTGAATCTATAGCATCTGAGTTCAGTAGAAAAAACATGGTGGTCCGTGCGTGTTCTAGTCGCAATGTCGACCTCCTCTAACTGCGTCGCGACCTTAAGAGCTTCATCTAGGTCCCCGGGATTCTCTATCCTTTCCCTCCACGACATCCCTGCGGGGATATCTTGAAGAAATACCTCCAGTGTCCTATTCTCGGCTTCTCACTGCAAGTCTCTGTCTGCTTCTGCATTTTGCGTCAGCTGGTATGTCTCCTGACTGACCCTCCATATTTTATATGGAAAGGTTTCTACCGATTCCCTAGTTTCTGTGTTAAGGTACTCATTTTTTTTCGAAAATACCTTGTACCGTTATGTTTTTGGTAACGTGGTCACAATTCATCAGCTAACTGCTGGATGTCCCTGCCTTACGAGAACTTTGTGGTACAGTATGTATGTCTTTGCTTCGGCCTGTCAGTCGCAAATAGCCACACACAGAATAATCTCGCGTAACCAACCACTCAATGCAGCCCTAACATAGTCAATGAACGTAGTTGCGTCCCCACTGGATTTGCCACAAAAAGTTTATATTAACGTAGCTGCCGAAAGAAGAAGACGTTGCTGTCTTGGCCTCCTCATGCCCTGAGTCTAACTGCTGAATCGCAAATTGTAAAACGTCTACCTACCTGCGCTATCCTTACTTTTCCTGCTGTTTCTGGGAGTTTAGCCCAGACAATACGTGTACTTGCTCTGTGAAAGTGGCAACAGGCTCACTCATAGTAGCAGAACGTGTGTCTGACATTTTGAGTAGTTTACTATTGCCGTTTACAACAATAGAGAAATAGAAAAACTGTACCTCCAACACATGAACAACAATCACACACTAATCTCTCTGGCGTATCATCGCCCAATGAGACTCAGAACAGTTTTGTGTCACATGCCCAGTTCGCCCATAAGTGGGTGGCACCGCTTTGCTATGTGGCAGGTCATTTTCAGACAGGCTACAAAACTTACACAGAACTGGTGTTAAATAAGTTTCCATAACATTCCCTCTAAACACTAACAGATTCACAGGTTCTTGTGGTTTAACAAATAACATCTCAAGGATGCTACTGATGTCCCTACAAATTGACATGGAGCTACGCAAATATATTCTGAAACCTTTCAACGAAGAAAGAGATCCCTCTCCACAACACATTGCGCTGGCACTGCTGGACGGCGCTGTAGCCACAGCCACACCAAAACCGAAGTCTTGAGGGGACAGCCAATACTGACACCAATGTTTTGACTCACATGCTTGGGTCACGGTGTGATCGGGAGGTTGAGCATAGAGTGGGGATGAGTGGTCCCGTGCATGCCCAGAGGCGTCAGTGATACATCAGTATCTGTAATGACGTTCATTTTTCGTGCAGAGTGTACAAAGGTGTAAGTGACTGCAGACCTGCAGTTGGCAGCCAGTTGCAAAACCATGGGCCATGAAGGGGTGCTTACGTCTCATCAGCTAGTCGTGACACTGGTGCTGTAGTCACTGCCATGACCGCATGCTGTGCTGGTGACGGCAGCAGGGCGAAGAAAGGTGCTGCCCATGCAGACACTCAGTGATGACCCAGTGGGGCTGTCACCCCAGCACTCTGAAAAGCCTCCCGTTGTGTGCTCAGATGGACTCTGCTCCAGGATGCACGTTGTTGTGAAGACAGGGTGCTGAACGTCGATCAACAAAGACTGAAGCAGATATTCATGGGCTGGCCAGGAGGTTATGCGAACACATCTCGCTTGATCGATGCGAAGACAGCAGTTGGCAGGTCTCCTGTGACGACCCATCAGGAGGCCTGGCCACTCAGACAATCCTTCTCACCTATGGTGACCCAGTAGGCAGCAGTGGCAGACAACAGCTGTGGTGCGCATCCTCTTGGCTGCCTCATGGTGTTGAAGTCAGGCTGACCATCATCGATCAGATTGTCGTGGTTTCACTCAAAATAAACAGACTGCCATTCTGTCACGTTCTACAAACGTGGACAGAATGGCAGTACAACAGAATGAAATCATCTCAGTTTAATAGGCCGACCCCGCGCCTATGACATGGTGGTTCTGGCTGTACGAAAGCATTTGTCCTCATTTACCATACCAATTAGTGCTCCTTGCCTCGCTGTGTTACTTCAATAACCACTATGTGTCGCCAAGGTCGGTTCTTTACTGTAGCTGTCTGATTCTGTCGTGGTGCTCAGGCGGCGAAATTATGTAGCATTACCTCACAGAGCCTTTTGAAGTACCACAATGCTGCTTGTGTTTCTGTTTGCGCCGTTTTGTAGCCTGCTGCATTGGGGGGAAACCATTGTTGTCATGCCAATCGGCATATCAGCCCAGAGAAACCTACTGTGTTCTGCGTTAGCCAGGTAGAACTTCAATAACATTGTAAGCCTGCACAATAGAGTTATTCTGTTACGCAACAGTGATATAGAGAGTATGGTGTCAGTGCAACGCTCTCCCAGTTGTTGTAACTTTCCAGACTTCAGAGCCGGTACTTCTCATTCAAGTACTTCTCAGCTGGCATCGCGATGCTAAGAACACCTCGTTCTCGTCGTCTGACGAAGGAAAAATACCTGACATTACAAGAAAATGGACCTGGACGGTGCCCATCACAAATACTGATTGCTGTGCCATTTTATAGCAGAATTTTAAAGGAGATACATTATCATACGGCATTATCAGTGACACATTGTGTCCATGTAACAGTTTCTACTGTTTAATTCTTAGGGATGAAGAACTTCATTTGGAAGTATTCATAATGCTAAAATGCACTTTATTTCATCCCTAATATGTTTATTTTCGGACAAGATTATTCCATTATTTTCTTTAAAAGTTAACTACTATCTTTGTTCTCAACAAATAAGCCGTGGGTATTCTTGAACAATATTAAGACGCCATGTAGAGAACAAAAGTGGAAGCTATGTGGTAAGTTATTATCTGAGCTCCACTAAAAAGCTGCTGCTCATCATTTCGTCAGCAGTAGATGGTTTGTTGACAAGACGGTGCACAAAATGATCTAATAGACAATAATTCATATGCACTATCTACTTAGTAACAACTTCAGTTTCCTATACGCAGTCTAAGTAACTGCTAGTTTGTAACCGATGTTCAAATCTGATCCGAAGACGTTAGCGAAAGGACACTCCAGCCATGGTTGTAGCATATGTTAGTATCTCTAGATGTTCATCGCAGCTGTCAACAGCATGATTCTACGAAAAGAAACTATGCATCGTTGTTAAGATCAAATGGTTCAAATGGCTCTGAGCACCATGGGACTTAACATTTGAGGTCATCAGTCCCCTAGAACTCTTAACTACTTAAACCTAACCAACCTGAGGACATCACACTCATCCATGCCCGAGGCAGGATTCGAACCTGCGACCGTAGCGGTCACACGGTTTCAGACTGAAGCGCCTAGAGCCGCTCGGCCACCACGGCCGGCCCTTGTTAAGAGTTATCAATACTGCTGGGCTGCTACTTGCTTTAAATTCTTACGACAGCAGCAGCAGTGTCGGCGGCCGGCAGCGCTGAAGTATTAAAAGTCGGCGCCTTTGTGCGGCTCGCAGCCTCGGGTTCCTACACCCCTCTGACGGGTATGATTAGCGCAGTCGGTACTACTCCCCTCCCTCTGGAGGGGAACAGTGTTAGCTTTGACGCGGGCGGGGACCGGGAACTGTGTCGGGCAGAGAGAACGCAGAAAGCGGCGGAGGCACCAGAACGAAAACTGCGTTCGCTGTGGTACCTGAGGTACGAGGGTGGATCAAAATGTAATGCCACCCGTGTCAAAGAAAATTGATAACGAACACATTACACCGAAATTATTACAGATTACAACCTGAATTGTCCTATTGATAACACTACCGTCCAACGTAGTCGCTATGCATTTATACACACAAGTGTCATCGCTGAATGCAGGCATCAAAACCAGTTCGGAAAAATTCGGAATTTTGCTTCTTGGCCCATTTTTTTTTGTTTAGAATGATTTTACAGCTGATGAGAGCTGTAATGCAGCTGTCCGTTCGAATGACCATATCAGGACATCGTCGACTGGCGAGTGTGTCAGATGTTGTAGGCCGGCCTCTGAGTGGTTTATCTGCAATGTCCGTTTCTCTTTCACCAAACTTTTCACACAACGCCTCTCATTGATAAATCCATCAGAGCGTCCTATGCACTTTCTTCATGGATGAGGATAAAATCTGAATTTTTCTACCGAGCGGGGTAACCCGGTGGTTAGCATACTGGACTCGCATTCGGGAGGACGACGGTTCAAACCGGCGTCCGGCTATCCTGATTTAGGTTTTCCGTGCTTTCCCTGAATCATTTATGGCAAATGACGGCATGATTCCTGTGAGCTAGCACGGCTTTCTTCCTCCTCTATCATTCCCCAATCCGATCTTGTGCTCTGTCTCTAATGATCTAGTTGTCGACGAGTCCTTAAACACTAATCTCCTCCTCCTTCTCTGAATTTTTCCCAACTAATTTTAATGCCCGGAATCAGTGATGGAACAAATGGTACAAATCGATGGTGAGTATGTTGAACGGCAGTGCTTCGTATCAATGTACTAATTCCTCTGTAATACGTTCGTCGTTAAACAATTCATCAACCCTCATAAAACCACTGTAATCACGCAGGGAGCCGTGTCCATAAACCAGTAAGAGTACGTGGGGGTGGAGATCTCTTCTGAACAGCACGTTGCCAGGCATCCCAGATATGCTCAATAAAGTTCATGTTGGCAAAGTTTGGTGGCCAGCGCAAGTGTTTAAACTCATGAGTGTTCCTAGAGCCACTCTGTAGCAATTCTGGACTTTTGGGGTATCGCATTGTGCTGCTGGGATTGCCCAAGCCCGTCGGAATGCACAATGGACATGAATGGATGCAGGTGATTAGACAGGATGCTTACATACGATTACGTTGTCATCTGGCGGAGTCGTATCTGGACGTATCAGGGGTCCCATATCACTCCAACTGCATACTCCCCACATCATTACAGAGTCTCCACCAGCTTGACCAGTCCCCTGTTGACATGCAGGGTCCGTGGATTCATTAGGTTGTCTCCACACCCGTAGACGTCCATTTGCTCGTTACAATTTGAAATGAGACTCACCGGAATAGGCAACATGTTTCCGGTCATCAACAGTCCAATGTCGGTGTTGACGGGCCCAGGTGAGGCGTAAAGCTTTGTGTCGTGCAGTAATCAAGGGTACACAAGTGGGCCTTCGGTTCCGAAAGCCAATATCGATGAGGTTTCATTGAATGGTTCGCACGCTGACACTTGTTGATGGCCTAGCACTGAAATCCGTAGCGGAAGACTTGCACTTCTGTGACGTTGAAAGATTCGCTTCAGTCGTCGTTGGTCAGGTTCTTACAGGATCTTTTCCCGGGCGCAGAGGTTATGTTTTACAGGATTCCTAAAATTCACGGTGTAACACTACCGCCCTACTCGGACGTAGGTTAGCTCTATAAAGCCTGTACTGCAATAAGTTCACGGGCTTCACCTTATAAACAAGGATTTTAGTACATTTGTGTACCTAATAGAAGCAAGATCGGACTTATATTCAGTCAATAACTACAGTGATGCATCAAGTAAATGTACAGTATAATTATTCTTTCGCATGGACAAGAAGTACACACAGTAGATGCTACCTGTAATTAACAATTCGGTCGCCAGCCTACTTAGGCAATTAGTGAGTCTTTCCTTGTACAAGTGGGTGCATGTACAAGCATAGTAACACGTAGTAATGATGCGTTATATGGCAAAGTTTGGAACCCGAAAAATCCACTGAACTAAAGTTTTCTCTTTTTGGTACTAATTTGGACGAGCTACATTTACACAACACCACACAGTAATGATTACTACGGACTGCATTTTGTATGTTGAGCAGACTGAAATCGGGCATAAATTGCCCTAGCGTTGACAATCTTAAAAGTACACACACAATATCACTATGAATAATGGAAAAACTCTAATACATTTAGGATTAATATAGAATTTAGCTTTACTGGTCAAATTTGATCAGTACACATCAAGGTTTGAACGAATGAACAAGAGCAAAAGGGGCAGGCCCTGAAACTGTTATAGTCGTTATTCTGAAACTATCTAGTACTGAAGGCAAATTAACACACAAAATTATCAATCTCTGGATAACTACTCTTTTGTCTTACTTCCGAATAATTTAACTGTCATTATTTCTGTCTCAAATTAATTAAATAACATCGCTAACTCAATCCAACAAAAACTCTTTTGTTCTTTACCAATATTTGCAACAGCACACAGAACTATAGATTCCTTTATGGCATAGATTAATCTGCTGATAATTTTCATTAACACAAACATTAAACTTTCAGTTTAGGATACTCGGATTGCACAATACGAGGTAAGGATCCTGTCTAGGTCAGTGATCAGGATAAGTCATGGCTAAAGCAATTCTGGTGAAAGTCACGTTATTATTGAACCATTAGAAACAGTTTCGACACTGGTCCACACAGATACACTTCTAAAGATGAAATAAATGTTTGACCTGTGCAAGTCGGTGCGGCGGTTGGCGCGCAGCGAGACAGCGGGCAGCACGGCACACATGCAAGCACGGCTAAGGCTCACACAACATCGGCACTTTCCATCTTCTTAGCGTCGTAATCTTTCCAATTTTGTGCCTCAGAATATAGCCATGCCAAGTAGTCGTCGGAATCGGTTCATCCGAGGCTCAATGGAATCCACTTTTCCTGGGTAGCCTCCTCGGTACAGTACGTGTACTTCCGACTGTTGCTCGCCTCCGACTGTGTTACTGAGCCCGTTGTGCCGAACCGCGCCCAGTGTGCGTTTTTCCGCCTCGCCTGCCTCCACCTTTTCCCGCTCCCCTACAGGTAGGGTATTCACCACAGGTTTTCTACTACACATATCCTAATGCATTACCTACGTATGGACCAAGTGTATAAATTACAATTTTCACATCTTACAATAGTTTTAACATTAAATACACCTTCCTTTGATTACCGCATTATTTGAAATCTAACATAAATAATAATATTCGTTTCAAAAGTTGCTCACAGTTTCTTTAACATGACACGAAAAGAATCGAAAAAGAAATTCAACACATTGCTATTATTAATTTATCTAAATTCATAAAGAAAAAATTTTTATATGTATAATTCTCGTTACACATGATCCTGTTTCCAGAAAATTTTCTTAAGTCCAAATTTTATGGGAACACTAAATCTTACAATTATACAGTGGTTCCGAATCTTTACTTAATTGCCCAAAAAGATTTACACTACATATTTCCTTTTACTCACTGTATATAGGTTTACACTTTTTAAATACTTCAAGAATAACTATTTGTCATTTACTCAAGTGCCTTTTGCACAGTCCAACTTCCCATCATAACATCACTAAAAATAGCAATTTGCTCATTTTTTTTTAAATTTCTCAAAGAACTAATTTAAAATTCTGGAATACAAACGTTTAACTACAAAAACAATTTCATATTTTGTATACACTATAAGATAATTCATCGCTGCATGCTTTGAATAGCAGTCCATTTTCTTACTTACTAAACAAAACACACACACATATATTCAGAAAATTAATTACACATATTTGCTGCCTATTATGTGGATTTGGGCAGTCCTTTTCACTTCATATTGTCACATCTCCTGAATCACATTTACAATTTTCCATCGATTATTTATCTGCCCTCATTGGTATTTGGCAATCCTTCATATTATGGTTCATACACTGCCCATTTTCATTTTGACAGTCCCATCTTTTATCTGGCTGATAGCATTTATCCTTCCTTTTCAGTCCTTTTCTCCATACATTTTTACAGTTACAGTACAATTGGTAATCTGAAACTCACATAACTACATTAGCACACTTTCAAGGGTATACAGACATTTACAAAGATTAGATACATTTAGAATAATTTGGGTTCAGCATAAGATACAGCACATTTACTCGTTCCTAGGAACATACAGTTTCAGGTCCACAATATTTCTTATGCCTAAAGGTCTTTTGGATTTTGGGTAGATCAGGTAGTAAGCATTGTCGTGTGGAATATTCTGTATTATATATGGTCCATTATAAATATATTTAAATTTTGAAATTTCATGGTTTAGTTCACTAGACTTTTCGTGGGTTTTTAAAAGAACATAATCTCCAATTTTAAATTTTGAAACTTTTAAATTTTTATTGTGTCTTTTAGATCTAGATTCAGCCTTTTGCTTTGCCCTTTTTATCACCAATTCTTTCTTTTGATTCAATCCTAAACTTGTACAAGGTGGAAACTCTAGTTTTTCTTCAATTAAACTTTTACTACTTCTGCCTAACAAAATTTCTTCCGGTGAAAATCCTGTAGTTTCATGATGTAATGTGTTCATGACATTCTCAAATTCCGATATAAATCTGCCCCAGGCTCTAATTCAACAAACAATAATTCACTTTCAGATAAAACTGAGTTACAGTAATAATAAAGTCATGCATAATATTAATAATATATAAAAATACAACATCCTGCCCCCTAATCTCTTTATTAACAAGGCAGTCTTTTCTGGTTCATAAAACAGTCACTTAAGTCTGGTGGCTTCTTAGGCTTCTGGAGTTCAAAGTCTCTGCTTACTTGAACTCTTCGCAAAATAAACACAGAGTCGTCAGGTGGCTCTTTCTTTCTTTGTTCAGTCTCAACATCTGGATTTTGCTTTGAAGTTTCTTCCTCATTAGGTACAATACCGCAATTAACTGCATCCCTATTATTTTCACTGATTTTCTGATACCCTCTTTCAGTAAAAGTATATTCATTTTCCTCTACACCTGAAAATTCATCTTCACTAGAGTCATCACTACTCTCTTCCTCAACATCAGATTCATTTAAGTACGCTACTTTTGCACAATAGGGAGCGTTAGTACATTCATTTTCGTCTATATTTGTATATTTTTCATCATCCGAACTATCGTCGGAATCCGACCATTCCGGATCGCTTTCAGGTTCTAACATAAAAGCTTTTCTGAGACAGGCACTAAGTTCTTCCTCTGTATTGTCGTCAGGTTTAGATTTTAATTCAATCTCCTCTTTTGGCAAAACGGCCTCATCCTCAGCTTTATTCACATCCACTGTGACTTCATATTCGGTGTAATTCTCGTGGACTTTAATTACTTTCAGGTAATCATCTACCCCTTCTACACGGTGCCTCTCGGTAGCGGCTTGTACTATTGGCGGACTGTTAGCAGAAGTTATTTCTTCGTCAATGCTGAGGATTTCATCCTCCAAATCCTTCCTATCATTAACCTTCATCCTATTGGCGGCACGCGTACTTTGCGCGGCGCTATTTATTCTCCCCTCTTCAATTTTGGGCCACGTCACGTTATGGACGTCCCTACTATCTCTCTTTCCACCAACTAATTTCTTCGCCTCATACTGCCTTTTAAAATCCTCCCCCTCACATTGCTTTAGGCCCTTGTACAGATCGTCGATCTGCACACGCCAATCAGTTACTTCTGCTAGTTCATCCTCGCCTTTTATCTCATTGCAAACACTGCTAACCGCACCTCTCTGTGTATTCACAGTTTCAATTATTGTTTCCTTTGCCACGGAATTATTACTCGTAAAATTTTCATTAGCTCTGACTGCTATGTTCGTACCTACTGCTGCCGTATTGCTAGCGGCTTCTTTCCGAACAGATGTTCGGCTAGGCTGGGCCGTTGCCCTCTGATGCTCCACTCGCCTGTTAACATGTAGCGCTCTGTGCGGCAGCGATGATTCATTCTGGCTCGCACCTGACGCTTGCTTCGCCACAACACGTCGCGGCGTTCCATGCTCGTCCCTAGCCTGTCTCATTACATTATGGTCGGTCCGGTATCTTTTCTTGAATCGGGGCCGGTATGTATTGTCCGCTTCCGTTGGGCCCGTAACGTTCGCGGAAATTAGTTTCCCGCGTCGTTATTGTTTTGCGCGGTATACCCTCTACCGCGACCTGGATTATTTCCTCTGCCTCTTCCTCTGCCTCTTCCTCTTTGTATTACATTGACGCGAAATCCATCGCCGTGGTTTCGTTCGTCATTGTGTCGGTTATTACGGTTACCAAAATTTTGATAATTGGCACGACTTTCGCGCCAATGGTCTTCATCTTCGACCCTTTCTAGAAATGCTTGGAAGCTACGATGATTGCTTCCTACGTACCTCTTGGAATCCTCTGGAAGCTTTTTATATAGCTCCCAGATAATTTCTGAATCTGATCTTCGACCTCTTAAATGCGTCAATTTCCGGTACCAATGCTCGCAGAAATCTTTCAAAGAACTCCTGCCCCGGTTATCATGCTGTTTGGCCATGATAAACTCGCGCCATAAATGGTCCTGCTTTTGTTCAGACCAATATTCTTCCGTAAATCTCTGCCTAAATTCCTCGAACGTCATCCGTTCGGTATTTAAATTTATTCCCCAGCGCTTAGCATCACCCGCTAAGGCGCTAATTACTACGTTTATCTTTTCCTGATCAGACAAGTGCTCAGGAAATACTCTCTCGCAATTTTTGATAAAATCTAACGGATGCCACCCATTATGTTTCTTGGCTGGATCGAAGCGTTCCTCGCCTTCTAGCAGCTTCGTAATTGGTGTGCCATTACAGACAACACCAAACCTATCTTTAATTTTGCTTTCCAGATCGAAAATTTTGCCTTGAATTTTCGTAGTATTTTGTTCACAATTTTGAACACATCCGGTTACTTTTTTACTTAAATCCCTTTCAGTGTCTAAAACTACCTTTTTCAATTGTGATATCCCGTGTTGACATTCGTTTACGATCTCAGTTTTGAGACCGAAAACTTTTTCGTCTACCTTAGTTTCAACCAGAGGTTCTACTTTCTCTTGGATGTTGAGAATTTCAACATCAAATCTGCTATTAATGTTTCCAATTTCCTCCTGCATAGTATCCATATTTTTGTTAATGGTATCAATTTCAAGTTTCAGAGTATTTACCACAGAACTTAAATTACCCACTTTTCGTTCTACCTGTTCTATTTGTTTACTAATTTTAATTCCCTGTCCTTCGACCTGTGCTTTAATCTGATCACTCTGTGTTTTGAGCTGCTCTGCAACGTGTGTTTTGAGCTGCTCGTTCTGTGTTTTGAGTTGCTCGTCAACGTGTGTTTTGAGCTGATTAACCTGATTGCCGACTTGTTTTTGAAGTTGCTCATTCCGTGTTGTGAGCTGCTGATCAACATGTGTTTTAAGCTGATCATTCTGTGTTTTGATCTGCTCACTCTGTCCTGAAATTTGTTTGGTTAATTGTTCAAATAAATCGTTTATGCTTAAAATTTTCACACTGTTTTGTTCTACGGAATCGGTGTTTTCCGATCCTACTTCAAAAGTTTCTTTCGGTTCTTTCTTTATCTGTGGTGAATCAAATATGTCAGTGGATTCATTCACATAACCACTATCATCTTAAAAGTCACCTTCTACTTCCTGTTTTATTCCTTGCTGTGTCCGAGGCGATCTCAACCTTTCAATCTGTTCATTGACATGTTCGTGGTATTGTATGTACGCCAATTGTCTTCCGCTAACGCCATCTGTTACCTGGCCGCGTAAACTCCGGCTACTGGCAGCCGCATTCTCCATTCCGCTCGGCGCACCTACCCCGTCTACGTTTCTGTCCATACTAAATGCCAACTACACCACACTATTATACTTGGCTCACACTGCAGTTTCTTTTGCTGAACTTTATTGCAATTCGTGCCACTGAACATCCACTGTTCAATCTTTACGTTAATTTGTAACTGACAACAGCTGGATGTCCTGTCACCGGGAAGCCACTTGTAACACTACCGCCCTACTCGGACGTAGGTTAGCTCTATAAAGCCTGTACTGCAATAAGTTCACGGGCTTCACCTTATAAACAAGGATTTTGGTACATTTGTTGACCGCGTGTACCTAATAGAAGCAAGATCGGACTTATATTCAGTCAATAACTACAGTGATGCATCAAGTAAATGTACAGTATAATTATTCTTTCGCACGGACAAGAAGTACACACAGTAGATGCTACCTGTAATTAACAATTCGGTCGCCAGCCTACTTAGGCAATTAGTGAGTCTTTCCTTGTACAAGTGGGTGCATGTACAAGCATAGTAACACGTAGTAATGATGCGTTATATGGCAAAGTTTGGAACCCGAAAAATCCACTGAACTAAAGTTTTCTCTTTTTGGTACTAATTTGGACGAGCTACATTTACACAACACCACACAGTAATGATTACTACGGACTGCATTTTGTATGTTGAGCAGACTGAAATCGGGCATAAATTGCCCTAGCGTCGACAATCTTAAAAGTACACACACAATATCACTATGAATAATGGAAAAACTCTAATACATTTAGGATTAATATAGAATTTAGCTTTACTGGTCAAATTTGATCAATACACATCAAGGTTTGAACGAATGAACAAGAGCAAAAGGGGGAGGCCGTGAAACTGTTATAGTCGTTATTCTGAAACTATCTAGTACTGAAGGCAAATTAACACACAAAATTATCAATCTCTGGATAACTACTCTTTTGTCTTACTTCCGAATAATTTAACTGTCATTATTTCTGTCTCAAATTAATTAAATAACATCGCTAACTCAATCCAACAAAAACTCTTTTGTTCTTTACCAATATTTGCAACAGCACACAGAACTATAGATTCGTTTATGGCATAGATTAATCTGCTGATAATTTTCATTAACACAAACATTAAACTTTCAGTTTAGGATACTCGGATTGCACAATACGAGGTAAGGATCCTGTCTAGGTCAGTGATCAGGATAAGTCATGGCTAAAGCAATTCTGGTGAAAGTCACGTTATTATTGAACCATTAGAAACAGTTTCGACACTGGTCCACACAGATACACTTCTAAAGATGAAATAAATGTTTGACCTGTGCAAGTCGGTGTGGCGGTTGGCGGGCAGCGAGACAGCGGGCAGCACGGCACACATGCAAGCACGGCTAAGGCTCACACAACATCGGCACTTTCCATCTTCTTAGCGTCGTAATCTTTCCAATTTTCTGCCTCAGAATATAGCCATACCAAGTAGTCGTCGGAATCGGTTCATCCGAGGCTCAATGGAATCCACTTTTCCTGGGTAGCCTCCTCGGTACAGTACGTGTACTTCCGACTGTTGCTCGCCTCCGACTGTGTTACTGAGCCCGTTGTGCCGAACCGCGCCCAGTGTGCGTTTTTCCGTCTCGCCTGCCTCCACCTTTTCCCGCTCCCCTACAGGTAGGGTATTCACCACAGGTTTTCTACTACACATATCCTAATGCATTACCTACGTATGGACCAAGTGTATAAATTACAATTTTCACATCTTACAATAGTTTTAACATTAAATACACCTTCCTTTGATTACCGCATTATTTGAAATCTAACATAAATAATAATATTCGTTTCAAAAGTTGCTCACAGTTTCTTTAACATGACACGAAAAGAATCGAAAAAGAAATTCAACACATTGCTATTATTAATTTATCTAAATTCATAAAGAAAAAATTTTTATATGTATAATTCTCGTTACACATGATCCTGTTTCCAGAAAATTTTCTTAAGTCCAAATTTTATGGGAACACTAAATCTTACAATTATACAGTGGTTCCGAATCTTTACTTAATTGCCCAAAAAGATTTACACTACATATTTCCTTTTACTCACTGTATATAGGTTTACACTTTTTAAATACTTCAAGAATAACTATTTGTCATTTACTCAAGTGCCTTTTGCACAGTCCAACTTCCCATCATAACATCACTAAAAATAGCAATTTGCTCATTTTTTTTTAAATTTCTCAAAGAACTAGTTTTAAAATTCTGGAATACAAACGTTTAACTACAAAAACAATTTCATATTTTGTATACACTATAAGATAATTCATCGCTGCATGCTTTGAATAGCAGTCCATTTTCTTACTTACTAAACAAAACACACACACATATATTCAGAAAATTAATTACACATATTTGCTGCCTATTATGTGGATTTGGGCAGTCCTTTTCACTTCATATTGTCACATCTCCTGAATCACATTTACAATTTTCCATCGATTATTTATCTGCCCTCATTGGTATTTGGCAATCCTTCATATTATGGTTCATACACTGCCCATTTTCATTTTGACAGTCCCATCTTTTATCTGGCTGATAGCATTTATCCTTCCTTTTCAGTCCTTTTCTCCATACATTTTTACAGTTACAGTACAATTGGTAATCTGAAACTCACATAACTACATTAGCACACTTTCAAGGGTATACAGACATTTACAAAGATTAGATACATTTAGAATAATTTGGGTTCAGCATAAGATACAGCACATTTACTCGTTCCTAGGAACATACAGTTTCAGGTCCACAATATTTCTTATGCCTAAAGGTCTTTTGGATTTTGGGTAGATCAGGTAGTAAGCATTGTCGTGTGGAATATTCTGTATTATATATGGTCCATTATAAATATATTTAAATTTTGAAATTTCATGGTTTAGTTCACTAGACTTTTCGTGGGTTTTTAAAAGAACATAATCTCCAATTTTAAATTTTGAAACTTTTAAATTTTTATTGTGTCTTTTAGATCTAGATTCAGCCTTTTGCTTTGCCCTTTTTATCACCAATTCTTTCTTTTGATTCAATCCTAAACTTGTACAAGGTGGAAACTCTAGTTTTTCTTCAATTAAACTTTTACTACTTCTGCCTAACAAAATTTCTTCCGGTGAAAATCCTGTAGTTTCATGATGTAATGTGTTCATGACATTCTCAAATTCCGATATAAATCTGCCCCAGGCTCTAATTCAACAAACAATAATTCACTTTCAGATAAAACTGAGTTACAGTAATAATAAAGTCATGCATAATATTAATAATATATAAAAATACAACATCCTGCCCCCTAATCTCTTTATTAACAAGGCAGTCTTTTCTGGTTCATAAAACAGTCACTTAAGTCTGGTGGCTTCTTAGGCTTCTGGAGTTCAAAGTCTCTGCTTACTTGAACTCTTCGCAAAATAAACACAGAGTCGTCAGGTGGCTCTTTCTTTCTTTGTTCAGTCTCAACATCTGGATTTTGCTTTGAAGTTTCTTCCTCATTAGGTACAATACCGCAATTAACTGCATCCCTATTATTTTCACTGATTTTCTGATACCCTCTTTCAGTAAAAGTATATTCATTTTCCTCTACACCTGAAAATTCATCTTCACTAGAGTCATCACTACTCTCTTCCTCAACATCAGATTCATTTAAGTACGCTACTTTTGCACAATAGGGAGCGTTAGTACATTCATTTTCGTCTATATTTGTATATTTTTCATCATCCGAACTATCGTCGGAATCCGACCATTCCGGATCGCTTTCAGGTTCTAACATAAAAGCTTTTCTGAGACAGGCACTAAGTTCTTCCTCTGTATTGTCGTCAGGTTTAGATTTTAATTCAATCTCCTCTTTTGGCAAAACGGCCTCATCCTCAGCTTTATTCACATCCACTGTGACTTCATATTCGGTGTAATTCTCGTGGACTTTAATTACTTTCAGGTAATCATCTACCCCTTCTACACGGTGCCTCTCGGTAGCGGCTTGTACTATTGGCGGACTGTTAGCAGAAGTTATTTCTTCGTCAATGCTGAGGATTTCATCCTCCAAATCCTTCCTATCATTAACCTTCATCCTATTGGCGGCACGCGTACTTTGCGCGGCGCTATTTATTCTCCCCTCTTCAATTTTGGGCCACGTCACGTTATGGACGTCCCTACTATCTCTCTTTCCACCAACTAATTTCTTCGCCTCATACTGCCTTTTAAAATCCTCCCCCTCACATTGCTTTAGGCCCTTGTACAGATCGTCGATCTGCACACGCCAATCAGTTACTTCTGCTAGTTCATCCTCGCCTTTTATCTCATTGCAAACACTGCTAACCGCACCTCTCTGTGTATTCACAGTTTCAATTATTGTTTCCTTTGCCACGGAATTATTACTCGTAAAATTTTCATTAGCTCTGACTGCTATGTTCGTACCTACTGCTGCCGTATTGCTAGCGGCTTCTTTCCGAACAGATGTTCGGCTAGGCTGGGCCGTTGCCCTCTGATGCTCCACTCGCCTGTTAACATGTAGCGCTCTGTGCGGCAGCGATGATTCATTCTGGCTCGCACCTGACGCTTGCTTCGCCACAACACGTCGCGGCGTTCCATGCTCGTCCCTAGCCTGTCTCATTACATTATGGTCGGTCCGGTATCTTTTCTTGAATCGGGGCCGGTATGTATTGTCCGCTTCCGTTGGGCCCGTAACGTTCGCGGAAATTAGTTTCCCGCGTCGTTATTGTTTTGCGCGGTATACCCTCTACCGCGACCTGGATTATTTCCTCTGCCTCTTCCTCTGCCTCTTCCTCTTTGTATTACATTGACGCGAAATCCATCGCCGTGGTTTCGTTCGTCATTGTGTCGGTTATTACGGTTACCAAAATTTTGATAATTGGCACGACTTTCGCGCCAATGATCTTCATCTTCGACCCTTTCTAGAAATGCTTGGAAGCTACGATGATTGCTTCCTACTTACCTCTTGGAATCCTCTGGAAGCTTTTTATATAGCTCCCAGATAATTTCTGAATCTGATCTTCGACCTCTTAAATGCGTCAATTTCCGGTACCAATGCTCGCAGAAATCTTTCAAAGAACTCCTGCCCCGGTTATCATGCTGTTTGGCCATGATAAACTCGCGCCATAAATGGTCCTGCTTTTGTTCAGACCAATATTCTTCCGTAAATCTCTGCCTAAATTCCTCGAACGTCATCCGTTCGGTATTTAAATTTATTCCCCAGCGCTTAGCATCACCCGCTAAGGCGCTAATTACTACGTTTATCTTTTCCTGATCAGACAAGTGCTCAGGAAATACTCTCTCGCAATTTTTGATAAAATCTAACGGATGCCACCCATTATGTTTCTTGGCTGGATCGAAGCGTTCCTCGCCTTCTAGCAGCTTCGTAATTGGTGTGCCATTACAGACAACACCAAACCTATCTTTAATTTTGCTTTCCAGATCGAAAATTTTGCCTTGAATTTTCGTAGTATTTTGTTCACAATTTTGAACACATCCGGTTACTTTTTTACTTAAATCCCTTTCAGTGTCTAAAACTACCTTTTTCAATTGTGATATCCCGTGTTGACATTCGTTTACGATCTCAGTTTTGAGACCGAAAACTTTTTCGTCTACCTTAGTTTCAACCAGAGGTTCTACTTTCTCTTGGATGTTGAGAATTTCAACATCAAATCTGCTATTAATGTTTCCAATTTCCTCCTGCATAGTATCCATATTTTTGTTAATGGTATCAATTTCAAGTTTCAGAGTATTTACCACAGAACTTAAATTACCCACTTTTCGTTCTACCTGTTCTATTTGTTTACTAATTTTAATTCCCTGTCCTTCGACCTGTGCTTTAATCTGATCACTCTGTGTTTTGAGCTGCTCTGCAACGTGTGTTTTGAGCTGCTCGTTCTGTGTTTTGAGTTGCTCGTCAACGTGTGTTTTGAGCTGATTAACCTGATTGCCGACTTGTTTTTGAAGTTGCTCATTCCGTGTTGTGAGCTGCTGATCAACATGTGTTTTAAGCTGATCATTCTGTGTTTTGATCTGCTCACTCTGTCCTGAAATTTGTTTGGTTAATTGTTCAAATAAATCGTTTATGCTTAAAATTTTCACACTGTTTTGTTCTACGGAATCGGTGTTTTCCGATCCTACTTCAAAAGTTTCTTTCGGTTCTTTCTTTATCTGTGGTGAATCAAATATGTCAGTGGATTCATTCACATAACCACTATCATCTTAAAAGTCACCTTCTACTTCCTGTTTTATTCCTTGCTGTGTCCGAGGCGATCTCAACCTTTCAATCTGTTCATTGACATGTTCGTGGTATTGTATGTACGCCAATTGTCTTCCGCTAACGCCATCTGTTACCTGGCCGCGTAAACTCCGGCTACTGGCAGCCGCATTCTCCATTCCGCTCGGCGCACCTACCCCGTCTACGTTTCTGTCCATACTAAATGCCAACTACACCACACTATTATACTTGGCTCACACTGCAGTTTCTTTTGCTGAACTTTATTGCAATTCGTGCCACTGAACATCCACTGTTCAATCTTTACGTTAATTTGTAACTGACAACAGCTGGATGTCCTGTCACCGGGAAGCCACATGTAACACTACCGCCCTACTCGGACGTAGGTTAGCTCTATAAAGCCTGTACTGCAATAAGTTCACGGGCTTCACCTTATAAACAAGGATTTTGGTACATTTGTTGACCGCGTGTACCTAATAGAAGCAAGATCGGACTTATATTCAGTCAATAACTACAGTGATGCATCAAGTAAATGTACAGTATAATTATTCTTTCGCACGGACAAGAAGTACACACAGTAGATGCTACCTGCAATTAACAATTCGGTCGCCAGCCTACTTAGGCAATTAGTGAGTCTTTCCTTGTACAAGTGGGTGCATGTACAAGCATAGTAACACGTAGTAATGATGCGTTATATGGCAAAGTTTGGAACCCGAAAAATCCACTGAACTAAAGTTTTCTCTTTTTGGTACTAATTTGGACGAGCTACATTTACACAACACCACACAGTAATGATTACTACGGACTGCATTTTGTATGTTGAGCAGACTGAAATCGGGCATAAATTGCCCTAGCGTCGACAATCTTAAAAGTACACACACAATATCACTATGAATAATGGAAAAACTCTAATACATTTAGGATTAATATAGAATTTAGCTTTACTGGTCAAATTTGATCAATACACATCAAGGTTTGAACGAATGAACAAGAGCAAAAGGGGGAGGCCGTGAAACTGTTATAGTCGTTATTCTTCAAAAAAGGGTTCAAATGGCTCTGAGCACTATGGGACTCAACATCTTAGGTCATAAGTCCCCTAGAACTTAGAACTACTTAAACCTAACTAACCTAAGGACACCACACACACCCATGCCCGAGGCAGGATTCGAACCTGCGACCGCAGCAGCCCCGCGGTTCCGGACTGCAGCGCCAGAACCGCTAGACCACCGCGGCCGGCAGTCGTTATTCTGAAACTATCTAGTACTGAAGGCAAATTAACACACAAAATTATCAATCTCTGGATAACTACTCTTTTGTCTTACTTCCGAATAATTTAACTGTCATTATTTCTGTCTCAAATTAATTAAATAACATCGCTAACTCAATCCAACAAAAACTCTTTTGTTCTTTACCAATATTTGCAACAGCACACAGAACTATAGATTCCTTTATGGCATAGATTAATCTGCTGATAATTTTCATTAACACAAACATTAAACTTTCAGTTTAGGATACTCGGATTGCACAATACGAGGTAAGGATCCTGTCTAGGTCAGTGATCAGGATAAGTCATGGCTAAAGCAATTCTGGTGAAAGTCACGTTGTTATTGAACCATTAGAAACAGTTTCGACACTGGTCCACACAGATACACTTCTAAAGATGAAATAAATGTTTGACCTGTGCAAGTCGGTGCGGCGGTTGGCGGGCAGCGAGACAGCGGGCAGCACGGCACACATGCAAGCACGGCTAAGGCTCACACAACATCGGCACTTTCCATCTTCTTAGCGTCGTAATCTTTCCAATTTTCTGCCTCAGAATATAGCCATACCAAGTAGTCGTCGGAATCGGTTCATCCGAGGCTCAATGGAATCCACTTTTCCTGGGTAGCCTCCTCGGTACAGTACGTGTACTTCCGACTGTTGCTCGCCTCCGACTGTGTTACTGAGCCCGTTGTGCCGAACCGCGCCCAGTGTGCGTTTTTCCGCCTCGCCTGCCTCCACCTTTTCCCGCTCCCCTACAGGTAGGGTATTCACCACAGGTTTTCTACTACACATATCCTAATGCATTACCTACGTATGGACCAAGTGTATAAATTACAATTGTCACATCTTACAATAGTTTTAACATTAAATACACCTTCCTTTGATTACCGCATTATTTGAAATCTAACATAAATAATAATATTCGTTTCAAAAGTTGCTCACAGTTTCTTTAACATGACACGAAAAGAATCGAAAAAGAAATTCAACACATTGCTATTATTAATTTATCTAAATTCATAAAGAAAAAAATTTTATATGTATAATTCTCGTTACAACGGTACACTCATGAAATGGTCGTACCGGAGAATCTCCACCTCATCGCTACCTCGGAGATGCTGTGTCTCGTCTCTCGTGCGGCGACTATAACATCATGTTCAAACTCACTTAAATCTTGATAACCTGGCATTGCAGCAGCAGTAAGCGACTAACAATTGCGCCAAACACATGTTGTCCTTTATAGACGTTGCCGACCACAGCGCATTTTTCTGCCTGTTTATGTATGTCTGTATTCGAATACGCATGCGTGTGCTAGTTTCTTTGGCGCTTCAGTGTATTATGATGACTCTTCAAAAAAGTAAATAAATAATTAAAAACAGATACTATATCGTGGAAACACATAACTATTCATATAAAACTACAAGGTTTCGAAAGTCGATTATGCGAAAACTGCAAGGCATACAGAAAATACACAGATATCAGTGGATAGAACACCTCTCCAAGATTGTAACTCACTATCTGAAATGCTCAGTTCGGGCAAAGTTTGTAACGCCCCAAACGTCGGTACGATAGTCGAACTCTTGCCATTCACATCACAACACGTCATTATCGATATGAGCGACCATATCAAGTTTCCTTCCTTGCAACTCTTCCAAATTAAGTGGCAGTATAGGGGGGAAACAAACGATCCTTGGCACCACCCCACGAAAAGAAACATCATGTCGTCAGGTGAGCGTGGGTGCCATCGAAGAACAGGAGACTCATGCTGAGGAGCAAATCCAATGCTATGCTGAGGCAGTCCTGCACTGAGGTAACCAAAAACGTCTGAAATAAAGTATGATGACGTAACGTCTTGTTGCGTAGTGAAATATCCGCTGTTTGGCTGTAACTGCGGCGTAAATCTTTGCTGCAACACGGTCGGATACGCAAAAATATTCACAGTTTTCTCCAAAAAGAAAATGAAGCCAAAAAATTTTAAAGGGGACGTGGCACAAAAGGCGCCAACTTTTGGTCGAGTGTCTTCCACACTCTTGTGTAGATGTTCTGCGTCACAAAGACGCACGTTATGACGATTCACTGTCCAGACACAAGAAATGTGCCTCGCCACTGAAAGCCAGTTTCTGGGGAAAACCATCTCTCAGCCGCCAAAAGTCACTGCAGAAGTCAGAACGAACCCCATGATCCATTGTAGTCGGCACATTTAACATCTGCAGCCGGCGTGGAATATGGGAGACTTTTGACTGCAGTATCTGGAGCTCCCTGCTCCCACGTGCCGTCCTTTCTTTGGGCTCCAGATGAATGTTTCCAGCACACACTCCTCCCTCTCTGCTGATGGTCCCGACCGGGTTGTTTTTTTGCTCCACGGAATATATATTATCCCTCGTGAATTGTTTTCTCTCTAGGAACTTTTACATGATATTTCGTAGCAAGTCGTCACTGAACAGTCACAACTGATTCGTATTTAGCGAATTCAAGGACACAAAACGTACACGTCGCTACACTACACACTATGTTCTGAGAAGCTTGTCCCTTACTGCTGCGCTTTGCTGCTACATCACGTCTTTACTATAAACAGAAACATGGAGAGACTATCTATGCGATGCATGTCTTGAGCTTCTTGAGGACCATCAAACAAAAAGCAAATCGACAGGTGTTACCCTCGTCGTTTACGGAGGAAGTAATATACATACTTTTCAAAGTGCGGTGGCGTGAACTGCTATGACCCGTATGGTTATTGAGAGCCGTGTTGGTGTTTGCTAGGAGAGGTCAACTCCCACGTGATGCGTTCTAGGGTCGCATTATGGTGGGTAAGACTGGTGGACGTTGGGGGTGGCTGTAGAGAAACAGTCGGTAAGTATAAATGTTTCGCTGGCCGTTTTGGCCGAGCGGTTCTAAGCCCTTCAGTTTGGAACCGCGCGACCGCTACAGTCGCAGATTCGAATCCTGCCTCGGGCATGGATGTGTGTGATGTCCTTAGGTTAGTTAGGTTTGACTAGTTCTAAGTTCTAGGGGACTGATGACCTCAGATGTTAAGTCCCAGAGTGCTCAGAGCCAGTATAAATGTTCTTTATTACTCTCTTAGATTGGGACAATTATTTGGGTACACGTCGCGCCTGGGGCGGCTTGCCTCGTCTCGTATTACCGGGTAGTTGGAATTAAAGTGCAGCCACTCACAAAGGTTCAGTGTGGGTTGTAATTATCGTATGGCAACTGAACTTGTTTGATATTCTAACGCGTTAATTCGGAATAGATAAACTCTAGAGACGAAAATTAGTTTTAACTTTGGCCACCCGGTGCAAGTCTAGCACTGTGATGTAAGAAAGAGATATAAAAATGTTCCATATGTAATGGATAAGGAACGGGAGGAGGGCAGAAGAGATCGTCAAAGGCATAATCTTGGTTTTATTATTAACTGCCGCTGATACAGTGTGTAAAATTTGAGCACCGCAGAGTCGACGAGATGCTGTAGCCGTAAAAAGACGTGAAAAACAGTTGATCTCAGCAGTTCCAGTGGAATCTGAGCAACGTGTTCCTGTATAGTGGCCTTGAGATGAGGTATAGACCGAGCGTGTGCCTGGTAAACGTGTTCTTTTAGATATCCCCAGAGCCAAAAGTAACAAGAATTCATATCAGATCATCTCCCAGGTCATACACCTGGAAATCCTCTGGTGAAAAGTTGCATTAATCATATCTTTTACTGGTCGAAGACATGAGGTCTTACACCATCTTGCGTGAAAACAATGGTTTTCATACAGTTGCCCTCTTCCAAAGCGATAATCGATCACTCGTAGACATCACGGTACACCTGACAGGCCCTCTGGGTGTATTCACTTCATAGAAGAACTGACTAAGAATGAAGGGACTCGTGAATCCACACCACACAAACACATACGACGAGTGTAATTTTTCTTAGCGCACAACACACGCTTTAACAGTGGTCCAATTTCGGCAGTTTTGTGTACTCACTGCACCCTGGAATGTAGAATGTGTCTCGTCACCCCACAGAATTTTGCGTGGCCACGTATCATCAACTTAGATCCCTGCCAGAAACCGAAGAGTAAATTCAGAACGTAATTGTGGGCCACGAAATTTCAGTTGTTACACTGTCTGGATCTTGTACGGGTACCAGCGTAAAAGAAGCAGCAAAACTTTATGTACTATTTACCACGCGATGCACAATTTTCTTGACACTTATAGCGTCCCCAGCGAAATAATAATAAAAGACTTAAAAGACAGTATTTACAAAGAAGAGACATTGAAAAATTGGGTAATATACATTTACTCATTTATCCGTATTATAATAATTTCTCTGTGTAAGTTTCGAGGGCAAAGGAATATAACAAAATGATCTAAAGAGACGACAAGATACGCTCTTTTGTTAATTTTTTAGTCGTCTTCTCTTGTCTTGGTTGCGTGTAGACGGATATCTTGCGAGTGCTGGCAAATGTAAGCATATTTGTACGAATTAAGCAGATAATACATTGATTTAATATTATTGTGCACTTTTAATTTGTAAGAGGTGATCCCGATTTCATGTCCTCCTTCCTTAAATTAACCTGCATTCAAGTAATTTACAGTTCAACAATCGCAGCGGCCGATGCAGCCAACGACGCCATTACGTGGCAATATTAACTTGTAAAATTTAGCGGAAGCGAAAAACTCGCCCGCTATTAACATAATATATATTTTTCTCCACAGCCGCCCGACGTTGCAGAAAATACGTAACTTATTTTCAGTACCACAGCCGAGAGCCAGAGCCAGGACTCCGACTACAATGCAATGGTTAACGGAGGTGGTAAGAAAAAGTACTCTCGGGCGTGTGTGGGCCGCAATTGTAATTAATAACTAAAGATTTTTTGCTTTAAAGTGAACTGACTAACCGAGGAAATTAATATGAAAAATTTATTCCATTGTTCAACTTATATGCTCATGTTTTAAGATTCAGTGAGTCTAACGTTCATTAACGTAGCAAATAATTTATACTGAAGATTAATATTGTTAAAAAGGAGAACTTCACAAAGGCATTTAATGGTAAATCAAAATTGAATGAAATATCAATTTTATTAAGACCCACCAAGTAAGTCGGCAACAATCAAAATAAAAATAATAATACAGGGTTATTACAAATGATTAAAGCGATTTCACAGCTCTACAATAACTTTATTATTTGAGATATTTTCACAATGCTTTGCACACACATACAAAAACTGAAAAAGTTTTTTTAGGCATTCACAAATGTTCGATATGTGCCGCTTTAGTGATTCGGCAGACATCAAGCCGATAATGAAGTTCCTCCCACACTCGGCGCAGCATGTCCCCATCAATGAGTTCGAAAGCATCGTTGATGCGAGCTCGCAGTTCTGGCATGTTTCTTGGTAGAGGAGGTTTAAACACTGAATCTTTCACATAACCCCACAGAAAGAAATCGAATGGGGTTAAGTCGGGAGAGCGTGGAGGCCATGACATGAATTGCTGATCATGATCTCCAACACGACCGATTCATCGGTTTTCCAATCTCCTGTTTAAGACATGCCGAGCATCATGATGGAAGTGCGGTGGAGCACCATCCTGTTGAAAGATGAAGTCGGCGCTGTCGGTTTCCAGTTGTGGCATGAGCCAATTTTCCAGCATGTCCAGATACACGTGTCCTGTAACGTTTTTTTCGCAGAAGAAAAAGGGGCCGTAAACTTTAAACCGTGAGATTGCACAAAACACGTTAACTTTTGGTGAATTGCGAATTTGCTGTACGAATGCGTCAGGATTCTCTACCGCCCAGATTCGCACATTGTGTCTGTTCACTTCACCATTAAGAAAAAATGTTGCTTCATCACTGAAAACAAGTTTCGCACTCTACGCATCCTCTTCCATGAGCTGTTGCACCCGCGCCGAAAATTCAGAGCGTTTGACTTTGTCATCGGGTGTCAGGGCTTGTAGCAATTGTAAACGGTAAGGCTTCTGCTTTAGCCTTTTCCGTAAGATTTTCCAAACCGTCGGCTGTGGTACGTTTAGCTCCCTGCTTGCTTTATTCGTCGACTTCCGCGGGCTACGCGTGAAACTTGCCCGCACGCGTTCAACCGTTTCTTCGCTCAATGCAGGTCGACCCGTTGATTTCCCCTTACAGAGGCATCCAGAAGCTTTAAACTGCGCATACCATCGCCGAATGGAGTTAGCAGTTGGTGGATCTTTCTTGAACTTCGTCCTGAAGTGTCGTTGCACTGTTTATGACCGACTGATGTGAGTGCATTTCAAGCACGACATACGCTTTCTCGGCTCCTGTCGCCATTTTGTCTCACTGCGCTCTCGAGCGCTCTGGCGGCAGAAACCTGAAGTGCGGCTTCAGCCGAACAAAACTTTATGAGTTTTTCTACATATCTGTAGTGTGTCGTGACCATATGTCAATGAATGGATCTACAGTGAATTTATGAAATCACTTCAATCATTTGTAATAGCCCTGTATATTAAACTAAGGCGGCCGACGGACGTGAGACACTGCACAACAACAGCAACTTTGTTAGCGACTTTCGCCGGTACAGGACGCCTTCCTGTTCCACGTATCACATCAAGCTCACCCGTTTTCATTATCACCATTTTCAAAACCATTTAATGATATCGGGCCTCTCCTCAGAGCTTTCAGTCGGCGATACTCTCTCAGTACAACACTGTAATTGCAGTTGTTCACATAAAACGGTTTTACCACTAGCGCACGGTCTTCCTTCTCGGTAAAAATACTGGTCACTCACATTACGGCTTCTCAAATGACAGCTTTGGTGACATACCGTCGTACAAACTGTGCGCAACTAGTGTCCACAGTTGGGTACCGTAAAATGGCGCTACCCAGAGACAAATTCTGGACCGAGGGCTGGAGGGCAACGGGCGGTTGCAGGTGAACTCCGGCGGCATTGAAGTCTGGGTTCATCTGTTCGCTTCAGGCCATCAGACACCGTCACTCACGTCGGGGAATATTCCTGTGAAGATTGGTCACACTTTATTGGCTTTTAAGGCCCGTTAATAGTCAGTAGCGATCGGTGGTTTCCGTCCCGGAGACGACTGTGATGACCTGCGTCGTAATTACGGGGTAGGTTCAGAGGCTGCGTCCAACACAGCCAGGATATTATGGCACTGCCTAGCTGTGCTGATGACAGGATCGCTCTGGCAATTGAAATGCAGCTGCCTGGCGCTTACCTTGCAGAAGAAGCCCCGTTTCCGAGTCACGCGGAATCAGCTTGAACAGAAACCTAGGTACAGTGTTGCCATACGGTTGTGGATCAAACCGCAGATACTCCCTGAAGCTTCGTCACTGTCCCAGCGGTTGACTCGCTCGCTGTCGAAGGATCTCATTCACGCTGAGCTACTGAACAGCTAGGTGGATATCTGTAGCTGCTACTGGAGGCTACACCCAAATTAAGGTTCTCTGCTCTGGCGGTGTTCTATGTCATTTCAAAAGGTAGGGCTCAAGTCAAAGGAAAGACATATGCTCAACGAGTGACAATTCCAGGCTCAGTCACTCTAATGTGATTGCCGCCTACGTTCAATGTCAACGTGTAATAACCACTCACAAATGGCAGATGGCAGCAGTAGCAGTGGAAGGTATATGAAGCATGTCTGACAGAAGTTCAAATGGTTGAAATGGCTCTGACCACTATGGGACTTAACATCTGAGGTCATCAGTCCCCTAGAACTTAAGAACTACTTAAACCTAACTAACCTAAGGACATCACACACATCCATGCCCGAGGCAGGATTCGAACCTGCGACCGTAGCAGTCCCGCAGTTCCAGACTGAAGCGCCTTTAACCGCTTGGCCACACCGGCCGGCCTGACAGAAGTGAAAAACATTTCAGTCGTTGTCGTAATGTAGAACGGAGAGATTTATCTGACGTCAAAAATGGCAAGAACATTGGCTTCCGCGCCAAGGGTAGAGACATTTCCAAAATGGCTAAATCTGCACACTGTTCATGTATCACCGTCGTTAAAGTAGGCTGTGGATGGCAAAATGCCGCTATCCATAAACGGCACCGAGGCAACAGTCATGCACCACAGGTCATAGATGAAGGGGTAAACGATGGCTACGGAGATGTGTACGGGCGAATAGACGCACAACTGTTGAACCACTAACCGCCGAGATGAACCAAGGGGCTACCAACATTGTGTTTCATGGAACGTAGCTGCTTTTGGGTCTCCGAAGCCGGCGCCTTGTTCATGCCCATATGCTGACTGATATTCATCAGCGACGAAGGGTCGAATTTGCACTCCAGTGCCGCAACTGGACGCCCACTGAGTGGTGACAGGTGGCCTTTTCAGATGAATCGCGATTTGCGCTCCGTCAGTTGGCCGTTGGCGTGTACGGCGTGAATCACCTGAAAACAAACACCCTGCAACTAGCATGGAACGTTATGGTCTGGGAAATGTTTTCGTGGTATTCCCTGAGTGTACTCGTCATTCTGCAAGGAACAATTGATCAATACAGTTTGTTTTTCCTCCGCACAATGGTATCTACCTGCAGGTACGCCGCAGAACTCGTAGTGCACGTGTGTGCTTCGAAGAGCACCAGGATGAATTTACCTCACTACTACGGCCACCAAACTACCCGGATTACAACCCAATCGTTAATCTGTGCGACCACTTCGATCGCGCGGTTCCCGCCATGGATAGTTAAGTGAGAAACACAACGTAGCTGGTCACGGTACTGGAGTCGGCATTCCAGAACCTCACTGACTCTCTTCCTGCGCGTCTCGCAGCGGTCAGCGGAGCAAGAGGTGGTTATTCAAGCTATTGACATATGTTGACATTAATGTGATTGAACAGTGTGTATTTACCTACAAGGAACTCAAGACTTCGAGGTCTTCACATAATATATAGCAATAAGGAACATTCACGACTGAAAACTTCTTTTGCCAAACAGCATTAAGTTAGTGCACTGCTTTCCAAACCATGGACCGCTTCTTCTCATTTGCGTGGGTCCACAATTGGCGTCATGAGTCTGAGTTGACTCCTTTCCAATCTACCCTGAAAAAAAAAACACCTGGTAATATCTGGAATTGAATCTGTGTCATTCACATAGCAGATGCACAGACCATTCAACTAACGTGGCGCAATGACAATGTAACGTTCACAGCAAATAGGTACGCTGCAAATCATAATACTGTGCACTATGTCAAAAGCCCGACAGGTGTGGCGCGCATTGAGACGTTTCGAGAGCAATGGCGCGATAGTCTCCACTTCTCATAGCTGAGCGAAGCTTGACCGTATAATGTAGTGTGTATTTTCCTGGCCGCTGATTCGTCAAAACATTCATGACAGAAACTCCGCAGTCGCTTACGGCAGAAGTGGGTGGCGGTGGTCGATGTGAGTGGTCGTCTGTGCGAGGTCACAGATAGTCACTGTTATTAATTTGAATAAAAACATTCGTTACTGATCTTTAAAATGGTTCAAATGGCTCTGAGCACTATGAGACTTAACTTCTTAAGTCATCAGTCCCCTAGAACTTAGAACTACTTAAACGTAACTAACCTAAAGACATCACAAACATCCATGCCCGAGGCAGGATTCGAACCTGCGACCGTAGCGGTCGCGCGGTTCCAGACTGTAGCGCCTAGAACCCCTCGGCCACTCCGGCCGGTACTGATCTTATTATTGATGCAGTGACACGAAACTATAATCCACATTATAATTTATAGATGAGTTGAGTTGATGGCTTGGTTCGCTGATTCGGGGGATGGGACTAAACAGCGAGGTCATCGATACCATCGGATTAGGGACGGAAATCGGCCATGCCCTTTCAAAGAAACTATCCTGGCATTTGCCTGAAGCTATTTAGGGAAATCAGGGAAAACCTGGATCAGGATTTCCGGACGCCGGTTTGAACCGTCGTCCTCCAGACCAGTGTGGTATCTACTGCGCCTCCTCACTCGCTAGGCGAGTGAAGTACATGAGTTAAAAAGCTATAACTTACGTGAAACTCTGTGCATGATCCTGCGTTTGTATTGGCAGTGTTGTGGCAAGGACAAATTAACGGCACCGCTTAAAACTAATTCACTTGTTCTTTCGTGAAAGGTAGACCAGGATTTTCTCAGATCAATTTCAGCCAGCACTTCATAAACAGAACCACACTCGCGTGTGATCTTCTGTCAGAGGGAGATCTATAACCCTTCTAGTACTACTGGAGTCAATATAACCCACTAAGCTCACTGAAAAATCATATCTCCCTTGTTTTCAAAGATCTCTATTTTCAAAATATATGACTTTCTCTCTGAGTCAGTTGTACCCAATGACGTTCAGTTCAGTTTTCTATTGGCAACACTTTAAAATGTATTCACAGCCTTTTGCACTAAGTGCCACTGAGGTCATTATGACCCCAATCTAAATTAATTTTGTTTCTTGAATGTGAAATTTATGCAAACAGAATCTGCGACTTTTTAGATGTGAATTGAAATTTGTGCTATGGAGGGCGTTCGACTACGGAAATCCACACAGCTGCATTAGCAATGTTGCTGTGGTGGAACGATGGCTAACACACGTCTCTAGTAATCAAGGAGATCTGGGTTCAAATCCTGGCTGCAGCTCGAATGTCAGTTCATTTCTTGAGCTTCTATCATTATCATAGATCATTACTGTTCTACTGAACAACTGTAATGCATGTTTTTATGTTAGTTCTTTACAAACACTGCCAATATACACGGAGTAAATTTCTTGAGCCTATGACCCAGTGGTATACAGTCAGACAAAAAAATCCTAGTAGTAGGAGGGTGAAAAGACTAAAAGTGAGCTATTGGAACGCAGCTATATCTACCTGACACTGCAGAGATTCAACTGCAGCCCCCACTTATACGGCCAGGCTGTTGCTACCAACTAGCGGAGTACGGCTTTTAGAACGGAGGTGTTGTAAGAGGAACATCTGCCTTCACAAAAATAGGGTGAGAGACGCTAAAGAAAAACATAAGTGCGTGTGCGATGGAAGTGATATGCTGATGGGATCGCAAATGATTTCGAGAAAACTGTCAACAGCCATAGCAGCGTAGAATAACAGCGAAAAGTATGCTTTCGATACCGTTAAGGGTAAACAGAATGACATAGCGACATTTTGTATTTTTGTATTGACTAATTGTTAACATCGAGTATAGATTGAAGTGTCAGGAAGTCGTTCCTAAAAGTATTTGTATGGAGCGTAGCCATGTATGGAAGTGAAACATGTACGATAACTAGTTTGGACACGAAGAGAACAGAAGCTTTCCAAATGTGGTGCTACAGAAGAATGCTGAAGATTAGATGGTTAGATCATGTAACTAATGAGGAGGTATTGAATAGGATTGGGGAAAAGAGAAGTTTGTGGCACAACTTGACTAGAAGAAGGGATCGGTTGGTAGGACATGTTCTGAGGCCTCAAGGGCTCACCAATTTAGTATTGGAGGGCAGCGTGGAAGGTAAAAATCGTAGAGGGAGACCAAGAGGTGGATACACTAAACAGATTCAGAAGGATGTAAGTTGCAGTAGGGACTGGGAGATGAAGAAGCTTGCACAGGGTAGAGTAGTATGGAGAGCTGCATCAATCCAGTCTCAGGACTGAAGGCCACAACAACAACAACAACAATACCCAGTGAGTACACTTTACAGATATTTAGATACCAATTTCACGAGGACTTCCGTCAACACTGAACTCCGTCTTTCCTTCAAAATTTGATCATCTGGTTCAACGCATATATTCTGAATGGTAGATAGTATCAATATATAAAATTTCAATACAACCAGAAGTGCTGGATGTAGAGGTGCGTTCAGTGAGTAACACAATACAATTTTTTCTGAAGGCAGGACCCCATTTTCAACACAATGTCCGGCCAGTACGACGGCCTTGCACCACCTTACTGGTAAGACCTGTATGCCCACATGGTATCACTATACATGTCGACGTCGGAGCCAACGTCTTATTGCATCAATAACCTCGCCATCATCTGCTTCCCGCGGACTACGTCCTTCATTGCGCCAAACAGATGGAAGTCGGAAGGTGTGAGACCCGGGCTGTATGGTGGATGATGAAGAACTGTCCAATGAAATTTTGTGAACTCCTCGAGTGCGCAGACTTGTGTGAGGCCTTGCTTTGTTATGGAGAAAAAGTCGTTTCTTCAATTTCTGAGGGCACACAGTATATACACTCCTGGAAATTGAAATAAGAACACCGTGAATTCATTGTCCCAGGAAGGGGAAACTTTATTGACACATTCCTGGGGTCAGATACATCACATGATCACACTGACAGAACCACAGGCACATAGACACAGGCAACAGAGCATGCACAATGTCGGCACTACTACAGTGTATATCCACCTTTCGCAGCAATGCAGGCTGCTATTCTCCCATGGAGACGATCGTAGAGATGCTGGATGTAGTCCTGTGGAACGGCTTGCCATGCCATTTCCACCTGGCGCCTCAGTTGGACCAGCGTTCGTGCTGGACGTGCAGACCGCGTGAGACGACGCTTCATCCAGTCCCAATATGCTCAATGGGGGACAGATCCGGAGATCTTGCTGGCCAGGGTAGTTGACTTACACCTTCTAGAGCACGTTGGGTGGCACGGGATACATGCGGACGTGCATTGTCCTGTTGGAACAGCAAGTTCCCTTGCCGGTCTAGGAATGGTAGAACGATGAGTTCGATGACGGTTTGGATGTACCGTGCACTATTCAGTGTCCCCTCGACGATCACCAGTGGTGTACGGCCAGTGTAGGAGATCGCTCCCCACACCATGATGCCGGGTGTTGGCCCTGTGTGCCTCGGTCGTATGCAGTCCTGATTGTGGCGCTCACCTGCACGGCGCCAAACACGCATACGACCATCATTGGCACCAAGGCAGAAGCGACTCTCATCGCTGAAGACGACACGTCTCCATTCGTCCCTCCATTCACGCCTGTCGCGACACCACTGGAGGCGGGCTGCACGATGTTGGGGCGTGAGCGGAAGACGGCCTAACGGTGTGCGGGACCGTAGCCCAGCTTCATGGAGACGGTTGCGAATGGTCCTCGCCGATACCCCAGGAGCAACAGTGTCCCTAATTTGCTGGGAAGTGGCGGGTGCGGTTCCCTACGGCACTGCGTAGGATCCTACGGTCTTGGCGTGCATCCGTGCGTCGCTGCGGTCCGGTCCTAGGTCGACGGGCACGTGCACCTTCCGCCGACCACTGGCGACAACGTCGATGTACTGTGCAGACCTCACGCCCCACGTGTTGAGCAATTCGGCGGTACGTCCACCCGGCCTCCCGCATGCCCACTATACGCCCTCGCTCAAAGTCCGTCAACTGCACATACGGTTCACGTCCACCCTGTCGCGGCATGCTACCAGTGTTAAAGACTGTGATGGAGCTCCGTATGCCACGGCAAACTGGCTGACACTGACGGCGGCGGTGCACAAATGCTGCGCAGCTAGCGCCATTCGACGGCCTACACCGCGGTTCCTGGTGTGTCCGCTGTGCCGTGCGTGTGATCATTGCTTGTACAGCCCTCTCGCAGTGTCCGGACCAAGTATGGTGGGTCTGACACACCGGTGTCAATGTGTTCTTTTTTCCATTTCCAGGAGTGTATAAGAGCTGATTGTTTCACCATAAGGGGTGGGGGGGGGCGACATTAAACAGAATAACCTTTTTCAGAATCCTAGAAGACCGTCATCGCCATGACTTTAGTAGCTGAGGGTGCGGCTGTGTACCTTTTCTTCGGAGGAGAGGTGGTACTGTGCCGCTCCATAGATTGCCGTTTTATTTCTCGTTCGAAGTGATGAACCCATGTTTCATCTCTTGTGAAGATGTTCGACAAAAAATCGTCACGATCAGCCTCATATCGCGTAAGCAATTCCGAGCAGTGGTCTTCGGTGCTCTTTATGGCCTTGCTGTTAGGCAGTGGACACCGAAATTCAGGGTTTCCGTGCTTCCGGTAAATCGCTTAAGACAAATGCAGCGATGGTTCCTTTCGAAGGGTGGGGCCTATTCCCTTCCTCATCCTTCTTCACCCAACCTTTGCTCCATATCTGGTGACATAGTCGCTGACAGGAGATTAACTGCTAATTTCCCTTCCATCCCCTCAAGCAACATTTATCTGAGGAAGAACAAATTACTTTGGCGTAAAATTTTAGTCGGCTGTTGCACGGGTCGTACCTCAAAATAACACCTCATTACTGAGTAACGTAAGAACCAAAACAGCTGTGTTGTGAGAAAAGTGTTTTCACGATACGCAAATAGCTTCAACGTTTCGGAATTATACGTGCTGAGACGGAACTACCCTGTTACTTGCCCTTTAATATGTCTTTGTAAGTTTTAAAAGGTGTTGCTAATCGAACGTAGACAAGAGTGAAGTAGTTCATAAAGTGTATTTAGTGAGGAAAGGAACTATCCGAACATTCAACAGTTCAAACGGTGTAAACATTTTGTTTAATAACTCGTTCCAGATGTAATGAAGGGTATACACCAATTCTGTCTCTCTTTTAATAACACGACAGTTAACAGACGTACATACCAATACAGAAATTGATGTCTTCATAAACCACATAGCAATACCATCATGAGAAAACGAATTTACCGACCGACCTCCATTTTATACTATGGCTGAGAAGTCTCTGGACATTAATGCAGTGCGGATAAATGGCCAAGTGTATCCATGACGTGGCTCCGAAATCATCCTCCGACTAAGACAAATTGTTCCCCAGAAAGAGGAACCGAACCAGTATCCTCCAGCAGACAGTTAATGAAGCTGACTGCTGTGTCGATGATACGAATTAGCTTCATAACATACAGTTAATATTGCGAGAAGGAAGGTTAGTTTGGTGCCTCTTGCTCCTCCAAGCTATTAGAGGCGGAAGCTTAGCTGAAAATGGAATTAAGGGAGAGGTAAGAGCCATTCTGTTGTGGTAGATTCTAGAAAGAAATAGCTAAATAACAATTTACACATGACCCTCGTGGGAAATAAATCCTGTTCTTTCGGAATAAGAATCTAGTGACTTAGGAACTCTTTCGCCACCCTCACTGTTACTTCAGCGTGATTCTGTTGTGAATGGCTCATGTATGTGTTGTTGATAAAGACAGAAAAGATGTGTACAGGTTGCGTGAAGACGATCTGGCGTCAAACTCACAAATTTTTCAGACTAAATGAGCAATTTAAAATCAGTGGTCAAGCCTCCGTACCTTTCATCGCTTCGATTTTCTCAGATAATAGTGTGGAATTGATACATATGGACGAATTGTAGCAAACAATGGGCAAAGCCTTGACGTGAGGGGATATTTCCGCGGAAACCACACTTAGCATTGTCGAAAACCTATAAAAGGAAACACGAAGCGAGTTTTAGACAGAACTTCGGAGAAAGACTTCTGGGTGAGAGACGGTGCAGCACAACGCGGTTTTGTTCCCAGGTGTTGTCGACGCTGCCACCATGTACAAGTCGCGCTAAAGTTAGTGGAGGAGGATACATCGAAGCTGCTTGCGATCGTGGCGGAGGTACGCCGTCCTGTCTTAACTAGGTATGTCCTGTTCAGGAATGTGATAAGCTCTAGCTCATTTAATCTCCTGTTACAGACCATGTATGTGACTCTTGCTCGTTCAATCTCCTGTTGCAGACTGCGTATGTCATCTGGTTTCTGCATACAACAACGATGCCGCCGAAGCTGGTCTTGAGAGGTATTTGATACCGAGAGCGAGGCACAGATGCTGGCTATCGGACTGACATCACATGCTGGTTGCAGACACCCGCTCAATGGAACAACTTGGCTGCACGCAGTATTGGTGGGGGTAGACGATGCCGCGTTTGGATTGACGATTTGAACAACGGTTTTGTAATATTAAAACGAGTGTATGAACATTATAAACTAGTGTACAGAATTATGTAATAAAGCTGAAATACTAAAACTGATCTTGTTCGATTGTTGTTTACGCATATGCGATGTAGTCGTTTCAGGCTAAGAATAGATACTAGTGAAGCAAAAAATACAAAAGTATATGCGCTCGTAGTCAAGTAAAAAGTGTCAAGTAAAAGTAATTCCATCAGACTTGTAAAATAGCTCAAAAAATGTTTGAAATGGGTCGGAGCACCATGGGACATCTGAGGTCATCAGTCCCCTAGAACGTAGAACTACTTAAACCTAATTAATCAAGGATATCACACATCCATGCCCGAGGCAGGATTCGAACTTGGGATCGTAGCGGTCACGAGGTTCCAGACTGAAGCTCCTAGAACCGCTCGGCCATAACGGTCGCCTATAAAATAGCTTCAGACTACAAAACAAGAGCTTATGATCTTTTTGGGGACAACTATCTCAGATAACTATCTCAGATACCAATGATAGAAATGATCCGGCAGCTCTGTTTGCAAGAACTATTCCGTTTTTTCTGCCATTCTCAACTACTGCTCGCTATGAAGAGCGTCACTTTGTATTTACGACTATTACTGTACAGAGGAGAGCGTCATTCTGACATGCATATTTAGTAATATTATATTGAAGGATAAGAGTGGTGCCACCGCTGTTTGTTCTATTGATGAGTAAAACACTATTTGCTCAGCTGTGTCGGACGTATTCCATTTCTGGTATGGACATCCTCCGAATATCTGTGCTCGTGATAAAATATACCCGGCCGGCTACGCGACTGGTCTGAGAATGGTACAACAGGCGAAATCGCGTTGGAAACTCATATTAATGACAGGACTGTGAACACAAGCAAACGGGACATAGTTGAGAGCAGCGAAAACGATCCCCTCCATTATACAAAGCTACGTCCTTATAAACATGCGCTTGATGCTTTTGTTTATACCTGTCGCACGTATCAGTGACAACGCTTTACCCTGCAGATCTTGGACATACTGAAGCCACATGAACCTTGTTGTCAACGATACACTGTGCTGTGTTAACCTAGTGTTCAACATGACGTCGAGTTGACACCCTTCAGAATTCCTGACGGTTAAATACGTTGGAATTATTTTGTAAATAGTTTTTCGTTTCAAAAGCTAGTGTTTTATGCCTACCAAACGTTATTAATTAATAGGGCCACTGCTCACACCTCAAAGAACACTTGAATGTTATTCGGTGACGAAATGCAGTGAAGGAAAAAATCTCAACGCCAAGAAGGAGTTGTGCGACATGAACGAAAGGTGGTAAGAGTGTTTCTACATCTGAAAGACGATGTTCAGATTTCGCGCCAGCCGCATAAGAGTGCTGTTAATAGCGCATCTACATTATCTGCTATATCGGGTTTGCTTTATACATTCTGTAAAGGTCGTGATGATCAGTTACCTTTCAGACTAGACATGGTGAGTTGGTGTCAGTCAAGAATGCCTTCAAGGCGACATAGACGCTGTTATGAACACCTCACTGAGTTTGAACGAGATCGTGTAATAAGGCTATGAGAAGCTGGATGTTCCATCTGCGATACTGCAGAAAAGCTCTTACGCCGTCTCAATACTATCCACCATCGTGACATCCGTTTGACCACTGACGCCTTTTACCCTAGCCCAGTTGACAGTCTGTATGCAGAAGCTGCCGAACTACCACTGTCCTACCTCCGTGACTTTCTCCTCAGCGGATACGCATGCCGTTTGTCTGCCGTGCCTGGCCACCCATCCTATGCCTCCTTCTTCGATGACTCCTTTGATCGCCAGTATGGGGCGCGTCCTTCTACTCTGTTACCTCCTGAGTTCGCTCTCGACTCTTGGTCCGGCAGCTTAACTTCACACTTCCTGCAACTTTCCCGGTGGATGTATACCCTTCACCAACCTGGCTTCGTGATGTGGCCCTAGTTCACCTTGGACTTCATTCGCTTCCTAAGCACACTACTCCAGCCTCGCTCTACCGCCTTCAGTTTCACGACATTCGCACGGATCTTCGCGACAGTACCTTTGTATACACTGATGGCTCTCTGACTGACCATGGTGTTGGGTGTGCAATCGTCATTGGCCGACATTTTTCGCTATCGGCTTCCGAAACACTGCTCGGTATTTATAGCACAGTTCTTCGCCCTGTATCAGGCCACGCAGTATATCCGGCGACACAGGCTTTTCAACTGCGTCATCTACTCCAACTCTCTCAGTGCCCTTCAAAGCCTCTGTATGCTGTACACCTTCCATCCCTTAGTGCAACGGGTCCAGGAAAGCTGTCACTTGCTCACTCTTGGTGGAGCCACTGTGATGTTTACGTGGATTCCTCGTCAAGTCTGTCTGACAGGAAAGGAGACCGCTGACGCTGCTGCCAAGGCTGCAGTCCTCGTACCTCAGCTCGGTTTCTCTTACATTACCTCCGATGATCTGTGTGTTGCCGTCCGTCAGCAGGTGGTGTCACTTAGACATCACAAATGGTCCTTCCTTTATGGGAACAAGCTCCTGCTTATTACGCCTCTCCCAGCGGGTTTGACGACCTCCTCTCGGCCCTCTCGCAGTGAGACCATTTTGGCTAGGTTACGTATCGGGCACTGTCTTTTTAGCCATCGCCATTTGTTGAGTGGTGCTACCCCACCACTTTGCACTCATTGCGTCAACCTCTGACGGCCCGCCATTTCCTGTGTTCGCCGTAGGAGTTATCGGCAGTTTTAGCGAACCAAGCGCGAGCTGTCGATCGTGTTTTACTTTTTATCCGTCGTAGCAATATGTCGAAGGCCATTTAATTTTTAATTCTTGACCTCCGTTTCTCTATGGTGTATTTTATAGATCTTTCTCCACCTCCCTGTTTTTAGCTGTTTTGTTTTCCGTGGATTGGGATTAAAGTGTAGGCGTCCTCCTGCTTTGCTAGGTGGCAACGTGCTTGCTTCCTGTGCAGCGGGCCTGGTTTCGATTCCCGTCCGGGTTGGAGGTTTTCTCCGCTCGTGGACTGGGTGTTGTGTTGTCCTCATCACCATTTCATCCTCATCACTCTTGGAACGTGAACTCGACCAGACGTTGGAAACATTGTGAAACGAGACCAAATAACTTTCTTCCATTGCTCCAGGATCCAGGTTTTATGATATTGGCGCAATCTTTTACTCTTACACGGGCATTTTCATCACTAATGATTGGATTCGAGAATCCAGGTCGCCGTGCAGTTACCTGCTTGTGGAGATCCCTGCGTGTGCTTTTGTGTACACAGGTTTCGCGATTGCGACATTCGGTTCTGCAGTGACTTTAGCAGCTTCCTTCCCCTTAGTTTTCGTCTCACAATCCTCATCAATGTCCGTCTGTCACGATCGCTCAACAAAATTTGGTCCTCCTTGTGATTTGTGAAAGTTGCTTGTTGAACTGCTTCACAAGTTGCTCTAAAAGTAAAAGTGCTTGACAGAGAGCACATTATACGCATTTGAAAATGACGTGGAGTATTAGCTTTCATTCCAATATTTTCTGTACTATTAGCTCCTCAAGGGTTACCTAATGGATCAGTGGGTATTGTTAAAGCTCGTTAATGTGAACTGCTACAAAGGCACGATCATACGATTGAAGAATTAGCACTTCGTGAAGGGAACGGGCTGTATTTACAGGAAAAATCTTTTTGGATTTTATTTGAGTAGAAAAAAATTCTCCTTATACAGTCCTCCAACAACAGTGCTTATTAATGACTGGGCATTACAGAGTTTTGGTGCCGTATGTGTTTCCCTGAGTCACTTTATTCAAAATGTCTGAAAGGTATGGGAATGCGATTTTGAAGCACAGAAAGTGAAACGGATTTACAATGGATATCTTACTAGATGATGGGTAATGGAAACGCTTTCGTAATTTACTACCTCCAGTGGAAATACCAAGATATTTCAAAAACTGTGCAATAAAGAATAACTACAGCACATTGAATCATCTAAAACTCAGAGGTGTGGACACTTTCGCTTAAAGCTTTGACTTTTAGATACATTAGCTGCTCTTTTAGCATGTACTGACAGTTTAACGTGGTATAAAGTTTAATCTAGCTGGTAAAAACTGTTTTTCACTCTACGTCACACATCAGATAGGTGATCAGGAAATCCTGGACAGAATTACTATAAAATGTGGAACATGTGAACTCCATGCCATTATTTCTGCCTTGTTGAAGAAGACAGACTAATACAACATTAAGTATATCAAATAGAGATCACGACGTATATCTTGTGGATTATGGTGCTGAAGAAATAGCTGTTTCATTACACTTGAGGATACGCAATGGGTATCCTGTAGATGCATCAAATTATGCCTGAAAAGTGTCAAGTCGACACAATCGACAAATACTATTATCACTTGGCTACACGTTTTGTAAATACTAACATCACTCTTTGTCAGCTCTCATTAGACACTGTGGTGAGTGAACGTGAATAAGAAGAAGATGAAGTCGAGTTGCATACTGAATGTGAGAGGAAAAAAGTTTAATTTGACTCTGTTACTCGCTTCGAGTATCGTTGGTATAAACCATTCGACCAACCACTTTTCTCTGACAACAATTCCATATAGATTTTGATACAAAATGAAAACAAGCACCTACTTCCTTGCCAGAGTGGTTTGTATATTGCAGGAAAGCTTCTTCACGAAATAGGAATGCTGAAAGTTGCTGACATAAATTAAAAGAAGCTGTTAACTCTGCTTGTTTTCAGAAATCCAGTATCAATAGTGATCATGTATGCAATCCCAGAATTAAAATGTTAATGAAAAGCCGGCCACGGTGGCCGTGCGGTTCTAGGCACTCCAGTCCGGAGCCGCGCTGCTGCTACGGTCGCAGGTTCGAATCCTGCCTCGGGCATGGGTGTGTGTGCTGTCCTTAGGTTAGTTAGGTTTAAGTAGTTCTAAGTTCTAGGGGACTAATGACCACAGCAGTTGAGTCCCATAGTGCTCAGAGCCATTTGAACCATTTGTTAATGAAAGCATATGCATTCTTTACGCCAAGTTAGACAGTTGCATTGCAGAACTCTGGTTGGTTACGACAGTTGAGCTGGAGGAATTTGTTGATGACCACGGACGTTTTTGGATTAATAATACAGATCGTACGGATACATTTGAACATTGTGCAGAATTGAGATCTTAGTAGTATTTTTGTGCAGAATTGAGATCATTGCTGTATTTTTGAACTTGGTGACGACATACCGGTACTGAATGCCTGTTTCGATTTAGTAGCCTTTAAAATACTGTGCTGTGACTGCTTGTTTAGATTTCATGACTGTATTTTGAATTTCCCGCCAACGCAATTTCATTTAAAGAGGATGGTATCCTAATTAAGACAAGAACATGACGTCACAAAATTAAACAAAGTCCACCAGTTTGCTTTTAGTCATACTACTACAACCCACAACTAGAGAAATTTAAAAAGAAACCTTCTGAGGCAGTTAAGCTGCTTCAGTCGAAGCAGAAGTCAGAAATACGCTGCATCAGACAAGTAATTTCACATTAAAGGCCACGATTCAGTTGATATATGTGAATAAAAACATCAACAGAACACGTGTATAGCTTTGGAAATTGCTTAGCGGAATACGACTTCAGGTTGCTCTCATAAATCAAAAACTATCGTTTGGTATAGAGCAAATAATAACGACATGCCATAAAATTTTTATTGTTGAAATATTATTCTGAATGCTTGAAAAGCTTTAGATCTTCTATATCCGTGTGAATCCTGTTCATTCAACGTATTATGAACGTGATTTTCATGGTAACCGAACCAGCATTCTCTGAGAAGTCCAATTTATATTGTGTTTCACTAAATTTCGCATAATTGCCTTCAGTCCGATTGATTTAAAATTATGCTAAATGTAAATTGAATTTAAAGACTTTCGTAATTACGACGTATGAGTTGGTTGTCACAATGAGGTCACAGACTACCATTTAAAGTGAACCTGCCTCGTCAGAAGTGGGGTGTACTGTGGCAGTATGGGGGATGACAGATTTAAGGGGAAGCTGACGTGTGCTATGTGTCCCTTGAAATGGAGCAACGGTTATGTCTGAAGAAATATTATACTGGCAGGTGAGTGTATTGATTCAGATATTGTTAGCTGAGCTGCCAGCGAACAATCAACCATTACACTAAGACAGGCCACGTACCTAGTTCTCCAAATAAAAAAAAAAAAAAAAGAAACTAAGATGGCAAGGGAGGTACACGTATCAACAGGTGATGTCGATTGAAGTATGTAGTAAATTCATGAGGTTATATTAACTTGCTAGAAATAAAAGTTAAGTTGAGGGTGTCTGATGATCTAAGTAGTAAAGAGCGAGTTTGACGAGGGGAACTCACACAATGGCCTTGTGCTAATGTTAATAGTAGTTTTTATATTATTAAAAATCCATATTAATTACTAAATTTAAATCTTATTTAACAAATATTGAATCTTAGTTTTTTAATAAAAGTTTGATCTTTCTACATTTAATTAGTAATTGCATGATAACTTACTTTCATGCAAATTAGTAGTTCAAAATAGACGGATGTCTAATATTAAAACTCGATCCAACAGGCGTTAATTACACTTCCATTTGTTAACAAATAACGAATAAAAAATAGGAAAAACGTATTACCTATGAGATTCGAAGCAACTATTTCGGTGTTATCAAATTTTTACACTATACCCTTAACTACCTGAACTGTGTCCATAATCTCAAAATGTGATATATTTAGCAGCAGTCAGATATTTTCTTTCAGATATTTTCTTCTTTTTTCAGAATTTAGCAAACAAATATTGAACCTTTGACAATTTTGATAAAGCTACATTTGTATTCTACAGCATTAATTAAGACAGTCTTCAAAGTCGTTACAGTAACTGTGAATAAACATACACTAGAGTAGAGCTATGTGTTCAGGAATGGGAATTTGTAACATTATCTATTTACGTATGAAGGTAACAAGATTCTTCTCCTAAGCAGAGGTTGCAACAGTGTCTAAAAGAGATGAATAGTTGAACTGAATTTGCTGTTTCAAAAGCAAATGTGGTGTTGCACAGATTTTTTTATATTTTTAATTGAGCGAAGTTTGCAACCTGTTCCTCTATGTGTAGGACTTCTATATCTATTAAGAACTTCTGTCTTTTTGGTCTAACAATGCAAGGGGTGAATTTGACTTCTATGATCTCCAGCTTCTTTAGTGTTCTCTGAGCCAAGCACAGTTTAACCTCGCAGTCTGTCAAATATAACAGAACTGATACTTTTGGCACATCATCTTATAAACCACAGTTTTCATAATGGCCAGCTGTTTATCTTTTGTATCTGCCTAATGACTATGGGACGTAAAGAATTGAGAAACCTTTTACCCTTGATGTGTTACTTATCCTATTAGACATTTTACCTATAAAAGATAAACTACACTGTTTCCTTTTCCGTCTATCTACGTTGTTCATTGTGTACAGAATGGATATGGCTTGCTTCTTCATATCTTAGGGCAAGAGTGTCTGTCCTGCTATATTCCATACACTCGAATGACAGATATTGGAGACTGAAGGAGTAAGTTTCATCCTTCGCCGAATGAACCAAACCGACAAGCACGTAATGGATGTGGAAGTCCCACAGATAGAGGGAAAGAGTGTAAACCTCTCTCAATTAGAAATATTCCAAATTAAAAAACAGCCCTCATATTTGTTACTGAATGAAGAAACTCAATTCTGTTATTTACTCCTTTCAGTCAACATAGGAGACAAACCACAGTGCCTTCATTCATAAATAGATAGTGATATAAAGATCGATTCCTATGCCCATAGCTCTGTTGCACTGTAGGTTCAGTCATAGTTACTGTAAATACTGTCCTAAGGAATGTTGTAGAATACACATGCAACTGTGTCATAGCTGTCAAGGAGATAACTATTGTAATTTTAAGCCAAGAAACAAGAGAGTAATAAGATACGACGAGTTTATCTTTGCTTGATTGCAATATTTGAGATCAATTGTTTACTAGAAAATGATCTTCTAATCCGAAACGTAGGTTGCAGAATAATAATAAAGTTTGTGAAACAGGGAAAAAAGTTTTTTTCTGTAGTTAATTCAATATACAATGTTTCAGCGAGAACCCACAATTGAATTAATTGAAATGGCAAATACTTATCTTACAAAACCCGTGCTGAGGTACCGCCAAGCTATCGGCCCAGAGTCCGGATCATGTGTGTTTTCTAGATGACAAAGAAATAAAGTTCTTGATGTATAAATTTTTTACGGATCGCGTTAAGTGCCTGGATAGTAAGTGTACTGATATTGAAATATGAAGAAAAAAGCTATGATGGACACAGATTCCTCCTCCGTTTTATTCAATGGATAGCTTCCAAGTTTGCCGACATAAATATAAGGTCGGACGATTCAATACCCTTCAGGATATTCTACCGAATAAATCCTAGTAAATGACAAAACTCATTGTAATCAAATAACTGAAGAGAATACATTATTTGTCTGTGTCACTTGCCAACCCAGCGAATAACAAGACTGCATAGGATCCGATCTTGACGGAACCAGGGAATGGACCAGAACAGGCGCATGATCATTGAGCCAGTATCGGAAATATGGGCCGAAGATAACATTGGCACAGCTCGCGTATATCGCTTGAAGCTTTTAACCACGTCATTGTTCATCGTGCGCACGCTCAGAGAAAGAGGAAATCATTAACGTAAGATTTATGTGTGTGATGAAAGGAATTGACAGATAGTGAAAGGAGAAGAAATAAGATCTTTTCAGCTTAACACGGAATTAGTTAATAATTTTATTAATTCTTCCGTTAAGTGTTCCCTCACGTACCCGACGGTGCATTTATTGGTTGTCTTTGAGAGGGAGACTACGTTTCTACTGAGAAAGCTTTTCTCGTATCTGCTGAGGATTTTCTTTGTCCCAGCACAAATGCCTCGCGCTTCGTAGCGCACACCGCACACCTCCCCTTAATTTTCTCAGTTGGGTTCACCTTAATTTCCTGTGTCACCGTGAGCAGACAGGCACAAAAGAGGCAAGACGAAACGACATCTCATCTCAGGCTGCAAAGTCTTAATAAAAGGAGCCCTTGCTTGCTTGCATCTAACACTAGCTGGGGTCCTTCCTCGTTGTGGAAACTCGGCTTATCAAAGTACCATCACGTACCACTGAGTGTGAAAGAGGACTGTAGATAAACTAGAAAATGTACACCAGATTCGTAAACTGTAGCCCCAGTACTGATGATTTAGAGCTCATGTGTAAGTCGTTACCTTAAAACAGGTAGCAATTTTCGGCAGTGAGGGTTTGCAAACAAGGGTTCCCACGTTTAGACAAGTCACAAAATGTTGGAGTACTAAGTGACTTGCTTTTATGTACTGTCGGGAACAGAATTTAGGATATTCTTCACCTTCTCGTTGTGCTGAACTTGACAGCTTTGACAAAAGTCATGGGATACCTCCCAATATCGCATCGGACCTCCTTTGCCGGCATAGTGCAGCAACTTGTCGTGGCATGGACTCAACAAGTCGTTGGAAGTTGCCTCAAGAAATACTGAGCCATGCTGCCTCTATAGCGTTCCATAATTGCGAAAGAGTTGCCGGTGCAGGATGCTCTGCACGAACTGATCTCTTGCTTATGTCTCATTAATGTTCTCGGGCGATCTAAGTGGCCAAATCATTCACTCGAACTGTCCAAAATGTTCTTCATCAATCGCGAGCAGTTGTGACTCGGCGACATGGCATCGGTGTTTGGGAACATGAAGTTCATGAATGGCTACAAATGTCTCCAAATGTCCAAACACAACCATTTCCAGTCAATAATCGCTACCAGTGGATCCAGTACGTGCTATGTAAAGACAGCCACAGCGTTATGGAGCCACCACTAGCATGCACAATGATTTGTTGACAGCTTGCGTCCATGGCTTCGTGGGGTCTGCAACGCTTTCAAACCCTCAGCTCTTACCAACTGACATCGGGACTCGTCTGAACAGGCTATGGTATTTCAGTTGTCTAGGTCCAATTGATACGGTGACGACCCCGGGAGAGGATCTGCAGGCGATGTTGTAATTGTTAGCCAAGCTTCTCGCATCGGTCGTCTGCTGCGACAGCCCTATAACACCAAATTTCGCCTCGTTGTCCTAACGGATACGTTCGTCGGACGTGTCTCGTTAATTTCTGCGGTTATCTCATGCAGTGTTGCTTATCTGTTAGCGCTGACAACTCTATGCCAACGCCGTTGCTCTCGGTCGTTAATCGAACGCCTTCGGCCTCGGCGTTGTCCGTGCTGAGAGGCAGTGGCTGACGTTTGGTCTTCTGCCACGCTCTTGACACTGTCGATCTCGGAATATAGAATTCTCTACCGATTTCCGAAACTGAATATAACATGTGTCCAACTTTAATTACCATTCCGCGTATAAAGTCTGTTAATTCTCGTAATGTGGCCGTAATCAAGTCGAAACCTTTTCACATGAATCACCCGAGTGAAAATGACAGCTCTGCCAATGCACTGCCCTTTTATACCTAGTGAACGCTGTACTGCTGCCACCTATATTCTAGCATATCAATATCCGATGACTTTGACCTCTATGTACTGTCTGTTACACAAAATAACAGGCAAATACACTAACGCTCATAAATGAAGGATAATGCTGATACATGGTGAAACAACGCTCTGGTGGGCGGTTTGCGGGTTTAAATCACCTCGATGTATGGACACGCGGTGCATTTGACCTGCAGTTGCCGCACGGTGGCGCTGGCAGCAGTCCACATACGCAGAGGTGTGTTGGTGCATGTCAGAGTAAGGTGCAGCGAGTAAGTGTACAGACGTTTTCAAACGTGCTAACGGTGACTGTGTATTGAAAATGGCTCAATAAACACATATTTATGACCTTATGAGGGGTAGAATACTAGGGCGACTGGAGACTGGTCAAACACAGCAGGTCGTAGCACAGGCCGTCCGTGTGGTGTAAAGTGTGATCTTAAGATTATGGGAATTATTGCCGACCCACATACTTTACGTACGTCGGCATTTGCACTCTGCTACTCGGTTGCTGAATACGCTGCCCCAGTTTGGGAAAGATCAGCGGATGCGAAACGTGTGGATCCTCTGCTGAACGATGCCTATCGCGTAATCACGGGATGCCTAAGACCCACCCCGCTTAGCCAACTTTATTTGCTTAGTGGCATGGCTCCGCCCAACATCAGACGAGCTATAGCAAGCGAAGCAGAGCGCCTCAAGCTCTTCGGACAAAACCCTCCACACACACGTCTAAAATCAAGACGAAGTTTCCTCACCTCAGTTCAACCACTCGAAACCTCAAAACAAAAGGCCAGATTGTCAAAATGGCAAGCAACACTGCCTACGGGAGACCAGGCACCTCTAATCTCACCCAACGAACAACTGGCCTCTGGAAATGAACTAAAATGTCCATTATGGAGAACACTCAACCGCCTACGAACTGGGGTGGGCAGGTGCAACGTAAACATGTGTAAATGGGGATACCGAGACGGGATGGACACGTGCCAGTGCGGACAGACCCAAACAATGGACCACCTCCTGGAATGCAGCAACATGTGGGAAGTGTGCAGGAAAGAAGATCTGGCAAACGCTACGGCAGTGGCAGTTAAATGTGCTGAATTTTGGCTGGACCTGATATGATATATATACTATGTTTTTCTTTATATTGTGGTGTGACTCCCCATTTTGGGTTTGTTTTATTTATGCATATGTGTATTGTACTTGTATTTGTGTGTATATGTAATATGTGGGTTGTCTATGGCTTGGACACGATTAAATAAAAATAAAAAAATTCCAGCAGACAGAGAACGTGTCCAGCCGCTACAGTACTGGACGTCCACAGTGTACAACACCACAAGACGACAGATATCTCACCATCAGTGCTCGCAGACGGCCACGGAGTACTACAGGTAGCCTTGCTCCGGACCTTACCGCATCCGTTAGAGGACCGAGTCGTGGCTTGGATGTCCCCGTGAGGAACAGACTGAAACATCACAATTCATTTAGGGTAGAGTAGGCAATCAATAACCAGAAGACTGTTACATCAGTGGCTGCAAGCGTTAAACATAATTTTAAGAAAGTCAGTATATTGTATCTGCTTAGCAGTTGCGACGAAAACTGGGTTGCAGGTAAGCTGAACAGTTAACCAGAAACGTTGGTCTCCGGGGATGAAAAAGTTAAAAATCAAGAGACGAATTTAAAGAGCTTCGTAAAACACAATGTAGACGTGTCTTTTCCAAGGAAGCTTATGTAGGTTAGGAAATGTAATATATCCAGTCGTTCCGCAAACATACTTGGAACGAAACGGAGAATGACTCAGAGAATACATTTCAAAGTTTTTTTGAGGAAGTCCATACTACGGTTCTTTCTTTCAGTCGTCGCACGTATACCGAAATGATAGCTATTGACATAAGTGGTGACAGAATATTAAATCAGCTAACACCGTTCAAGACAGGAAAGAATCCCAGACGTGATGAGATACCATCACGAACCCCTTTGCGTACGAATTCTGATGAAACCGCTATTCTTTATGTTCAAAGACCGAAAGGAAGGTCTTGATTGAAATCTGATCAATTACTTCTGATTAAAAGTTCTATGGTTTTCTATCATAAGGTTATACGATTAATGAGGAATACAGAACGTATTCATGTATTCAAAGAAGGGCAGCACGAATGTTCGTAGAATTGTTTCACTGACGGGAGAGCTTCAGGGAAGCTTACGTGGGGTAGGAAGTACCTGAACTGGCAGACAGTTGAAAACGGGCATCAGTTATCCCGCTAATGCCATACTACGAACTTTCGGGAGGCAGTATCAAGAGAAGAATTTAGAAGTATACTTCCTGCCTGTACGTATCGCTACAGAAGACAGCGAAGACAAGGTCTGACTAATACAGCAGCACACATCGAGGCATTCGAGCAGTCATTCTTTCTGCGCTATTTACGCTATTGGAAGGGGGAAGAATGCCTAAAATGCGGTAAAATGCCGTATGCTTTACAGTGGCTTGTTAATATAGATATGATTTAGTTTTATTGCGGCTACAACCGCAGTGTGTCACGCTGCGACAGAATAGATTGGAATAACTGCACATCTCAGGTACCTACTGAGGAAACACTGAAAATGGTTCAAATGGCTCTGAGCACTATGGGACTCAACTGCTGTGGTCATTAGTCCCCTAGAACTTAGAACTACGTAAACCTAACTAACCTAAGGACATCACACACATCCATGCCCGAGGCAGGATTCGAACCTGCGACCGTAGTGGTCGTGCGGTTCCAGACTGTAGCGCCTTTAACCGCTCGGCCACTCCGGCCGGCTAGGAAACACTGAATAACGCAGAGCACATCCACATCAATATACATTATGATACGTATATGTTCCTGCAGTGTTTGCGAGATACGTTTTCCCAGTAGTTCCATGGAATTATACTTGCATCTCCCTTTACCCAAGGTGTTGTGCACGACATTCGTCCATTTGCTTATCCAGAATGATTACCAGACTCGCCCATCATTTAGCACGTGCGGACATCAAGCCTGGTCTGCTCCGCTTTCAGGTCCCTTGTCCGGGACACAAGAACGTGTGGAAGAAATGTGTGCCAGTGTCTAAAACGGTAGTTCGCTTCCATTGCTAAGTGGTTAGCGCGATTGACTGCGATGCAGAGAACCCGGAATCGATTCCCGATACTGCCAACGATTTTTCCTGGGTTGTAGTGTTGGAACAAGCTGCACTCACCCTTGTTAGACCAATTGAGAAGCTGCTTGTCCAAGTGTACTAGGCTTCAGGTCACGAAAAGTGACACCGCCCGGTAGAGACGCGTGTTGATGCCACGCCTCTCCATGCCACGTCCAATGACGCCAGCCGGCCGGTTTGGCCGAGCGGTTCTAGGCTCTACAGTCTGGAACCGCGCGACCGCTACGGTCGCAGGTTCGAATCCTGCCTCGGGCATGGAAGTGTGTAATGTCCTTAGGTTAGTTAGGTTTATGTAGTTCTTAGTTCTAGGGGACTGATGACATCAGAAGTTAAGTCCCATAGTGCTCAGAGCCATTTTAACCAATTTGAACCAATGACGCCATTAGCATAAAATGGCACGGTGGTCGGTCTGTAACGGTTAGCCGCTCCAGGGCCTGTGGACGGAGTTTCTGTCTGCAGAAATAACATCTAACATCTCTATGATCATGTCTATACAGGAAATTGGAGCAACATTTACGAGATGTTGCCATTTTTTTTCTAACCTAAAATCGCATAGCATAGGAGACCGAAAGACTGTTGGTATCTCCCGCGCCACACACTCTGTCATTGCCGCGTTTAAGACGTCAGTTTTTTCTGAGCTTCAGTCACATAAACATCGCTGCCTCAATCGATTCTCTCGTCAAGTAGGAACTGTGAAGCGTTATTCGTTTCTTCCAAGCAGAAGGGAATAGCGCAACGCAGATTAGGAGAATGAAGCGAGTGTATGACGTACTTTATAAGACAGGCATGCTGGCTTCTGGAACTGTTCTGATTCATGATAACGCCCCTCCTCACAGTGCCGGTGCAACCCAACGTATCTTTTACTACTTTCAGTGGGACGTTTCCGATGGCTTGCGACAAAGACTAGACCTAGTGCTAAGCGACACCCATCTTCTACCTGAGCTAGACCAACTGAGCCGCTGATTGACTGGAAATGATTATTTTCTGCTACTTGGAGACCATTTGCAGCCGTTCATAGACTTCATGTTCCCAAACAGCTATGACATTTCAGCTGGTCACAATTGTTCGCGATTGGCTTGAAGGACATTCTGGACAATTCGAGCGAATGATTTGACCCTCCAGACCACCCGACATTAATTCCATCGAACATCTATGGGACATAATCGAGAGGTCCGTTCGTGCCAAAAATCCTGCACTCTCAACACTTTCTGCAATTATGGACTGCTATAGAGGCAGCACGGCTCAATATTTCTGCAGGGGACTTTTCAACGACTTGTTGACCCAAGCCACCTTTATTTGTTGCACTATATCGGTCAAAAGAAGGTCCGACGCAGCATTAGGAGGTTTCCCATGACTCTTGACACCTCTGTGTGTCTTGCTTTATTTGTTGTACACTCTCCACTCACATTACCATAATGTGACCACGCGTCAAAAATCTGAATAACCATCTTTTGCAGCGTGTTCACTGCGAGACGTGCAGGAAGATAAATCGTGAGTTTCTGGGAGATACAGAGAGGGATGTGGAGCAATTCCGACTCCAATGCCATGGCCTCCTGCGCTAATTTTCTGTGAAAACCTGTAGTGCGCTCAGCCCATCTGGTGTGGTCCCATACGTTTCCTACTGGGTTCAAATCTGGGGAGTCGGTGGTCAGGGAACGGCGGCAAACACATCCTGGCGGTGTTCGAACCATGGACATAGACTACGAGTTGTGGAACAGGTTTCGTTGTCCTGCTGGTAGATGCCATCACGCCGAGGAAAAGATAAACTACATGTAGGTTCAAAATCGTTCAAATGGCTCTGAGCACTATGGGACTTAACATCTGAGGTCATCAGTCCCCTAGAACTTAGAACTACTTAAACCTAACTAATCTATGGACATCACACACATCCATGCCCGAGGCAGTATTCGAACCTACGACCGTAGCGGTCGCGCGCTTCCAGACTGAAGCGCCAAGAACCGCTCGGCCACACTGGCCAGCAAACTACATGTAGGGACGGGCATGGTACCCAGTGCTTGATGCATACTTACATTGATCCATTGCAGCTTCATGAAATACGAGATCGCCCAGGGAATGTTACAATAACGTTCCCAAAGACCATAACGCTACCTCCTCTGGAATGGACCTTCCGACGTTTCTTTCTATGTGTCTTCTTCAAGACGCTTCATGACGTAAACGCCAACGGTCATCAGTCCGATGGAGCATGAAACGTGTTTCTTATTAAAAAGCCACCTTTCGCCACTCAGGGGACGTGAAGTTGCTATACTGGCGTGCAAATTCTATCCCACATCACCGATGGACTACAATCACCATGGGTGTATTGGTTGCATGAACCAGGCACCTGCTGAGGAGTCCCATACACAGCAACGTTTCTTTCATAGACGTTGAGAAGGCACTCTTGGTAGCCCCTTGGTTCATTTCCGCGGTCAGTTGCTCAAAAATTGCACGCCTGTTCGCCTGTACACATATCCGCAGCCGTCGTTCATCCTTGTAACCTATGGCCCGTGGTGCCCCACAGTTTCCTCGGCGCCGATTTTGGATAGCGCCATTTTTCTAAGCACAGTATACTTGAACCACGGCTGCAACCGAAGAGTTTACCGACTTTCACGTTTCGGAAATGTTCCCATCCGTACCCCAAAGCTAATAATCATGCCTTTTTGACGTCAGATAAATCACTTTGTTTACTCATTGCGATGACATTGCGCTGTTACCCGAGTCCGCCCGAAACAGCTTATATACCTTCCACTTCCCGTCTGTGAATGGTTTTGTACGTTGACGTAGGGTATCGAAAGCTTACATGCTTCCTTAGAGTGGTCAGTTGAGGATTGTTTTAGCAGAGGTACAATGATTAATATTTAGAACTACTTGTGAAATATCAAAATGATAAAATGTTAATGTTTATTAAAGTGCATATGGAGGACATTTGTACAATTTTGATGATGAGAATTTACGATTATTTTTTCAAAACACATACTTCAGTAAACTGCACTAAGTAGTAGGACGTACTTAAGAAAGGTAAACTGTAGTGTTAAGTAATGATTCGAGGAGTGTTTTATTAAAGGAATTATGTTGCTAGACGGGAATGAGTAGTGTGAGGAAGTGGTAGCAAGACAGACTGGATTCAGAGAAGGGATGCATAAGATAAAGGCCAGCCCCTAAATGTGAGGAGACAAACGAGGACTGCATGGAAAACATGCGAGAATCTTGGCCATACAAAGGGTAGCGGGGCAAGGTATCTGATAGTAAGGTGGATTCCGTTGTTTGGTAGAGAGATCCTGTGGGAGATGCAGTGGCAAAGGAGTCCGACGTTGTGTAGGTTCAGAGATTGTGGAACGTGTTTGTTTCGAGTAGGCACGAAGTTAGGACTGGTAACTAGGATTTTTCTATCTACATTCGACAGATCGTCTGTTGTTATGAACTTGTTTGATTGCCGATAGAGTACATAAAATTCTTGTGACCATTCAGGCATGTACCAGCGTCGAAATTCACTTGCTATAAAATTTTTGGTGTTATAATTTAGGGCATCCACTAATTTCTTGTAATTAGCGAGGGTTGGGTAGATGAAAAAGATGACATCATTGAATCGCTTCTTAAAATAGTCCCAACCTGCGCTTTGAAAACACCATAGGGCTTGCAGGACTAAGGTTACAAGAGGAATTTTTGTGCCGCGCTGGATGTTGACTAGTCTGCGTTGGTTGGGTGGGAATGATTTGACAACTGCCGGCCGCGGTGGCCGAGCGGTTCTAGGCGCTACAGTCTGGAACCGCGCGACTGCTACGGTCGCAGGTTCGAATCCTGCCTCTGGCATAGGTGTGTGTGATGTCCTTAGGTTAGTTAGGTTTAAGTAGTTCTAAGTTCTAGGGGACTGATGACCTCAGAAGTTAAGTCCCATAGTGCTCAGAGCCATCTGAACCATTTGACAACTTTCGTTTCTGCCATGCTTTCATTGCTGAATGTTAGTGACGACACTACGCAGAGCTCAGGATAGTGAAGACTAGACTTAAAATAAAGAGGTGTTCATGAACTTCGTCGATCTCGGAAAAGCGGCCCTTGTGTAAAATGGTGCAAGATGTCCGAATTTTTCCGGAAAATACGTGTAAGGCGTACGAAAAGACAGGACATAGACAATATATGGAAGAATCAAGAGGGAACAATACGAACGGAAGATTAACTGCGACATTCACTGTTTTACAAGGAAGCAATATTCCCTAATGTTAAATCTGTTCATCGAAGAAGCAACGACGGTAATAAAAGAAAGATTCAGGAGTAGGTTTAATATTCAAAGTGATAGGCTACCAATGGTAAGATTCGCTCATGACGCTGCTGCCTTCAGTGAAAGCGAAGAATATACAGGACCTATTGAATGGAATGAACAGTCTAACGAGTACAGATATAGGTTCAGAGTAAGTCGAAAAAATACAAGAGTTTCATTAGTTACTACGTGTGTGGGACCACAGCCTCGATGAAATTTCTGAATGGTAAAACCATTTTTAATATTCTCTCTCTCTCTCTCTCTCTCTCTCTCTCTCTCTCTCTCTGTGTGTGTGTGTGTGTGTGTGTGTGTGTGTGTGTGTGTGTGATATAAATATGACACGTACGTCGCCGACGCAACTGCATTTGAAAATGGCTGCATGCCGAAACTATATAATACGTGAGTAATTTGCTTCCTTGGGGATCCGCAGCCTTTAGGTGTTTAATGAAAGAACACACTGTCCGTTGTAGGCTGTATTGTGCTTTATTAAAATCGTGCTACTAGCTAATTTCGGCCTCGAGCCATAATGAAACACATTTGCTATGTCATGCACGATATGTAACACATTACTCAGAAAATGTACTTGATAATGGTTCGCGGCAGAAATTAGCAAATAGTGTGATTTTAGTAAACCACAACACAGTCTGCAACGGACAACTCACTCTTTTATTATAATACATAACGCAATAAAAGGTCATCTTGAGTAAAGAATTTCACAGTCTTCGGTGGATGTTTGTAACGGTTATTTAACTCAGAAAAAGATGAAAGAAATGAGAGCGGAAGAAATGACAATAACGAAAAACTGAAATCAAAAATTATGCCCACAGTGTAGACTCAAGGAAGCCAAATTACACATGACTGACGAACTAATGACAACAGAAAGAGCAGAATAGAACAGGCAGAGACGACATTGCTAGGCAAAATCAGTCTACTAATATTAACACCTGCATTAATTTGAGGAAGAAGTTTCTGAGAATGTACGTTTTTAGCTCATTATTGTATGTTACTGAATAATGGATTGTAGGAAAACTGGAAAATAGAAGCATCGAGGTGTTTGAGACCAAGACTGGCATGATGCAGCTCTCCGTGCTACTCTATCCTGTGCAAGCCTCTTCATATTCGAATAACTACTGCAACCTACATCATTCCGAATCTGCTTCGTGTGTTTATGGCTAGGTCTCCTTCTACGATTTTAACACTCCACGCTTCCCTCCAGTACCAAATTGGTGATCCCGTGATGCCTCAGAACATGTCCTACCAACCGATCTCTTTTTCTAGTCAAGTTGTGTCATCAAATCCTCTTCTCCCCAATTCTTTTCAATACCTCCTCATTAATTACGTGATCACCCCATCCAATCTTCAAAATGGTTCAAATGGCTCCAAGTACTATGGAACTTAACATCTGAGGTCATCAGTCAAAAAAAAAAAAGAAAAAAAGTTCAAATGTGTGTGATATCTTACGGGACCTAAGTGCTAAGCTTACACACTACTTAACCTAAGTTATCCTAGGGACAAACACACACACCCATGCCCGAGGGAGGACTCGAACCTCTGCCGGGACCAGCCGCACAGTCCATGATTGCAGCGCCCTAGACCGCTTGTTTTTTTTTTTTTTTTCATTAAAACATTTATTAAAAAAACAATGTTACACATTCCAAATACATACTAAGCTATACATACATGAAGTTATTTAAACAAAACAGTTTGATCATTTCAATTACGCTGACGTTAAGGAAAGACAACAGAACATTGTGTTACTGACTAAATTACCAGAAAGAATAACGTTAAACATCAAGAAAAAAAAAATTTTAAAGGCATTTAAACTTCAACCTGAAGAAGTAAAATCTGCACTTTGAATTACATGAGCTGCAATCTTTACAGAAGCATAATTTCTTTATGATGGATATCAACAAGTTCGTGGGATAATTTTAAATATAAAACAATTTAGTAATCATATTAGGCAATTTCTGAAATACTTGAGAATGGCGGAAAGGAGATATATAATCTCATGGTTTTAACAATCGATAAGGACATTTCTATAAAAACTGTCTATTTCCAAATTTCTAGTATAACCAATAATGCACCTTCAAGGTATTGTGTTTTGACACTATTAGACACACATCTCAATGTCACATAAGTTCTGTACATTAGCTTATAAATTTCAAACACTACTCTCTGAAGTAGAAAAAGCACACATCATAAATATACTGTAAAATCGTAAATAGTATCCTTAAGGTAACTACAATACATCATTGTCAACACAGCCTTCTTTTTTATATTAACCAATGCCCATTCTTTCAAATACAATTTTTAACATATTGCCGAACTTTTTCTTGTGATTCGAATAGCTTCTAATTTTGTGGAACTCACACAGCATGTATACCTTGAACTCTATGAGGCTATCGGATCCTAATTTGTTAAGGACGTAGTTAATAAAGTTTCCCAGCAACCAGTACACAGCGTTATTTTTTGCTTCTGGGAAATAGCGTGCTTCAGGCCTGTGTATCAATGACAGCGATACATACTCAGGGGATGTTCTTGTAATCAGAGCTATTTGCTCCCGGATCCACTTCCAACTATTCATGTGACCACTGCAAGTATATCTATGAATTACTGTGTCAACTAGATGGCATTGTTGACATAAATTTGTTTCACAGAGTCCGATTGCATGCAGTCTTTCATTGGTGCAAACTATGTTGTTAACCGTCTTGTACCATGACGTTTTTATATTAGACGTGAGCACATTGGAACTAATGTTCTTCCAAATCTCAGTCCACTCAATGTTTGGAAATTGTCGCTCTATTTTGTTCCTTCCTTCGCTTTTCTTTCGTTCCCGCATTATGGCTCTCGATGTTAAGTGTCGGGACTGCCTGAGTTCGACACTGACATAACTAAACTCAACATAGAAAATCCTCATGTGCTGTAAGCGACTGTTGATATTCTGCACGTCAATCGGGGGAAGCAGGCTTGGAGGTTTAATGATCTCAAAAAGTTGGCTGGTTATGCTTTCTCGCGAGTCTCTTATTAAATTAACTTGCCTTTTGATAAAAAGAGCAGAGGCTTTATCCGTTATATCAGTTAATCCTAGTCCACCATTTTTAGGATCTAAAGTGGCTACTTTAGCAGGTACTCTGAACACTTCACCTCTCCACAAAAAGTTGGTGATTTTAGACATTATTCTCCTCGCTATCATTCTCGGTATTGGAAACAGCTGGGCAGTATAATAAGCCTTAGCAAGAATGCATGAGTTGATATACTGTGTTCTTTGAACTTGGTTCATATAACGAGTTAAATTCTCTACAATGGCTCCTTGCACTTTATCTGCTGCAACTTTCCAATTTAAAGCCGTCATTTTCATAGGGCATGCTGTCAGGGTGATCCCAAGTGTTTTATGTTGTGGGACTAATTTTGCCCACTCGACGTTTATATTATCAAAACCTCTGAGATTTAACATCTTACTTTTTTTTTCGTTTGCATTGGCTCCAGATGCTCTACAGTACGAATCAATCACTGTTGCTAGCGTGGTTACCTCATCATTGTTCCTTATAATGACCCCTATATCGTCAGCATAGGCTCTTATAACGGTTTTATTTCCTGATAATGTTAAGCCTTTTAATCTAGCATGGACATGGCGGAGGAAAGGTTCCAGCGAAATGGCGAAGAGCGACATGGACAGAGGACTTCCTTGAGGAACACCTCGTTGTATTTGCATCGGCCTGGATTGTTGACAATTCACCGCTATTTTAGCATTTATTCCAGTTGCTATGTTCTTAATCAACTGTATGACCCTATCGTTGAAACCTATTTTCTTCAATGTCTGTAGAAGATATTCATGATTTACTACATCGAATGCTTTATAAAAATCTAAAAACAATAAAGCACACTTTATGTTCGTTACCGAAGTTATAGCAATGATATCCCTGAATTCCGCTAGATTTTGAAAAATGGTTCTGCCTTGCGCACAGTTCTGGTGTTGACTAATAATGTTATCTGTAAGGCATGAAATTCTCTTGTTTATTATTCTAGCTATTAATTTATAATCAGAATTCAGCAGTGAAATTGGACGAAAATTATTTAAATCTTTTTTTCCATTATTTTTGGGCACCAGAACAATTTTACTCTCCTTAAACTCAGCCGGAATCATTTTACCCTGAATAACCTCATTTACAATGGCCGTGATTTTCGCACCTACTATTGGCCAGTAACGGATGTAAAACTCTGCTGGCAGACCATCCGGTCCTGGGGATTTTTTTGGTGGTGAGGCGCACAGAGTCTCATACACGTCTTCTTCACTGACAACCTCTAGAAAATTTTCGTTGTCATCTTCTGTCAGCTGTGGGGCTAGGATGTCAAGGAATTCTTCCAAGGAAGCATCACTACTTTGATGTACAGAATATAGCTCGCAATAGTAGCGATAAATCTCGTTCATGATATCGTGCTGGGTTCTGAGAGTCGTACCGTGTTTTGTTCGAATTTCATCAATAAAAGTCCTTCTCCCGTTTTTCGTATGCTTCACTAAATGATATAGGGAAGTAATTTCATCTTCTGACACCGAATTTGCCTTCGATTTTATTTTCAACCCTTCCATTTGACTTCTCTTGATATTAAGTAACTTGGCTTTGACTTTTTTGATGTCTGCTATCCGAAGTGAGGAACCTGCTGAGACTTGATCATATAGATCTCTCAAAACGGAATAGTAATACTCTATAGTGCATTTCATTTCCCTTGCGCTCTGGGCACTGTATTGAATAAGAACTTTCTTCAACTTTGGCTTTGCCATTTTAACCCACCAGTCAATAGCAGTGGCATATCTACTACTGGCTCGCAGGCATATTGCCCATGTTTCTTTAATCAGATCTTCTAAATCATGATTTACTAACAAGGAAGTGTTCAAATTCCACTGATTCTTGAATCGGTGAACCGGCTGTCTTTTTAGATTTATGCAAGCTAAGACACTTGAATGGTCTGAAAAGTACGTAGGAATGGTTTCTACTTTTGTCACGGAAGTTTCAAGATTTTTAGAAATATATAGTCTATCAATCCTGCTACGTGATGTTGCCGTGACATATGTGAACTCAACAGTGGAGGGGTATTTGATTTCCCATATATCTTTTAATTCTAAACCAGTAACTAGTAGTTTTAGTTCACTTGAGAAATTAAAATTAGGTAACTGATCTTTTCGATTTAAAACACAATTAAAATCACCTCCTAGTAATAACTGTCTTGGCGATTTCCTTAACAAGTATATCAGGTCATCTTTGAAGAAACGTGCCCTGTCAGCTCGATGAGAACTTCCTGAAGGGGCGTACAAGTTTATGATAGTCACATCATAGATATTTAGTCCTATTCCCCTTCCGGATTCGAGTCGTTCCACCTCGCTTACTGTAATCCCTTCCCTCACCAAAATAGCTGTTCCAGCACTTGTTTCGGGAGACACATTTATGTAACTGACAAAGCCGGGAATTACCAACTCCGAAACTAGAACTTCTTGTAATAGGGCAATATCAGTCGCGGATTCGTACAGAAATTCCTTAAGGGCCGATAATTTCAAACCGGTCGTGATTTTATTTATGTTTATAGTGGTGACAGAATAAGATTGCGTCATTGTGTTTTCACTATGTAGTTGTTTTGATGAACTAATTTAGTTTCCTTTGGTTCAGGATTCAGCTAAGCTGTAACAGTTTTCTCGGAAGGCTGAACATGGAATAACACTTCCATCTGTTTATTAGTTACTGTCCCGTTTTTTTCTGCTTCTGATGTTTTCTCTTGTAACGCAAGCAGAATGATTTCCTGGTAAACTTTCTGATTTTTCCTCCAGTGATTCGTGTACGACCGTTTCGGACTGAACATTCTTTGGGCTTGGGTCGCCCCTACCGGATTTTCCCTTCCCTTGGTTACGAGCTACATTCTCATTTGGTTGCGTCGGTATTTTACTTCGCGGCTTATCTGGAGCAGCAGCAGACGCTTTCGCAATTTCGGTTGCCGGCGCCTGCCCTGAGGTGTTGACCGTGATTTCAGTTTGGCCACCACTTCCTCGTTCTTTATTAATTTCACTCACTTTCTGATCGAGGGAAACAAATGGAGACTGCAGTTTTGCAACCTCTCCCTGAATTTGTTTATTATCAGATAGATTCTGATCTTTGCAATCGCCTACTGCACCTGTTGTTTCTTGCAAATTAATTCTCTTTACACCCCCTTCATTTTCTGGTACCGTATGTGTATTATCTTTCTGTTCATTAGTTTCCATTCGCATTTTGCCTTCAGGTTCCTCTGCCTCCTCATCGCACTGTTTTTGCTTGCGTAGTGAGGGAGTGGGACAAGACAGCTCGTCCTCTGAACAACTATCAGTTATCTCCAGAGGTCGTTTTTTCGGTTGCGTTTCAGTTTCACGAGTAGTGGTAACAGGGTTTCCTTTTGTTGTTAACGGGGGAAATTGACTGTTATCGTGAAGGGACACATCAGTTTGGCCTGCTGCGTTAACATCCTCAACCAGTTGTTCCGGGCTATTCTTTGGTAACAGATCATTTAAGGTAAGCTTCTGACGCTGTATCAAATTACTTTTAAGAACAACAGTTCGCCGCGGACATTCCTGTCTGAAGTGGCCGGTTTCGTTACATATATGACATGTAGCTTTCTGACCTGTATAAACAATTTGTGCCTTATACCCACAAACAGTTATGTGGGACGGAATATTCGTCTTAACGTCCATCTCTACACTGCGGACACCGTTAAAACACTGCAGTTTAAAGCGAGGCGACCATCTTTCATTTGCAATTGATTTAACGTCTCCGTAGTTTGAAAGAGCTTCCTTAATCTTATCATTTTCAATTTCAATGGGAAGATTCAAGACACGAACGGTTTTGTAATGAATGTCCGCTCTATAGATGGAAACATTACTTTTATAACCATTTCTATGCACAAAATCTACTTCATAGCCCCACTTTCGTAACACTTTATCAACAGTCGAAGCACTGATTAACTTGACAAAAACACAGTATTTTTCCTGATCCAGTTGCCAGGTATGAACGGTTTCAGAATTTAGTCCAATTACCTGTGTAATCCAGTCATCTATTTCCAGGGATGTCGGCTGAACAGGACGGGATTCCTTGTCAAACGCAAATACCAGAGTATTCTTCCTGAGGTTTGTAGCCATGGTTAATTCAGCGAAGCAATTTCGGTTAAACAACCGAAATTCCACGTAGCAGCAGCAAGACCAGAAAGAGCGATCAGATCACAAGGAACAGGAACGAACACGGAGATTAACGGACGGACAGCACTCGGCGAAGCACAAGTACAGCGATGTAAACACTGAAGCGCAGCGCAACAGTTAACAGCGGCCACTCGCGAGCGCGGCTGAAACGGAACTATCGGCTAATCCTGCGCGGCGGTCATCAGTCTCCTAGAATTAGGACTACTTAAACCTAACTAACCTAAGGACACCACACACATCCATGCCCGAAGCAGGATTCGAACCTGTGACCGAAGCAGCAGCGCGGTTCCAGACTGAAGCACCTAGAACCGCACGGCCACAGCGGCCGGCCCAATCTTTAGCATTCTTCTGTAGCGCCGCACGTCAAAAGCTTCTATTCTCTTCTTGTCTAAGCTGTTCATCGTCTATGTTTCAAATCCATACATGGCTGCACTACAATCAAATAATGTGAGAAAAGACTTCCTGATACTTAAATCTGTACTCGATGTTAACGAATTTCTCTTCTTCAGAAACGCTTTCCTTGCCATCGCCAGTCTACATTTTATATCCTCTCTACTTCGACCATCATTATTTATTTTGCTGCCCAAACAGGAAAACTCACCTGCTACTTACAGTGTCTCATTCCCTAATCTAATTACCCTCAGAATCGCCTGGTTTTATTCGACTACACTCCATTATCCTCGTTTTGCTTTTGCTTATGTTCATCTAATATCCGTCTTTCAAGACACTGTCCATTCCGTTCAACTGTTCTTCCAAGTCTTTTGCTTTCTCCGACAGAATTACAATGTCATCGGCAAACGTCAAGGTTTTTATTTCTCCTCCCTGTGTTTTAGTTTCTACTCCAAATTTTTCTTTGGTTTCCTTTACTGCTTGTTCAAAGTACAGATTGAATAACACCGGGGATAGTCTACAACCCTGTCGCACTCCCTTCTCAACCACTGCTTCCCTTTCATGCCCCTCGACTCTTATAACTACCATCTGGTTCTGTACAAGTTACAAACAGCCTTTCGTTCCCAGTATTTTACCAATGCCGCCTTCAGAATTTGAAAGAGAGTATTCCAGTCAGCATTGTCAAAAGCTTTCTCTAAGTTTACAAATGATATATACGTAGGTATGTCTTTCCTTTACCTAGCTGCTGAATAAGTCGTAGGGTCAGTAATAGCTTGCGTATTCCTACATTTCTACGGAATCCAAACTGATCTTCCCCGAGGTCGGATTCTACCAGTTTTTTCCATTCGTCTGTAAAGAATTCGTGTTAGTACTTTGCAACCGTGATTTATTAAACTGATAGTTCGGTAATTGTCACACCTGTCAAGAACTGCTTTGAGATGTGATACCACATAAAACGGTTGAAAATTATGAGGAATGATAGTATAAGAAGTTAGCCGGAAAAAAGGAGCATGTGATAAAACCCTGACAAGAAGGAGGGATTTGGGGATAGGATATGTGGTGATACTTCAGGGGATAACCTCAGTGATACTAGAGGGGAAATCCAGAGGATAAAATCTGTAGTTGAAGTCGGATATTCGAGCACAGAATTGGATAATTGAGCACCGTGGGCTCAATTCAACTCTGAGACAACGCAGGAGAGAGTTTTGGCGGTCTGAATCAAATCGGTCGGGATACAGAAACGAAAGTTAAATTGGCGTGAAATATGTGATGTACGTAGCATGCACGGGGATGTTCAGGGTAGAAAAAGGCGTAAGTGTACAATGCACAAGAATAACATTAACGTCGGCTCACTGTTAAGGATTTTAACTTTCCACATTCCCTCAGTGCGGCAGGCTGATAATGTCTGGCTTACTCACGACTAATCAGCGAGCCAGTACAAGCAGAGGGCAGACAGCGTGCGTGCTGCTCGGTGTAACTTCTGGCTTCCTGTGGCCAGTGTCCACTCGCAGACGGGGGATTAGATTTGCATGCGGCGCGCTCACTCCTCTGACGGCCGATGGCAATTTCAAGTTTGTGATCTTGTTAGGGGGCGGGGCTCGCCCGCAAGTGGCTTATGTGGTTGTGGTCTGGCGGCGTGGCCTGTAACCCTACACGCTGCCGACGAAGCCGTACGCCGCCGACGTCCGCCCACCAGTCACCGACCCAGTGTTGGAAGGTCCGTGGTTCGACCTCGTAAACCTAGTAACAGGGGCGACGTGCTGCGGTTTCCCAAGTGGCCTTTGATCTATGCACCGTGCGGTGTAATGAGCGTTTCGTGATTAATTTGCCTCAAGGAGTATTATAGCTTGTTATCCGAAGTCCCTGTAAGACAGATAACAGATGAGTGCAGGGGAAAGTTAGATGGTATGGGATATCTGTTCCTAAAGTCGGGCTTGTTCCAAGCACAACTGTCGCTTCACTGTGGTGTGAACTACGGAGGAAGAAACAAGACACTCACGTGATGCTGATATAAAGCAACAGCGCATTCCGGAGTGGCAACCAGTTATCTGTTCCTAATGAGCTTTTCGGTGCAGCTACGTAACTATAAAGTCTTGTGTTTTGTTTACAGGTAAGTAATATTAAATTTTTGCTGTACCTTTAACCACAACTGATGTTCTTCTCTATACTGTATCGGACAAAACAAATTTCATGTTGTACCCGACAAAACAGAGATCAATTTTGACTTTTGCAGTTTTTTCCTTTAAGAGGCTAACTTGGAAACGTGAGGGCATAAACTGGATGGAAATAACAAGGATGAAACCGTATAAAGAATCTGATTTCTTGACATGAGATTCATGGAACCTGTGTAATAAATATTCAGTTACAAGGAGCGTTTTAGGTAATACACCTAAAAGACAAGACAAAGAGGTGGTTTTGAAACTTATAACAAGAAACGTTTCTAGCACTTGTAGACCTAGAGAAAGCTTTTGACAATGTTGACTGGAATACTCTCTTTCAAATTCCGAAGGTGGCAGGGGTAAAATACAGGGAGCGAAAGGCTATTTACAATTTGTACAGAAAGCAGATGGCAGTTATAATTGTCGAAGGACATGAAAGGGAAGCAGTGGTTGGGAAGGGAGTGAGACAGGGTTGTAGCCTCTCCCCGATGCTATTCAATCTGTATATTGAGCAAGCAGTAAAGGAAACGAAAGAAAAGTTCGGAGTAGGTATTAAAATCCATGGAGCAGAAATAAAAACTTTGAGGTTCGCCGATGACATTGTAATTCTGTCAGAGACAGCAAAGGACTTGGAAGAGCAGTTGAACGGAATGGACAGTGTCTTGAAAGGAGGATATAAGATGAACATCAACAAAAACGAAACGAGGATATTGGAATGTAGTCGAATTAAGTCGGGTGATGCTGAGGGAATTAGATTAGAAAATGAGAGGCTTAAAGTAGTAAATGAGTTTTGCTATTTGGGGAGCAAAATAACTGATGATGGTCGAAGTAGAGAGGATATAAAATGTAGACTGGCAATGGCAAGGAAAGCGTTTCTGAAGAAGAGAAATTTGTTAACATCGAGTATAGATTTAAGTCTCAGGAAGTCGTTTCTGAAAGTACTTGTATGGAGTGTAGCCATGTATGGAAGTGAAACATGGACGATAAATAGTTTGGACAAGAAGAGAATAGAAGCTTTCGAAATGTGGTGCTACAGAAGAATGCTGAAGATTAGATGGGTACATCACATAACTAATGAGGAGGTATTGAATAGAATTGAGGAGTTTGTGGCACAACTTGACTAGAAGAAGGGACAGATTGGTATGACATGTTCCGAGGCATCAAGGGATCACCAATTTAGTACTGGAGGGCAGCGTGGAGGGTAAAAATCGCAGAGGGAGACCAAGAGATGAGTACACTAAGCAGATTCAGAAGGATGTAGGCTGCAGTAGGTACTGGGAGATGAAGATGCTTGCACAGGATAGAGTAGCATGGAGAGCTGCATCAAACCAGTCTCAGGACTGAAGACTACAATAACAACAACATGAAATAATATGTTTTTCTCCAAGAATATTCTGCGATGAACAAGAAACAGTATTCTACCATCACGTTAAGGATTTACATAGCCAGACTAACCCTTTGAGTAAATAAGTGTCCTTAGAAGTGTCGTACGAATAGGCAGAACAACTGAAAATGAAATATCACTCGAATAAGACAAAAATGAAAGGAGCTGAGGCTGAGTCCACGATGTTGCAGTGAGCTTTATGTTTCGCCAGGATAAAGTTGACAGAAATCCTTAACAGAGTAGGTGTACTGATGCTCAAGTCCAAATTGTAAATTATGCTCTGTGAGTTGAAACTACTCTACTTTCATGAGAAATTGGGTACAGTTCTGATCTTTTAAGCTTCCGTAAAATATAAATGTCAGTGCCCCCATCCGCAGCTGAAAATGCGACCTGACCACAAGAAATCAAAGAAATTTTCATAGTGTCACGTACAAGTACATAAATAAGAATTTGTATAGTTAAGTACTTCATTGTGTCAATAGTGGATAAATACTCATAAAGTCCTACCCAAAAGTGATATAATGTGGATACTTTTAGCTTATGGACAAAAGTAGTGCTACTGAGCTTGGAATCGAAAAGATTTATCACTAAAATACGTAGTCCAACAAATATGGTCATGACGTGATTCAAAACCAAAATTTAGACATACTTTGTAAAATGGGATTTCTTTCACTATGTACTTTATAAACTATCTCACTATTATACGAAGAAACACACTGAATAGTGTTCCATTGCAATCCGCTTAGCGTCCTATACTTACGTTGACACACTAGTGAAATACTGACACACAGAGGGGGGTATTTACTATTAATGAACTGACATAACTGTTAACTACTGAAGTAGTTGGGTAATCGCATTCTAAATTCTCACTGACAGGACAAATATTTTGTCAACAGATGTCGACAAGATGGCAATACATAAGCATGTAGCTCTTATGTTCGAGAAAAAATCGCTTAGGAAGAGCAAAATAATTAAAGGAGTTCTCAAACAGTGGATACATGTAAGGAAGACACACAGATTCTCAATACACACACCGTGGATTGAAATTCTAGTACAAGCATGAAAATATTTATTCTCTAGATACATCTTCCAGGAGGACAATTAACTAATATTAATGCATGATGGTATGGCAAGACTGAATACGTAATGCAACATACTGAATAGATGTTGCTCATTCCCATAAATCAGCTTTCAGCCTACGAGCAACCTGAACCTTTTTGATGCCATGTGCATGAATACCACTTTACGTACTGCAATTTCTGTACTCGGAATGAATACAAAACAACCGTGCAAATTTGTAAGCCACACGACTGATATGACCTATGTGGTGTCACCGCCAGACACCACACGTGCTAGGTGGTAGCCTTTAAATCGGCCACGGTCCCTTAGTATACGTCGGACCCGCGTGTCGCCACTATCAGTGATTGCAGACCGAGCGCCGCCACACGGCAGGTCTAGAGAGACTTCCTTGCACTCGCCCCAGTTGTACAACCGACTTTGCTAGCGATGGTTCACTGACAAAATACGCTCTCATTTGCCGAGACGATAGTTTAGCATAGCCTTAAGCTACATCATCAGCTACGACCTAGCAAGGCGCCATATTCAGTTACTATTGATATTGTGAATCATGTACCGTCAAGAGCGACGTTCATCATTAATGGATTAAAGTTAAGTATTCCACCAGCTACGACCATTTTTCTAAATTCTAATTTCCTTGTCCTGTTCCAGGCCTCACGCCAGCCTGCGTGAGCTAACACGCGTGCCTTTCGGCCTCCTCTAGTAACACGGTGTTGGCTCTCCTGCCAACCACAACAACCTACACGTTCCCTATTGACCACCAGAGTAGAGTAATTATAAAGATATCAACCAAAATCGCGTCAACGCTGCAAACTTTGAACCGTCTCGCTCGTATTCCAGCACACACGGCGCAATGCAATGCAATGCAGTGCAATGAAATGTCCTTTTAAAACAATACGTCCTCGTGGCCCCTACAAAAATCGTAATACGCTTCTGTCCCGCCACACAGAGACACAGTGAATAGTTGGTACTTGTAACAGAAGGTGACTATTGGAGGTCCTTGCAGAATGTGGCAAAGAGTATTTCGAAATTTTGGAAAATATCAGAATTTTTTGGGAAAATAAAAGTGATGTTTAGCGAGATGCATTCAAAAGCTGTAATTGTTTACAGTGCTATTAAAACTTTTTTAAAATAAAAATGTCTTCCTCATACACTAAATGTTTTGCTCAACGCCCTCCCCAAATTTAAACGACCAAACTGCATAAGACAAAAAATATTAAAACAATTTTACTAGCTGAGAGACACGGCATTGCCCGGATATTTACATATTCCAGTCTTCTAGTACTCCATCTCCTCCCACGTCCTCTCTCTGTCCATCTACTTCCTCTCACTCTCTCTGTTCATTTCCTCCTCCCCACTTTCTCTGCCCAACACTCTTCCCCACTCTCTCTGTACATCTTCTCCTCACCCTCTATCCGTCCATCTCCTCCTCTCCCCTCTCTCTACCCATCTGGTCCTCCCCTTCTCTCTGTCTAGTCCTGCACTCTCTGTTTATCTCCTCCTCCCACCCCACTCTCTGTCCTTACCCTCCGCCACCTCTCTCGTCGTGTCTTCATTGTCCGTCCACCACTTCCTCCCCCATCTCTCTGTCCATCTCCTCCTTCATCATCCATCCACCTCTTTCTCCTCCTGTCCCTCACCTCCTCCTTTCTCTGTCTCTCCTCTCCCTTCCCTCCTCTCTCTCTATCTACCTGCTCCTCGTCCCCCTTCTCTGTCCATCACACCATTATCACCACCACCATCAGCCCAACGTGAGGATGGCGGTTTTTCAGATACTAGCTAACATGTATATCACGTTTACTTGAAATCGATCCAGGAATTAGGTGGAGATTCTGATCATTTGTGTATGTGACATATTCAACACAACACAAGTTTACTTGAAATCGATTCAGGAATTTGGTGGAGATGCTGGTCATTTGTATATGTGCCATGTTGAACACGTATATGTCTGATTCTCTGCTGTTTTAAGGCATACTGCTCTAGAGAGGATCTTACATTTATCTGTGGTATTCAGCTGTGTGGCTTGAAATTAGGTCCCGAAACACATTGACTAAATTAGTTGCTCACTGCAGTGCCCATTTGCGCGATCTGGTTGACACACTCGACTGTCCAAATAAGAGTCTTAATTGGGCTGCATACCCTTAACAGTATTCCAAATCAACTAAACACAGGATATAAATACTAACAGGTGGTTTTCGAACATTCTTACCTCACCCATTATCATCCCCACCCATACCCCTAGTGGCAGTGGGGAATTATGTTCCCAAAGCACTTTTATACGAATAATAAGTCACGTAAATAAAAAAGTTGGTTGAAATTGATTCAGTTATTGAAGAACCTAGTTTCAGTGTCACCCCTTTTCATTCACACCAGTGGCTGATTACAGAGTGGTATTCAAGGATTCTACAGGCAATATATTTTATCTTGACAGGATGGTACGTGGAACTACTATCGTTAACATCCACAAAACTCTGATAGCGGACTGTTCAACACCTCCTCACAGATTTTTCACTGACCTTACCATGTACGTTGGAGACTTTAATAGCCATCACCATGCATTAGGGTATAACGCTAATAGGCAACCTCTTACATGACTGCTCGTTCCTGAATAATCTGTATCTGTTATTTGGAACTAAGAACAAAGGAACGTATCGATCAGCGAAGTGGCAGAGACACACAACGTCAGACCTATTCTCTATCAGTACCAGTTATGTTGATTTGGTGAAGGCAACTAGCAACGAAAGCGGGGTGCAGGCGAAGGTGTCTATTTGTAGGATCATACCGAGGGCTGATCGCGGTCCTCTGGTTTGTAGCAGAGTGGAAGGTCTGAACCAGAGGCTCAGACGACTCTGCGACGGTATCAGATGCGAATTTCTCGACCTCCGCTACCGGGTGCAGAATTGTAGATTTGCCCTTAATAAGTGAGGCGTGCACTACACGCAGGAAGCGGCTACAAGGGTCGCGGAGTACGTGTGGCGTGTACATGGTGCTTTTTCCGTTTAGAGGACCCCTTCGTTGCGATCAAAGTCTATTTGCCTGTTAAATCAGCCTTAGTGACTTCAGAGAATCATGGTCCTTGCAGATCAGAGATAGAAAAATTGATATGATTTTATTAAACTGCAGGAGCATCCAAAGAAAGGTCCCAGAATTAGTATCGCATACTGAACGTTGTAATACACAGATAGTATTGGGAACAGAAAGCTGATTGAAACCAGACGTCAATGAAAACGAAATCCTAAGTTCAGATTGGAATGTTTATCGTAAGAATAGGTTAGTCGCAAATGGTGGCGGCGTGTTAACTGCAGCAAAAAATTCGATGAAATCTAGCGAGGCTATCACGGATTCCAAACGTGAATTAATCTGAGTGAAATTTAGTATTAAAGAACTGTCAAAAATAGTGATCGGATGCTTTTATAGACCACCTGGGTCAGGATCTGTAGTTGCAGAACGCTTCGGAAAGAACTTGCAGAATATCATTAGTAATTTTCCTGATCGTTGTAATAGGGGGTGACTTCAACTTGCTAGGTGTAGATTGGGAATGTTACGCCATCAAAACTGGTGCCAGAGACCGGGATTCATGTGGCACTGTTATGGATGTCTTCTCGTGCAGATAGTTAGAGAACCAGCTAGAGAGAGTAACGTTTAGACCTCCTGGTAACAAACAGACCTGAACTTATCGAATCAGTTAACGTAGAGGAAGGTATCAGTGATCATATGGCTGTGACAGCATCCATGACGACGGGTTCTACAAGGAATGTTAAGAAAAGCAGGAAGATAAATTTGCTCAGCAAGGGTGATAGGACACGAATTTCAGAATATTTCAGCAGTGAGCATCAAATATTGGGTGATGTGGACGCAGATGTGGAGAACAAATGGGAAAAATTCGAAGGTATCGTTCAATACGTCCTAGACAAGTACGCTCCGAGTAAGGTTTTAAGAGATTGGAAAGATCCACCATAGTTTAATAGCCGCGTTAGAAAAGGACGCCGGCCGCGGTGGTCTAGCGGTTCTGGCGCTGCAGTCCGGAACCGCGGGACTGCTACGGTCGCAGGTTCGAATCCTGCCTCGGGCATGGGTATGTGTGATGTCCTTAGGTTAGTTAGGTTTAAGTAGTTCTAAGTTCTAGGGGACTGATGACCTAAGATGTTAAGTCCCATAGTGCTCAGAGCCATTTAGAAAAGGACTACGTAAACAAAGAGCACTTCATCTCAGATTCAAGAGAAGTAAAAACCTAGCTGACAAAAAAAAAAAAAGCTGAACGAGGCGTAAATGAGCGTAAGGAGAGAAATGAGAGAAGTGTTCAATGATTTTGAAAGTTAGACGTTGTCAACCCACCTGAGTAAAAACCCTAAGAGAATTTGGTCGTACGTAATCAGTAAGTGGGTCAAAATCATCTATTCATTCTCTCAGAGACCACACCGGCACCGAAACGGGAGATGACAGAGAGAAGGGCGAAATACTGAATTCGGTCTTCCGAAGTTGTTTCACCGGGGAAGATCGTAACACTGCCTTTCCTTTCAATCTTCGTACTTACGTCGAAATGGTAGATACTGAGATAACCGATTGCGGAATTGGAAGCAGCTACAATCGCTTAGTAGTGGAAAGGCGCCAGGACCAGATGAGATACCCATAAGATTCTGTAAAGATTATGCGAAAGAACTTGCTCCCTTATAGCAGTAATTTATCGTAGATCGCTTTAGTAACGAAAGGTATCTAATGACAGGAAAAAAACGCATGTCATTCCCGTTCCCAAGAAAGGCATTAAGACAGATCAAGGCAATTATTGGCCTATATCGTTAACGCCAATCTGTTGTAGAATTATGCAGCATGTTTTATGCTCGAGAATTATGACATTTCTGGAAATTGAACATCTTCCTTGTAAAAATCAGCATGAATTTCGCAAACAGAGATCCTGCGAAACTCAGCTCGCTCTGTTTCTCCATGAGATCCACAGTGCAGTGGACAACGGCGCTCAGGTTGACGCCGTGTTCCTTAATTTTAATAAGATCAGTAAGGCATTTCACACATTTGACACCGTCCCGCATTGCCGTTTAATGAAGGAAATACTAGGTTACGGAGTATCGGAACAGACTTGCGATTGGATTCAAGACTTTCTTGCAGATGGCCAGCTGAAGTGGCCGGCGGTTCTAGGCGCTACAGTCCGGAACCACGCTGCCGCTACGGTTGCAGGTTCGAATCCTGCCTCGGGCATGGCTGTGTGTGATGTCCTTAGGTTAGTTAGGTTTAAGTAGCTCTAAATTCTAGGGGACTGATGACCTCAGCAGTTGTCCCATAGTGCTCAGAGCCATTTGAAACATTTTTTCTTGCAGATGGAATTCAACACGTCGCTCTTAACGGAAAAATATCGACAGATTTAAAGGTAATATCCGTAGTACAAAGGGAAATGTGATAGGACCGTTGCTGTTTACAATATACATAAAGGATCTATGAGAAAGAGTCAACTGCTCTTGAAGGATATTCGCAGATGATACAGTTATGTATATCAAAGTAGCATCGAAAGAAGACAGTCAGAATTTGGAGAACGATCAGCAGAGAATTGATGAATGGTGCAGGGTCTGGCAGTTGATCCTGAACGTAAATAAATGTAACATATTGCGCATATATAGGTAACGAAATCCACTACTGTACTGCTACACTATTGATGATGTCACCTGGAGACAGTGTCTGCCGCAAAATATCTAGGCCTAACTATCCAGAGCAACATAAGTGGAATAACCACATAAAATAGATCGTGGGAAAAGCAGATAACAGACTCAGATTCATAGGAAGAATCTCAAGGAAATGTTTCTCGTCCACGAAAGAAGTGGCTTGGAAGGTGCTTGCTTGCCTGATCCTTGAGTGTTGTTCATATATCTGGGATCCCTGCCAGGTAGGACTGATAGAGGAGATAGAAAAGATCCAGTGAAGAGCGACACGTTTCGTCACGGGATTGTTTAGCTGGCGAGAGAGCGTTACAGAGATGTTAAACAAACTGCAGTGGCAGACGTTACAAGAGAGGCGGTGTACATCATGGAGAAATTAACTATTGAAATTTCTGGACAGCACACAACATGTTACTCCCCCCCACCCAAATGCACTATCCGCGAGTGGCAGAGGATTTTAGGGATCAGATAGTAGTACCGAAAATACCCTCCTCCACACACCATTAAGTGGCTTGCGGAGTATGATGTAGATGTAGATCAATGGAAATAAACTGAAAAGTAGAAAAAAATAAGAGATTCTTTTCCCCACATTCACCATAGGCCCATTGTTATTGATTATAGCATCTACAGACATCAAAAAATGTTTTGCAACACCCTAGTTCCCAGAACTCCTGAAGATAGACGTTGTTGACTGTGGATATTGTATCACAGACACAGTCCATTTGATTATTCAGAGGTGTCACTAAACACGCCCGAAGATGTAAACAACCATGTATGAGCAGCCCCTATTAAACGGAAACGGTCCGATAGCCGATCAGATCCAGTCATTCCACCAGGAGGGAGGTACACGGCTCGTGTTGTCTGTAGTTCAACCATGCCTAGAAGGTCAATACCGCTGTTCGAACGCGTCCGCATTGTTACTTTGTACCAGGAAGGGTTCTCAACAAAGAAAGTGTCTCGGAATGAACTAAAGCGATGTTGTTCGGGCATGGAGGATATACAGACAGACAGGAACCGTCGATGACTGCCTCGCTCAGGCCGCCCAAGGGCTACTATTGCAGTGGATGACCGCTACCTACGAATTATGACTCGGAGGAACCCTGACAGCAACGCAACCATGTTGAATAGTGCTTGTCGTGCAGCCACGAGACGTCGTGATACGACGCAAACTGTGCGCAATAGCCTGCCTCCCGACGTCCATGGCGAGGTCCATCTTTGCAACCACGACACCATGCAACGCGGTACAGACGGGCCCAACAACATGCCGAATGGACCGGTCAGGATTGGCTTCACGTTCTCTTCACCAATGAGTGTCGCATGTGCTTTCAACCACACAACCGTCGGAGATCCGATTGGAGACAACCCGGTCAGGCTGAACGCGTTAGGCACACGGTCCAGCGAGTTCAGCAAGCTGAAGGTTCCCTACTCTATTGGAGTGGCATTATGTGGGGCCGAGGTACGCCGCTGGCGGTCATGGAAGACCCCGTAACGACTTTGTGATACGTGAATGCCATCCTCCGACCGATAGTGCAACCATATCGGCAGTACATTAACGAGGTATTCGTCTTAATGCACATCTTGTGAATGACTTCCTTCAGGATAACGACATCTCTCGACGTTGAGGAGTGAGACAATCTGGTGCAACAGTGCCTTGATGAACTTGTGGATAGTATGCCACGACGAATACTGACATATGGGTATTAGAGGTACCGGTGTGTACAGCAATCTGGACCACCACCTCTGAAGGTCTCGCTGCATGCTGGTACAACATGTAATGTGTGGTTTCACGAGCAATAAAAAGGGCGGAAATGATGTTTATGTTGATCTCTGTTCAAATTTTCTGTACAGGTTCCTGAACTCGCAGAACCGAGGTGATGAAAAACTTTTTTTGATGTGTGTAGATACCACTTGTAAAATCAAATGTTAAAGCTCGTTGTAATTACAGAAAAGCGAACTAGTACCGATACGCTGATAAACTAGACGAGGTTACTGAATTCATTCTTGTGTAAATGTAGAACAATGATAGATTTACTAAAGTTGTGGCAGAGGTAGCAAGAAGAACGACATTGAGGGGAGACAGGAAACAATATATCCTCAAATGATCTGATGAATATAATAAAATAGGCGACGAATATCAACTTACACACTCAAATGAAACACCAGATGGATTTCTTCAAGCTCTAAATGACTGCATAAGAAATAGACTGCAAGAAACTAGAGAGAGACTCAATTCCACTCATTTCGAGTTATATAGATGGACAACTATTGAAGAAACTGGGCACAGATTCTAAGCGTGAGAGATGGCAACACATCACTCCAAAAAAGTCGCATCACACTTCCTGCAGAATCCTACAGCAGTTGCGAACAAGACTCACACTACACTCGTGCGGACACAGTTACCAGTCAAACACCCTCAACTAGTACCCCGTCCAGAACTCTTGAGTTACTTTGTGTCGTTTACAACCTCTTAAAAAGGATGTTGTAGAATCAGATTCAATAACTAATTGACAAACTAACTCCACTCAAACAAGACTGTTAACATATTTTATCGAAACAGGCTGCGATCGTTTTTTGATCTTACGGCCGCAATGGATACCGTAGGGCGCCATGGTCTACTACTTAAATTTGCAGAAATCGTGCGATGTAACTTACTGGTTGTGCTAACGGATAGAATGCTTAGCAACAGACGATTTTGAGTGTTCCTTGAAGACAAGCGTAGTAGATAGTGAAGATTGAATACTGGGCTACCGCAGAATTCTGTGCTGCCACCAATTCTTTTTAACCTATGTACCAGGGATACCCAACATTAATGATAAAAAAGACCAATTTACTGACGACCTAGCACTAGCTTCTCTGATAGGAAGTCAAGAAGACTGCGATACAGCTTTGACCACGGATTTACACATAATTGATGGCTACTGCAAGAACTGTGGATTGAAGCAAATCCTTCTACAACAGAGATAAATGCTTACTATCTTAATAACCACGAGACAAATTGCAAATTGAATATGGAATTTGAGACTGTTCCTCCGAATCGTGGCCCACATCCAAAACAACTGGAAGATCATTTTGGACTGGGCACTTAAGCCGGTATTACACGACGATCCGCCGCGAACGGTACTGGTCTATCGCGACAGCCATCTAGCGGTAGAACGGGTGAAACTACGAAAATTAGCAGACACATTATCTGCACGCAGGAATAGAGAGCAGTTCTTAACTGCCGTCAATCCGCGCATGCGCAGTAAGCAGCGATAATGCGCGCATGCACAGAAGGGTGTACCACGGCGCTTTCTGCTTGTTGTTTGGTTACTGCTAGGCGGCTAGTGGCTAATTTCAGACGTTCGTGTTGGGGATTTTTCGCGTTGGGGATCTTCTGCATTTTTTTTCAGTAAACAGGTTTCATAAATGCGGAAAAGAAACTTTTTCTGCAGTAGACTCTTATATACTAGCTGTTCGTGAAAGGATTTCTTTTATTGATAGCTTCGTATTCGAGAAATGAAATGGAGCAGAGAGGAATTAAGCGTCTGAAATCAGGCAGACAGCGAGGAAAGGTGTATGTATGACACACTGTATCATAATAAGGTAGTCGGAAATCGTTTCGTTCTGAGGAATATGCGTATAACGTTATATGGCGTTTTTCGATTTGTATCGTAATGCCTTAGTTTACGAAAGTTCAGGTTTGATTTAATTGCACCTGTTGCTTGATTTCAGCATGCCATAAAAGAGAAACTGGCAGTGAAAGGGAGAAAGTCCTTGCAGTTTGCCCCAATTCGACAGACGAGGACTGCAAAATTCTGGGTATAGTCCAAACTTGGAAAAACAACACAAGGTCACCTAAGTATTGGTCATTTAATGTGTTGCAAATTGCAGTGCATACATCCACAACCACTTTTGAAATGGTGGGCTGTGCCACTCTGTGGCTAAAAGCCAGAGTCTTAAAAGATTCCCCATTCGCCAGGAAACGTAATGTTACAACCAGCCAGCAAATTAACAGGGCGTTCATCGGTATTTTATTAGTGATCAAGGTTGGTATGATCACAAAACATAACCATATAATTGTTACTCTCTAGAAGGTGAGATAGCCTCCCTCATGACTGCGTCACACTTTCTGTTTCCATCTTGTATCATAGACAGCAGCTTCTCGAAACAGGCCATGTCCATCCTAACGAAGTTCCGAAATTCTTGCGGATCTTCGGGCCTCAGTTCTTTCATTAACAGTGAGTATATTTCCCTGCCTTCCACCCTTCTTGTCAACCAGGGTCGAACCCAACAATGTTGGACTTTTCGTTTTCGTCGCCGTTGTGCCCTATCCCGAAGATTTACTGTCACTGCCAGGGCAATAGTTCCAAAAACAAGTGGATCCTCCATGTGCAATATGCTGTATAAATGTAAATTTCGATATACATATACATGTGTAACCAAGTGTCGTGATATAAAACTGTTGCGTCTGTAATTCAGAACAGTACTGACCTACATTAGAGAAAAACTATTACTTAATACATAATGGTAGAAAACAATTTCTTTATAAATAGGAACCTTGAGTTCACAAATAATTTGAACGTATGACGCTTCAGTACATCATACAGTCGCCCTTGAGTTGCGCGCGGTAGAACGAACGACTTTAAAAGACATCAGGACATAAGCCATCTATTTTCTTTTCGCACGTACAGTCTGCTGCTGCGCATGCGTGCTAGGTATATCCTGCGTGGATGGTGTAATAGGTCAGAAGTGAACTAGTCTGTAGTTACAGGTATGCACGTTAGGGGCGTTGGTGCATAGGTATACGGTTTAGGAACATCGTGTATTACGGGCTTTAATTTTAAGAACAACTTAGAAAAGAGAGAAAAAATAAAACAGAATTGAATCATTAGAAAAGAAGTTAGGTCAGGAGGGGTGCAGAAGCAGATGCTCTTCATACTGCTACATTGGCATTCGTTTACTCTACGGCAGAGAGCTGCGCTGAGGTATGGGAAAACACTACACATGCATGCAAAGTTGATGTTAAGCTGAATGAGGCAATGAGAATAATTAGTGCCACTAGTAACGCAAAACCATTTCCACGGCTGCCTACATTATGTAATATCACACCACCATCAATTAGGCGAGAATCAGCAGCTGTAAAAGAGTTCCAAAACTATGCTACTCATCAGAAATCCCTCTATTGTATAACCAGCTACAACATATACCTGCCAGCAGAGTGAAATTCAAAAAACCGCAGTGGCCAACGCGAGGTGCGCCTCTTGTGTATAACCTGTGTCAAGATTGGAGAGAGATTTGCCAGGAGCATCCTTCAGCTGATGTTACAAAACGTGTAAATGAATTTGGTCGTCCCAGGAAACTATGGACAATTTTGAACCAATTCTGTTCAGGGCATGGAACGTGTGGTACCTCTTTGTATGACTGAGGGCTCAAGGATGCCTCGACGTACGAGTTTTCGGTAGCTGTGCAAATTACACAGCACCTAGTTAAAATTTGTTTGTTACTAAAATTTCCAGGTGCCCTCAGTGAAATGCATTTCGTAACACTGACATCTGTGGACTGGTTAAGAGAGCTGGATATTGAGTTGTAGAGTTTTGAGTGTTTGTTCTTTCCATGCCAACGGCCTTGCCGCAGTGGTGACACAGGTTCCCGTCAAATCACCGAAGTTAAGCGCTGTCGGGCTTGCCTAGCACGTAGATGGGTCACCGTCCGGGTATGTCGAGTGCTGTTGGCACGTGGGGTGCACTCAGCCCTTAAGAGGCCAATTGAGGAGCTGACCTCACGCCCTCTGTATCCACTTCCAGTGAGGCGTAAGGTCTGAGGATAACATGGCGGCCGGTCGGTGCCGTTGGGCCTTCGAGGCCTGTTCCGACAGTGTTTGTTAGTTTTTTGTTTTTTTTTATGCTGTGTTTAGTTCTGTTCGATGTACTTTTATGTATATTTGATCATTTAGATGAGAATCTAAAATTACCTTGTAAATCACAACCACAACAACAACAATAACGGCAGTAATAATAATAACATTTCTCACCCCTGGGGAATGTAGGTAGTTCTTAAGTACAGAATGCCTGTTTGGATCTAGTAAGTAAGCAGTAAACCTCACATCCATTACAGAATGGATCCGCAAAAAAGTTTCACGAAGGATTAAAATTGTCTTTAAAGTCTGTTGAAATTCGCTAAGTACTCTCATTCCTAAATACTGGATGGATACAGTTTGGGTATTTGATCGCCACAATGAGTGGTTGGTAGTTCTCAGCTCCACAGAGGTTCTACCCAGATAACAAATGATACGCACTGAAGCGCCAAATAAACTGGTATAGGCATGTATATTCAAATACAGAGATATGTAAACAAGTAGAATATGACGCTGCGGTCGGCAACACCCATATAAAACTAGTGTGTGACGCAGTTGTTAGACCTGTTACTACTGCTATAATGGCAGATTATGAAGATTTAAGTGAGTATGAACGTGGTGTTATAGTCGGCGCACTAGCGATGGGACACAACATCTCCAAGGTAGTGATGAAGTGGGTATTTTCCCGTACGACCACTTCAGGGGTGTATCGAGAATATCCGGAATTCGGTAAAACATCAAATCTCCGACATCGCTGTGGCCAGAGAAAGATCCTGCAAGAACGAGACCAACGACGACTGAAGAGATTCGTTCAACGTGAGAGAAGTGCACCCCCTCCACAAATTGCTGCAAATTTCAATGCTGGGCTATCAACAAGGCCGGCCATTGTGGCCGAGCGGTTCTAGGCGCTTCAGTCTGGAACCGCGCGACCGCTACGGTCGCAGGTTCGAATCCTGCCTCGGGCACGGACGTGTGTGATGTCCTTAGGTTAGTTACGTTTAAGTAGTTCTAAGTTCTAGGGGACTGATGACCTCAGATATTAAGTCCCACAGCGCTCAGAGCCATTTTGAACCATCAACAAGTGTCAGCATGCGAACCATTCAACAAAACATCATCGATATGGGCTTTCGGAGCCAAAGGCCCACTCGTGTACCATCCAGGGCCAGTTAACGCCGACTGGAAACATGTTGCCTGCTCGTTTCAAATTGTGTCGATTGGAGAGACGTGTACTGGTATGGAGACAACCTTGTGAACCTATGTACCCTGCATGTCAGCAGGGGACTGTTCAAGCTGGTGGAGGCTCTGTAATGTTGTGGGGCGTGTGTAGTTGGAGTGATATGGGACCCCTGATACATATAGAGACTCGGCCCTGACAGGTGACACGTACGTAAGCATCCTGTCTGACCATCTGCATCCACTGATGTCCATTGTGCATTCCGACGGACTTCGGGAATTCCGGCTGGACAATGCGACACCCCACACGTCCAGAATTGCTATAGAGTGGCACCAAGAACAGTCTTCTGAGTTTAAACACTTCCGCTGGCAACCAAACTCCGCAGACATGAACATTAATTGAGCATACCTGGTTCTCATTTCTTTTACATCTCATTACTTTGGTCTTTCTTCGATTTACTGTCAATACTCATTAGTTTGTTAATTCCACTCATCAGATCATGTAATTCTTCACTTTAACTCAGGATAGTAATGTCATCAGAAAATCTTATCATTCATATCCCTTCACCTTCAAGTTTAATGCCACTCCTCAAATTGTGGGTATTTTTGTTTCTATCGTTGCAACTATAAAAATTCGTGATTTTTTCATCAGACAAGTTTCGCTTTATTGAGGTAAAGCATCATCAGTGGTCTGTAATTAAGTTATTTGTATTTTGATTTCCGTTTAGATTGAAAAATAGTTCGTTAAGAATAGGTTCATTTGTATTTACGGTGATTTTTCGTCTGATTTCTCATTTACATGCCGTTTGCTAGCACATCGTTGTTTCTCTGTGTTATGCGCTGAACTTTTATTTCCATCATTGCTTCTTCGATGTATACGTTGAACAATAGGGGCAAAAGACTACATCACTGTCTCACACCATTTATAATCCAAGCGCTTCGTCTTGGGCGTCCATTCTTATTATTATCTCTTGGGTCTTGTACATATTGCATTTTACACGTCTATCTCTCTATAGCTCACGCCTATTGCACCATTTTGCTTTCTCGAACGCTTTTTCCAGGTCGACAAATCCTATGAAACTGTCTTGACTCTTCTTTAGTCTTACCACAATTATCAATCTCATCGTCAGAGTTACCTCTCTGGTGCCTTTACCTTTCCTAAAGGCAAACCGATCGTCATGTGTTAGATCTAACACGTCCTCAGTTTTATTTTCCGTTCTTCTGTATATTATTCTTGACAGCAACTTGGATGCGTGGGTTGTTAAGTTGATCTTGCGATAATTCTCGCACTTGTAAGCGCTTGCGGTCTTTGGAAGTGTAAGGATGATATTTTTCCGAAAGTCAGATGTTATGCCGCCAGACATACATTGTATGCACCCACGTAAATAGTCATTTTATTGCCACTTCCCCCAATGATTTTAGAAACTCTGTTGAAGTGTCATCTATCCCTTCTTCGTTATTTGATCTCAAGTCTTCCGAAGGTCTTTTAAATTCTGATTCTAATATTGGATCCCCTATCTCTTTCCTATCAACTCCTTCTTCTTCTATCACATCACACAAATATTCCCTCTCATAGAGGTCATCGATGTACTGTCTCCACCTATCCACTCTCTCCTCTGCATTTAACAGTGGAATTCCCGTTGCACTCCGAACGTTACCACCCTTGCTTTTAATTTCACCGAAGTTTGTTTTGACTTTCCTATATACTGAGTCAGTCCTCCCGAAAATCATTTCTTCAGATTTTTCATGCAACCATTTCGTCTTAGCGTCCCAGAACTTCCTAATTATGTAATTCCTCAGCGACTTGTATTTCTGTATTCCTGAATTCCCGGAACGTTTTTGTACTTCCTTCTTTCACCAATCAACTGTAGTATTAATTCTGTTACCAATAGTTTTTTCGCTGTTACCTTCTTTGTACTTATGTTTTTCTTTCCAACTTCTGTGATTGGCCTTTTTAGAGATGTTTATTCCTCTTCAACTGTACTGCCTACTCAGCTATTCCTTATTGCTGGATCTATGGAATTACAGAACTTCAAGAGTGTCTCGTCATTTGTTAGTATTTCCGTATCCCACTTCTTTATGTATTGGTTCTTCTAGACCAATCTCTTAAGCTTCGGCATACTATTCATCACTATCGCATTGTGAACTGAATCTATATCTACTTCTGGGTACGCCTCATAATCCAGTTTCTGATTTCGGCATCTCTCTCTGACCATGGTTAATCTAACTGAAAACTCCCCGTAACACCCGACCTTTTCCAAGTATACCTCCTCCTCTTGCAATTTTTGAACAGAGTAATCGCTATTACTAGCTGAAATTGATTACAGAACTCAATTAATCTTCCTCTCATTTTTTGTTCCAAGCTCATATTCCCCTGTAACCGTTTCTTATAATCCTTTCCCTACCACCGCATTCCAGTCCCTCATGACTATTAGATTTTCATCTCTCTCTACGTACTGTATTAAAATTTCAGTATCGTCATATACTTTCTCTATCTCTTCATCTTCAGCTTGCGATGTCGGCGTGTATACCTGAACTATTGTTGTCGGTGTTGGTTTGCTGTCGATTCTGCTACGAACAACCCTGTCACAGAACTGTTCACAGTTACACACTCCCTGCCCTACCTTCCTATTCATAACTAATCCTACTCCCGTTATACCATTTTCTGCTGCTGTTGATATTATCGTATACTCATCTGAACAGAAATCTGTCCGTTCCACCTCACTCACCATTAGTATACCTAGTTTGAGCATTTGCATTTCCCTTTCCAGGTTTTTTAGTTTCCCTACCACGCAGAGCTTCTGACAGTCCAAGCCCCGTTTCGAAGGTTATTCAATCTCTTTCTCATAATCACCTCCGCTTGGACAGTCTTCTCCCGGGGATACGAATGAGGGACTATTCCGGAATCTTTCGCCTTTGGAGCCATCACCATGAGACTTTTTAGAATTATAGGCCACATGTCCCGCTGATACACACTATGTGTTTTTAATGCAGTGGTTTTCATTGCCTTCTGCATCCTCATTTCGTTGATCATCGCTGATTATTCTGCCTTAAGGGGGAGTTTCCCACCCCAAGAACAAGAGAGTGCCCTGAACCTCTGTTCTCTCCTCCGCTCTCTTTGACAAGGCCGTTGGTTGAATGAGGGTGACCTCTGGTCTTGGCAGTCTTCGGCCGCCATTTCTGATTATTAGCCAAAATTTAAGAGGTGGCAGGTTTTGATTACTAATTAAAGATTCTACCCCTAAGGCCACGTGTGCTTAGACGCCCGTTTTAACGCCGCCTTGGTTGAGCCTCACCCCCGACAGTCCTGGCAAAGTAGGTGTAGTGCTTAGTCCTTGTTCGTCACCTCCTGCAGTGTTGCGTTCCAATATAGAATTTCTGGAGGTTAGACAACCAATTCGGAAGTAAATGTATAGGAGTCAGCCTCTACTCACTTGTTGGGTTTATCACCTTGTGGATTTAAAGCAACTACGAGTGGGTGCCAATCTATCTAGTTCTATTGATAAGTCGCTCGGTCAGCTTAGATAATTACAGGGGTGAGTCAGTGTCCTTGGTTTAGATAATGTATTGTGAGGTAGCGAGGAATCTGCCTAGGCTGTTGGTCGGTTGGGACAACCTAGTGGTCATGAAGTTGACGTAGACCGGGTGTTGAATCTTTCTCTCGGCTGCCTAATCCCACTCTTCATTTGCTTCGGGGAGTAACTGACCTTTCGGCTGAACAGGTTTATCAGGATGAGGCTATATCATGGTTGACAGTTGGTTTCGTATTTCATGCCGATTCCTTGGCAAAATGAACCGTGCCGTCCTCCAGCTCTTGTGCCCGATAACCCGTGGGCTATTAAGTACCATAATTTCGGAGGTTTTACAGGGGCAAGGGTTGTTCGTGATTTGAGAAAGCGCATTATTAAGTTAAATTTATTTCCCTTCAGTAGAAGTGAACATTTTTGCCGAATTCAATTTCCGAGTGAAACACTGGCAAGATATATCGAGGAGATTCGCATAGCGGTCTCTGCTTTAGAATTACGGGCTACTGAAGGGGAAATTACTAACTAATATTGTGAGGCATGAAACCTTACGATCACCTGCGTGTAACCTTCCCAGGGAAGTCCACTTCATCGTGGAGTTTGATCCTCTGGTCACCAAAGGCCTCAGGTCTGTGGATGAGCAGCGAAGGTTGGGTAGTCGATGTCCCCCTCATTCCCAGGTGAAACTGGGGAATCCCTTCACGCGAATCCAGACTGAAGGATATCTGATGTTTGGTGGAGGAGTGTGAATTGTGTAAACTTGTCAAACCCAGCCACAACTCAGCTAGTGGCACCTTGTAGTCAGCCTGAGAGGGCTGATCTATGGATAAGATCTGTAGTGATTACGTGGCTCCCCCTCCTCACACTCGTAGTGGAAATCGTTTTATCCTTATCGTGGAGGACACCTTCTCCAGGTTGACTTGGTTACTTCCACATAAGTGTTTTTCCTAGCAATTCTTTCGGACGTAATTTGCCCATTTCAGGAACGTCATTCAGTGGTGCGTGCAGTCGTGTAGCGTGTGAGAACACTCCATTTGTAACAGTACCGGGGTGTACGCGGTTATTGCTTCCCCTGCCTGCTTCTCGGGTATAAATTACGACCGTGCTGGTACCGTGGCCAGGTAACCACCTCGCCTTGCCAAATAATACGGAATAGCTGACTGTAGGAGACATTTATAAGTGCTATGTCCGTCAAAAGTTAAAGAATAAGTACAGACACAAGAACAACCGATATGGAATGGGCAATGACCGTTGTTGACACAAGTAAAATGGCCCTTATCTCGGGAAGTATTTATTTGATGCAATTTGTTTATATGACTTTCTTCCTAGTTTTGAGCAGTCCTATATGATCTAGAAACAGGAAACACATTCTATATATGCTGTACAAAGCATGATGGTCACAGTCGATACTACACGAGGGGACGTCATGTAGAGCCTGTGACAGCAGACAAGGCCAAATAAGTAACGGAAACAGTGTGTCTGACGTTGTCTGACTTTGGCGTCAAAAGCGGAAAATCAGTACGTGGGACGAGATTTTACACTCTTGGGTAACAGGTTAATATGATGAACTACTGAACTATGGAAAGTGGGTCATCGACAGATAACTCGTCAGTTCAGTGTGTGCGCATGTGTACTGCTCGTCCTTTTGTTCCATCGTACCTAACCCTGATGCAAGCAGTGTCTAAGAAACCAAAGCCTGAATAAATGTGAAAGAATAACACGATATCCAAAATTGCAGTGTCAGAGCACTTAAATAGTAAATATTTTCAACATAATAATTTCACTTTCTTGGTCACATAAATGTTTTTATCGTTGCCTTTAGATATTGGACAGCAGAAGTACGTTAATTGAAATGATTATCAGACAATCGTGTTAGAAGAAATGAACTAATTTGATGCGTGGCCCATTATTTGGAAAAGAAAGAGTGTAGAAAAGTCGAACGTGGACCAAAGAAATTGCACTCACAGTTACGCCATTTAGGATGCGAACTTGGTCATACCCCCTCCATTAGCACGTATTCTCATTCATGGAACGGAATTTTCAGTAGAGTACATTGAATGAAATAATTTGCTCGTGGGTAAAATCACTGTTCCAGATGTTGGAAATTCTGAGAAAAATTGGGGTAAGCTATAGGAAGAGATGGATAAAATAAATATGTACAAGAGCCAAGAGCGAATAATAAGAGTGGACGACCAAAAACGATGTGCGCGGATTAAAAATGGTGTAAGACAAGGATGTAGTCTTTCATAACTACTGTTCAATATGTACATCGAAGAATCAATGATGAAAATAAAGGTAAGGTTCAAGAATGAAATTAAAATTCAAGGGGAAAGAATATCAATGATGCGATTCGCTGATGACACTGCTGTCCTCAGTGAAAGTGAAGAAGATTTACATGATATGCTAAATGAAATGAAAAGTCTAATGAGTACAGAGTATGGATTGAGAGTAAATAGAAGAAACACGAAAGTAAGCAGAAGTAGCAGAAATGAGAACCGAGAGAAACTTGTCAGGACTGATGGTCACGATATATACACTCCTGGAAATGGAAAAAGGAACACATTGACACCGGTGTGTCAGACCCGCCATACTTGCTCCGGACACTGCGAGAGGGCTGTACAAGCAATGATCACACGCACGGCACAGTGGACACACCAGGAACCGCGGTGTTGGCCGTCGAATGGCGCTAGAAGCACAGCATTTGTGCACCGCCGCCGTCAGTGTCAGCCAGTTTGCCGTGGCATACGGAGCTCCATCGCAGTCTTTAACACTGGTAGCATGCCGCGACAGCGTGGACGTGAACCGCATGTGCAGTTGACGGACTTTGAGTGAGGGCGTATAGTGGGCATGCGGGAGGCCGGGTGGACGTACCGCCGAATTGCTCAACACGTGGGGCGTGAGGTCTCCACAGTACATCGATGTTGTCGCCAGTGGTCGGCGGAAGGTGCACGTGCCCGTCGACCTGGGACCGGACCGCAGCGACGCACGGATGCACGCCAAGACCGTAGGATCCTACGCAGTGCCGTAGGGGACCGCACCGCCACTTCCCAGCAAATTAGGGACACTGTTGCTCCTGGGGTATCGGCGAGGACCATTCGCAACCGTCTCCATGAAGCTGGGCTACGGTCCCGCACACCGTTAGGCCGTCTTCCGCTCACGCCCCAACATCGTGCAGCCCGCCTCCAGTGGTGTCGCGACAGGCGTGAATGGAGGGACGAATGGAGACGTGTCGTCTTCAGCGATGAGAGTCGCTTCTGCCTTGGTGCCAATGATGGTCGTATGCGTGTTTGGCGCCGTGCAGGTGAGCGCCACAATCAGGACTGCATACGACCGAGGCACACAGGGCCAACACCCGGCATCATGGTGTGGGGAGCGATCTCCTACACTGGCCGTACATCACTGGTGATCGTCGAGGGGACACTGAATAGTGCACGGTACATCCAAACCGTCATCGAACCCATCGTTCTACCATTCCTAGACCGGCAAGGGAACTTGCTATTCCAACAGAACAATGCACGTCCGCATGTATCCCGTGCCACCCAACGTGCTCTAGAAGGTGTAAGTCAACTACCCTGGCCAGCAAGATCTCCGGATCTGTCCCCCATTGAGCATGTTTGGGACTGGATGAAGCGTCGTCTCACGCGGTCTGCACGTCCAGCACGAACGCTAGTCCAACTGAGGCGCCAGGTGGAAATGGCATGGCAAGCCGTTCCACAGGACTACATCCAGCATCTCTACGATCGTCTCCATGGGAGAATAGCAGCCTGCATTGCTGCGAAAGGTGGATATACACTGTACTAGTGCCGACATTGTGCATGCTCTGTTGCCTGTGTCTATGTGCCTGTGGTTCTGTCAGTGTGATCATGTGATGTATCTGACCACAGGAATGTGTCAATAAAGTTTCCCCTTCCTGGGACAATGAATTCACGGTGTTCTTATTTCAATTTCCAGGAGTGTATGAAGCCAAGGAATTCTGCCACCAAGGCAACAAAATAAGAAATGAGGGACGAAGCAAGGAGAACATCAAAAACAGACTAGCACTGGCAAAAGGGGCATACCTGGCCAATAGAAGTCTACTAGTATCAAACATAGGACTTAATTTGAAGAAGAAATTTCTGAGAAGGTACCACTGGAGCATAGCATTGTATGGTAGTGAAATATGGACTGTGGGAAAACCGCAAAGGAAGAGAATGAAAGAATTCGGGATGTGGTGCTACAGACGAACGTTGAAAATTAGGTGGACTGATAAGGTAAGAAAACAGAGAGGAAAGGATTATGGGGAAAACACTGACACGGAGAAGGGAGAGGATGATGATAAGATACCAGGGGATGGCTTCTGTTGTACTAGAGGGAACTGTCGAGGACAAAAACTGTAGAGGAAAGCAGAGATTGGAATATATCCAGCAAATAATTGAGGACGTAGGCTGCAAGTGCTACTCTGAGATGGTGAGGTTGGCACAGGAGAGGACCAAACCAGCCAGAAACCTAATGACTAAAAGTAAAATCACTGGACTGTATCTTTCAGTGTGCAAAATTGCACATTTACTTTCATAGGAATTGCCAACGAAGATTCACTGAACTTACAGTTTGCATTTCAGCTTGATGCTTTAATTAAAACTAAATATATTGAATATTTAATTAAGTGAACTCAGTGACCTGCCAGTAACTGAGAATCTGGCGAAATATTACGTATCTTCTTTACAGTGTGACCACATTCATACGCAACGAACATTTCATGTATAACCTGTTTCTCTTTTACTACAATTGTTTGCTTCCTAAAATTGAAATATCACATGTGTATCCACGTGCAGACTTCACGTCTCTTTTGTGAATCCAGTACAGCATCGGGTTTTTCCAGCGGCCCCTTGGGCAGGCGCTATTCAGGCGGCGAATTTTCACTCTGCTGTGGGTAGATTGCAAACGGGGCGATAAAATAGCTCTCTGGGGAGTGTGCAGTATCGGGTATGGCTAAACAACTTCGTATTACCTTATAGCTTCCACGTAAAAGGAAGACGCTGAGGACATCAGGTAATAAAAATTCACGCAGAAAAATAAATATATTTTTTATATCGCTATTCCTCTTCTTGTATTTGATGTATTTGTTGATGTGACAGTTTCAACCAACCACATTTACATTCAAGTGGTTTTCTCTTTATGTTCCCTTTACAAGTATGCAATAATCAGTCCAAACCTGTAACCTGAGTCATGTCCTGATTGCGAATGTGAATAAATTGTATTTGAAGACTAGTATTCAGAAGTTCCTGAAATCTGAATTTTACTTGCAGCTTGGTGTCTCCCTGAACATCCTACCTGAATAGATGAGGCAAGTGGCTGCGAATGTAGTGGTTTGATTAGTTGCTGATAAGCACACTGTCCTGTTTCCCTGAGTTTTCCGTTTCGTAAAGGCTGACGTTAAAGAGTAGCATGGCTGTGTAAAAATTGTCTTTAAACTTGTGAAAAATCTATTAATCAACAAAGACGTCGATATTGAATTGAATAATATTAAGACTCGAGTCATCGAAGCAGTCTCAGAAGCACTTGGTGAAAGGATGAAAATAGATGGGAAAACAAGACTCAGAATTTGTGACACAGGAATTAAAGAAGCCATTAAAATAAAACAAGTATGTTTTTGGAGTTTCTACAGATGAAGACATCTGACAGCTGGGAAACATACAAAACAGAAAGGAACGCTGCGAAACGAACAGTGTACAAAAAGCACATCAGGAGGGTGGCACTCGTTCATATGTGTCTTAGAACACGACTTACACACTAGACAGCAATGTCTATACAAAGTCGCGAAAGCCCAGGAGAAGGAAGGAAAAGACACTGCCTCATCGAACATTACACCCAATGAGCAGTGGATAAATCATTATAAAAGGTTATGGCGTACACTGCAGCCCGAAGATGACACTGGAGAAAGTATGTACAATGAAACAGCAGATCCAGTAAATGTGGAGAAGCTACAAGAGGCTTTGGAAGGGATGAAGAACAGAAAAGCTATTGGAATAGAGGGAATAAATGCAGAACTAATTAAATATGGAGGGTTATCACTAGGTAAAAGACTTTTACAATTAATAAATGAATGGTGGACAAATTGCAAGATTACTGACCGATGGTATATAGCAGAAAAACTCTCTGTTTTCAAGAAAGGAAAACGTAATAACTACAAAAACTAGGGGAGGGGGGCTATCAGTCTTCTAAAAACTGTCTACAAACTCGCTACAAGATATCACAAAATTTATTATTTCTGAAGAACAAAATGGATTTAGATCAGGTCGTTAACGCACAGACATTGAGTTTGTAGTTAAAGACATTATATCCTACGGAAGCAAAAGAGAGTGTGAGACGTGATAACCTGTGGGACATCATGTTCACATTTGGATATCCTTAGCACCTAGCAGAGGTAGTGATAAGTCCTTATAACAGTACACAATTGCATTAAACACAGGTAGGAGTTGATTAAAAGAAATAATTTTCAACTAAGGTGTGAGACAATGATGTGGATTACCTCCTACTATTTTTAATATTTATACTGACTTCATTCTTCGTAAATGGAATTGTAAACTAAGAAGAAAAGATTAGATAACGAATGGGGAACACCTGAATGCGCTTCTATTTGAAGTTGATATCGTTTTTATTCAAAAAATGAAGAGAAGCTCTAAAGACCAGAAAACCACTTGATAGAAATATCCAATAAATATCAATTTAAATTTTCTAGTAATAAAACGAAAATAATGGCATTCTGAGGAAATTATTCCGTCAGATCAACGACTGTTTTGGATAATTAAGTTTTAGAACAAGTCTCTCAAATCTCTAAATTCAGGCTGTGCTATAAATTTTGATTTTGATTTTGATTATAACGTTGAAAATAAACTAAACAAATTCCTAAGTCGTCTGTGGTACCATTAGAAGAAGATTAGACCATAAAGTACTAAAAGAGTTCATCATGAAATTCTATAAGGATGGCAGTTACTGTCTTATCTACAGAAGCAAAAGCTGGGTTACGACAAAAAACAAGAGAATAAAATTGGAGCAACAGAGATGAGGTTCCTAAGGGAGACAGAAAAGAAATGATTAGAAATATAGATATTAGAATACAAATAAATATTTTTAATGTGAAAGAAAAAGTTAAAAAATATTGTCAAGCTCATGAGAATGCCTGGTCACAGAATTGCCCATCCCGGAATACAACCAAAATGGGAAAAGACAATAGTAGGAGTGAAAGGTATGTTCTGGATCACTAGCTCACTTTCTGTCTCACATTTCAGGTTCGTCGGAAAGCGATCCACTTATCCAGAACCAACCTTTTGCTCCTAATATACTCCAAACTTTCAGGTCTAACTCACCCCATTTTCACTCGCAAAGGTGTTCATAAGAAAAATGAATTTTAATGTTTTTTTTAATAAAAGGTTCATGTAAGAAAATAAAGTTAATACAATTTTTATAAATGGAGCATGTAAGAAAATAAATAAAACGCAAGAAAATTAAGAAATTTATTCTCAAAAAGTGCAAAACATTCCCTGTCGAAGTCTTTCCACTAAGTGATCACTGAACTTCAGGCCTCTGCCTTCTGTATGTCAGCTCAGCATGGAGTCCCGTCCCTGAATTAACAGAGCCACTCCATTATTCGAGTTGAAACACGCCATCCAACCTACAGACAGGTCTCAAACCCACCTGGATGGCGATAAATCATACAGGAGCGAGGATAGAAAATATTCTGTCAAATGGCTAGCGGTACCCACGTATAATGCACTTGTCACTTCGTGAGATTATGGCTATATTCTTCAGTTGACATCTCTGCAGTGAGTTTTGACAAACTACAAACGCTTCGAATTCTTATATATCGTGGGTATTTGATGACAATGTTGGTACGAGAGCAAAAAAATTATCCATTTGTTCACAGATTTATAGAATAATATTAATTATTATCACTCAGAATTGATTTTATACCGTTTAATTCGCTTAACTTCAAATTAATTAATCAAAATCGGTTAAAAAATCATAAATACTTTAGAAAATTTCGAACTATATAATGACCATTAAAATAGATTTTAATCACTTCGAATCTATAGGAAACTGCTTAATTATCTTCATTTCAAAGTTTTAATGATTAAAATCGGTTAAGAAATAGCTAAAATATGTAAAATATCGTAATATAATTGTCTGCAGCCTGCATCTATTGGCAGTTTTCTCAACTGTTGCAAAACAAGAGTAGCTGGGATCGACAGTGACAGAGGTAAGGAGGTGGAGTAAATAGGAAGACGTGGCTAGGCTTCGCTGTAGCCAGTTTTATCACGCTTATATTTCCTCCGGCCATCAGTCGAGTTAGAGCTGTACTCAAGGCACGACCTACAGCAGCAGCAGCAGCAACTGTGCCTAGTGACTTTCAGTATTCAAATAGATCGATTTTTCTATAATAACTCACCCAAATATCAACCGATTTTAAAAATTTGAAGTGCTAACATGACACAGTCAAAGACAATTTTCTCTGTCCTTCTTAAAATGGTTCAAAAATGTGTATAAGTATGAAGTTAACACTTCTATAATTTTTTAAAATTTTTCATACATTTATGAAGAAGTAAAAATAAATAATAAAAATTTTTCAGTAAGTATTCTGTGTTGAGCATCGTATGTAAAATCTTTTTTTCCATACATAACTACATATGTTAAAGTGTCTGCAAGAATTTTATCGATAAAAGCTGCACACAGTTTCACATTCGTTTTCTGTGATGTTACAGTATACTTTCTTCGAATCATATTCATGACATAAATCAGATAATACGTTATGAAATTACATGGGCTACTATCCACCTCTGCTTTCAGTTGTGTAACTCGTTGAAAATCGAGAAAGGCATTGTATGCTCTGAGAAAATTATTTGGAGGATTAATATTCCACATCTCCTGCGGGAAAATATCATTTCTTTCATTTTTCAAATATTTATTCAGTAGGTTAACATGATCGAATAATGAAGAGTCGACTAACCGATTATTTTTCGCTTTGTCTGAAATGTAACAAATACAAAATATGGCATATCAAATTTTAGTCAGTTATAGTAATCGTGATATCTAGTTCAAAATCATTCTTACTACTCAATGTAGCAACTTCTACAGTTCGTATTTCATAAAAAGATATCGAAAGTTTCGGATTTTTCAGAATATTTTCTCTTTGTTCTAACTCGTAATCTGGTTCATATTAAACAATTGGTACAGGAATTTCCATGGATTCTACAAGAGTTTTACCGTCTCTTGGAAGAATGTCTTTCATTTCAATTCCAGTGTCATTATAATCATACAATCGAAGAATGGAATCTCCAGCAGTTGATGACCATGTAAAAATTACTGTTAAATATCCCTCCCACATAATTTCCTTAAAATCTTCAAAATAATCCAGGCATTCCTAATGGATAAAGTCTTCATTTTTCTTGTTCTTTATTTTTCCATAACAATATGCCCTTCCACACCTATTTTATCAGCAAGAGAGGAAGTGAAATGCAGTAAAACTGATGAGGAAATAAAAGGATGCTGTATCCTATACATAACATCGTTTCTCTTCTTTATGGCTATAAAATCAAAAAGTTTTGCCACAAAGTTATCGATTAATTTATTATTCGATTTTCCATCGTAGGTTGGATAATCTGTGCCTTTACCTCCAATAACGCCGAAATTCATTTTAATTGTGCATGATTAGGATGACGCCATCCATGACCTATATTTATGTTTATTTCAGTATCCTTGTTGCGCACATTTCAATTATTTTCAGTCTTCTCATTCACAGGGAATCAGCAAAACTGATTACTTTAGATTTTGTTCATGCTTAGCTATCGCTGATTCATTAAGGAAAAATTTATTAAGACATTTCTAGAAGTACTGTTACAGTAACTCCATTGAGGTAAATCAGATACTCATTTTCATCAGTTACAATTATTTTTAAGCTTTGAATATGATCAAAAATAGGAATATTTACAGGATAATGTGGTCCACGAATTATTGGTCCACCAAATTCGGCCTTACGTTTGAATGAGGCAATAATCGTAGTGTCTTGATGAAAATGATCAGTATGCTTTAGAAACATCCCATCAGCCAAATTAAAATTGTATTCATTAATTCAAACAGAATAATTTTAGGAACATCATTAGCAACAGCCTTTACATTAACCTCAACAATTTGGTTACTAGAACCAAGCACACTTATTTTAAATCCATATACAATTTTACATCACTCTCAATAGTAACTCTATTTAAAATTTTATCTGCTTTATGTGAATATTAGACTTTTTTGAAAGAATAAATTTTTCCAAGTTTTACAAACTCTACTAATCAAATGGAATTTCTATTGTTTCTCCAACACAATATAGTTTAGTATTTTCCAATGTAATATTCATAGTCAAAAAACCAGTGCAACATTACTAAAGCTGTCTCATACAGGTACAGTCAATCTCTTTTTCAGAACAGATGACTTGTCACTCAGTTGAAATAATCTGCTCATTTACTGTTAAAAAATTTTATTTGAGTAAATGAATACTGATTGGGAACCAAAAATAACAATTCCTGTAAAGGAATCAAAAAATATACACAGTAAACTTTTACCAAATTCCATTCGATGTGCAACCATAGGAGCAAGTGGTTGTGGAAAAACTATGTTAATAATTGAAAATTGTATTCTAGCTCAAGTATGGCTGAACTGAGATAAGATTAATCATTTATATGTCTATTGTAAAAGCTTAGATCATCCAAAACATCAAGAATTTATAAAAAGGTGTGAAAAAATTGAAGAATAGCATAAAGAGAAAATTGCTACTTTTGTTGAAAATAATGATGAAATTATTCCATTAGATGAATGCCAAGAAAATTCAGTACTGGTATTTGATGACTTCATTATTGAAAATCAGGATATAGTTAGAGAATATATTATTAGAGGAAGACATAAATGAATAGACTGTTTTTACTTAGCTCAAACTTACTCAGCCAGTTATTGATGCTACCAAACAGGAAAAACATGAAATTGAAGGATTAGGAGATCATGTTTTGAAAGCGATTGAAAAAAAAGAGAAGTAGAAAAACAGATGATACCACATCATCATCATATAGACGATTTTGAAGATTTATCACCAATAAAACTATTAAAAGGTGGTCTGATGATATTCCTGGTAATTATGACTATACATTAAGTCAATCAGAAATTCATAACCTCTTGAAGAATTATGATGAAAAGAGACAATCTAAAAAAAAAAAAAACAAAGGAAATTCAGGTCAGCAATTGTCAGGATGATGCTAAAAAGACAAATTTTACTAGTGAAACAATGTTAAAGTATATTAATCATAGTGAAGAGAAAGTTTTTGTACTGAAACCAGTTAGAGCTTTTAAATATGTTGGCAAATATCCATTAAAATTTGATGATGGAGATAAATTAACAACTACTGGAAAGACAGATAAAGGAACTGAATGATTAATGAGTCTTTTAACTGAAAAACAGATTACTATAGATGATATGGGTAAAAAGTTTGATGGTGAAGATTTACTAAATTATGTGTATATATAATTCAGTTCAGGAGCTCTGTGTTCCAATAGCAACCCAAATAAAATTAAATCAAGTAAAGGTCATAATTATAAAAAAACTGATAAAACAAATGGTTGATCACTGTTTCCCAAACTTAAGAAGACTGACTACAGATTCTTCAGATTATCCCCATCTCCCAGATTCTTCAGATTATTCAAAATAAATTCACCTGAGGAAAAATGTTTAACATTTAATAAGGAAATATACAGAACAACCAGTTGAATATGTGTGGATGAATGATGATAGACATTTAATCGATAGATTAGCAATAATTCATGGAGAAGAAATAGCAGGGACCAAAAATTATCATAATTAAAAAGTTCGAAAAGCAAAGATGTTAGCATATAAATTCAGTGATTTCATAATCGTTCATCCAAAAGAAATTCCATATTTAATGAGATTTTTGAATAACTTTCCTCACACATTTTGGAAACATAATGAATATGGTAGAGGTTTAGTAAATACATTAATTAAGAAATTATCATTTTAGATGCACTTCCAGACTATCGATTTTGTGGCCCTGGGACTAAACTAAATGAAAGATTAGCTGGAGGAGATCAAGGAATTAATCCATCAGATGAAGCTTGAAAACAATGCGACATTGCCTATCATGATCATGAAGATTTAGAAAAAAGACATGAAGCCAATAAAGAACTTCAGTTAGCAGCAAAAGAAAGAATGCATGCATGTGATGCTTCAACTGGTGAAAAAACAGCTGCAGCTGCATTTAGAGGAATAATGTATGGGAAGAGAAAATTAGGAATGGGCTTATATGTGGATGAAAATGGTTGGGATTATGAAATATATTAATATTTTAATCTATATAAATGAATAGCTTTTCAATCGATTATACTTTGCTACCTAGTGGTAAAACTAAACCAAAATCAATTAAATTTAAACTGAATAACATGAATTAAATATTATTGAACAATTTTAACTGATGTTCAAAAAAGAAAGAAAGAGAAAAGGAACTGGTGGTAATTTACTCGTTACACTAGGTATTCCTGTTGTGAAAAATATTATTTAATGTCTAACAAAAATGAAAGAAGGCGCTGGATTAACAAAACATGAAGATGGATTTCTTCTATTACTATTAGCTGCCTTACCATATCTAGCAATTATTCGTTCACTTGCTGGTGGAGCTGCAGCAATTGCAAATGCAGTAGTAAACAAGAAAAAAGATTTAGAATTCGAAGATCAGAAAAGGAATAATGAAGCAATGGAAAAGAAAGCAACTGAGTTGGCAGTTCATGGTTGAAGTGCTGACACACTGTGTACCCAGTAATGCTGGCAACTGATATATAAGGATCATATCAATCCGTACCGCATCAACAACAGCCTGAAGACGATGAATTGAAGCATTGAAACTGGTGGCAACAAAATAAAATAAAATCATAAGGCCGGCTGTGGGTGTTTTATTTTGTCACAATAGTAAAAGGCCGTAGCCCCAGAGACCTCCTGCCAAAAGAACGGAGATACAAAAACTTTCAGTAAATAATGTCTGCACTCACTATCCCTAGCATAACTGGAAGCAACTTGCTTACCTCTCGTCATCTAAAGATGTAGCTGTCGTCCCAATAGGCTTCTTCTCCGCTGTTTACCAGCACTGACGTGCGTGCAGTAAACAGAACATAGAGGAAAGGCAAATACTAAAGAATGCACTGCTATTAAAATTTCTGTTTATAGAAACAACAAACCAAGAGAAAGATTCTGAGGGCCAACCTGAGGGCGAATGGCACAGCTTCCAGATGGTAATCATTTGCAGAACACCTCAAAAAACACAGTAAAAATTTCCACACTATCTTAGAACCATGAGATTGCACAAATATATAATTAGCATATCCTGATTAACAGAGTGACATTGAAATAGTTTTCAGTGCAAGTAACAGCATGAGCACGGTTGGAGCTGTGTGTTAATGCTGAAGCTGTAAATATAAATAATAAAGATTCGCTTCTTGGCGAACAGTGTGCAAGTGAGTCCCAACTGTCTCTTTCTGCTCGAATAAGACACGACGCTTGTTCGCCCTGCCTTTCTCACGCGACGTGACATCTGGTGCGTGGTTTGATGAGTCTGCTTAGTGGTCCTATCTACTCGCTAACTTTTTGTAGTAAAAACTTTCTAAGTATACGCCACAAGCGAATATATTTCGTAACAAACTTCTACACAAGTATTAGTGATGTGTCTAGGGGCGTCTTTGTCTTTGTTTGCACTTCTGTTGCCTACGATGCAGTATGACTCTTTTATTTACATCTACCACTGCAGTACTTTCTCCTAGAGCCTTCCATTTTCTCTCCTGACCCCCCCCCCCCCCCCCCCCCCATTTTCCAAATTACATTTGCGAAAGTTTAACTGCAGGCGGGAAGAAAGTATGTTGCTGGCTTTCTGGATAAGCTCGAATTTATCCAATTTCAGTGACTTCGTTTTTATAACAGATTTGATGGAGAAATTGACGTCATATACAGGAACGTGGCCGCGCGGGGCAGCCGCACGGTCTAGGGCGCCTTGTCATGGTCTATGCGGCTCCCCCCGTCGGAGGCTCCAGTCCTCTCTCAGGCATGAGTGTGTGTGTGTGTGTGTGTGTGTGTGTGTGTGTTGTTCATAATGTAAGTTCGTTTAAGTTCGATTAAGTTGTGTGTAGGTTTACAGTCAGATGACCTCAGCAGTTTGGTCCCATAAGACCTTATCACAAATTTCCATATTTTTCAGGCACGTGTCATCTTGGAATTTTGTGCGGATAAGACTCTCCACAGTCTACAACGTCCTTATTCCAAAGTTTACCACTGCAGTATGTTGAGTATTTCTTCGTCACTCTTATGCTAACTAAAGGTGCATTTACACTGCAATTTACAACTAAAACTTTGGCAACTTTTGAATATAGTTTGAAGTTCTTAAAAATACGAGTTGTACATTTATTGCAAACATAAGGAATTTGAGAAAATTCTCATGTTTCAAACCACGTTTCATGTTTTCGCTAGTTGAAGGTAAATTACTGAGTCTTCTTTTGATCTTCGTTTGAAACCAAAATTGTGTACTAAAAGTTGAAAGCGTTCTCCCTGGCAGCACGATCGCTCTCAACGTTCCAGCTGGTGTTGAAGCCAGCTGTTGGAACTACTCACGCGCCGTGTAGTCTGTCTGTGCGTATGCAGTCTCCAGGTGTAAGTGTTGTGTGTGTAGTGTTGTGGTGTGAAAGAAGGTGGAAGTAATGAAGTTGTTTGGTCGAAGGACAGCGTAGTGAAACTAATATATTTCAACAGGGAAAGGCCAGCTCTTTGGGACGCCATTAGTTGTTTTTATAAAGATAAGAATAAGAAATATGATGCTTTGAAAAAGATAGCTGATGAAATGAATACTTCAAAACTGGAAGTTACGAACAAGATTCGTAATTTAACAATTCAATTCAAGCGAGAGATGAAGAAGCCAAAGAGTGGATCTGGAACTGATCCATACAAGAGCTATCGATCGCTTCATGATTTTTAAGGATACTACAACTCCTCATCATTGTTGTGAATGTGCAGGCCCAAATACTTGTGACAGTATTCCTGAGATAATAAAATATACAAAATGATTATTTATTTTTTTATTATGCTTCACGTTAAATTGTTCAAAATATTTAAAAAGGCACACAGTATTATGGCTTTACAATTACTTTTGTGTGGACCTACTCAATGGTCACTCTGCCATGTGACTACATCTTCTGCACTGTTGAAGTAAGCTGTGAATTGTTCACGAATTCCCACTTTAATCGCAGAAATGTACCAATGGACATTCCATTAACCCTCCATTGCGCCATTACTAGTGTACCTGTCGTTGTGTCTTCACAGTGAAATGACCCAGGTGGAGTCTAGGACTTCTGAGATGTCCTTTATTTCGTAAAATATTATGTAAGTGTGTGCATGCTAACCCAACTTTTTCGGCATTTTCTGGCTGTAACAAAAGTGACTTTCTTAGTATTCTGACCACTACCGATACTATACCGAACACGTTTTCTACTACACTGCGCTCACTCTTTTGGGACAGCCCTTGTTGTGTAACCCTGGAAATGGTTTCGTTATGTTTAGTCCGAAGGGAAACGCATCATCCGCTAATAGCACGTACGGTACGGGCATTGATTTACCAGGCAATGGAGTAGGATGTGGAATGCCCAACTTGGATTCAATAAGAAGTTTATTGAGATTGTTATGTTAAAACAATCCACCATCAGACAACTGTCCTTGGCACCCAACAGACACATGCGTAAAACAGAACTGTGAGTCCACAACAGCAAAGAAAACAATGCTAAAAGATCCCTTTTAATCACAGTAATCACTTCCTGAATGTGTTAGAGCTTGTGTGATGACGTGTTTTCCGTACACGCCACCAATGGAATTCGGGAAGTTCCTGTTGAATGTACTGATTTGATATCTGTATCCACCCTGCCTCTGATGATGGTATCTGGAAAAAACATTGTATTTTTGAACTCAATAATTACTTAAAAAGTATGCATTGAAATCCTATTTATTTCTAGTTTTAAAATCTATTTGCAGTTGTTTACAGTTGTTTACAACTGTTTACTATGTGTTTAATTTTTGGTAACCAAATAAAAGTTGTTTTTAATGTACCAACTGTGCTTTGTTAACCTACGGTTTTCAACTGAACCGTCTTGATTACAGGATAATGGAATTGGAGGCATGATAAATGAAACCGAAAGTTTGCCAATAAACTTGAATGTAGATGGCAATTGATATCAACAAAAGCGATACTAATATGAAAATTGTAAGCTATCCAAGCACATGATCAAACTGATATGGTCTGAGTCAATCAAAACAGCAAAGAAACAAAAGATTTGTAAGCATAACCCTGTTGCCCAAGAAGCCCTTACTGTCGTCAGTAATTTAGGGGAGAACGTCTAACCAAAAGATGCATTTGATGTCTTTGGTGAATACGTCAACACTGAATTATTCAAAACTACAAATGCACAACAAGTGGCTCTAGCAAAACACAGGATTAATGCGGCACTTTTTGACCTGGAAATGTCAAATTTTTCCTCGTTCCACACAACTCTGACTGACATCTCAAGCACTTAACTCTTTCGAGTGCACTAGATGAAACTGACAATAATTCAGTATCAACACTGGACACTTTATCAGTCTTGTAATTCAACAAAACAAAGTTATTCTTTAATATTTACAAGTTAAATAAATGATAAGCAAACTACTGTACTTATTTTTATGTTGTCCTTGAGCACATCTATCAACGCCTCCTACACTTCTGGGACAAACTTCGAAATTAAACTTTTTGAGATTTTAAATAAATAATTAAGATTTGCATACGAATCACCACTGGCTAAAAACAGTAGAGTCAATGCCAGTTTCTCTTTCAGGGGTGGGGACAATCGCCAATTGGTATTGGCCTTAGCAATTTTCGATCCTACTTGAAGCATCAAATGTTCAAAAACACTGATTGCCATTCTCAAAAATTTCTTAAAACCCCCATCTATCCTCATTTCTCCTGACAGTGAATTCATGCCATCCTTGTTTAGATCTTCTAATAGTGCACTGTCACTATACTTAGCTCTTGCTCGGAGCAACCGTTTTATCCAGCACCTTCTGGGTGCTCTTTGAGTAGGCATAATACCCATAACAAGCACTTGCAGCAGCAATTACGTTCTCTACTCTCCACATTTTTAATCCGCACTGCACACTGCCAATGAAACTTAAAGTTTGTAACTTTTGAAATGTACCAAAGTGCTAACAAAGCTTGTTTACAACTTTTTTGTTTCAAACCAAAAGGTCTGAAACAAAACTGTTTGCAAGCAAAGCTAATAGCTACAAACTTTTGAGCTGCGAACCGCAGTGTAAACGCGCCTTCAACAAACTCGTGACAAATCGTGTAGCTCGTCTTGAAAATTTTATAGCATGAGAAGTTCTGTAGGAAGTACTGGACTGCATGTACTGCCTCTTTTCAAAATTTATTGATGATCGATTAGTCTTGATCCACCTGTCATTGCTTTAAAATAGCACATTAACTGCCTTTTCAATTAGAGTGTTAGTAAGGGGAGAGTGTTCTACCTGGAGGCTAGTGTACCCAGGAATACCTGATGTTTCGTTGTCGCTGTGGAAATCTAGTTATTTATAAAATCACATGAACCTACGCGCACTAGAGACCGCCATAAGCTGTTTCCGGTATTTTCTACCGTTTTTGTTGCTGTGAGACACGAGGATGTATTTTGCGCAGAGTTTTTAAATTTTATAAATCCAATATTTAAGTGCTATGTAGTACTGAAGAGCCTTTAGGATGGGGTTCTTAAGTATTAAGGTACAGATTTTATAGTGAGTACATTTTTGCATATGTTTATATCTAGTTATATAACGTATAGACAATTAAGCTGTTCTACGTCAGTCGTGCACCATCTTGTACTTTGAAACGGACGATCTTCTATGTGATATTTACAAATAAATTGAATTCATTAAATGTGTTAACAATTTTGCGTCTCTCGAAAATGGAAATTTGAGTTCATTGTCAATATATTCTATTTCACGATGGTTTTAATTTGTAACAGATTTTTGATAATAATATTCACTTATTTTCACTAAATTATTTTTGGTTTTTAATAGAGTTATAATGTAATACAGAGAGTATTAAATACAGTATTGACAAGATTTCTTCAATCTCAGCTCTTTTAAATTTGAATAGGATATTTGTTTCTAGGTATATAAACGCGCTGTATCTCGGAACAGTTTTTCGGATTTGGAAAAACGTTACTCCTCCTTAGTAATTATTGTAATTGCAGAAAAAAGACAGCATCACACATAAAATGACGTCTATCATTTCAAAATGGAATAGGAAAATGTGTTAAACTTTTGTAACAGGATAACTAAATGCGAAAGTCAGAAAAGTGATCCAAGGTACAATGTTCTCCCTGCCATCATTTAATCTCATATATGCCTCATCTGCAAAATGGATAAAATTCGATTCTTCTGAGTATTCAAGAAGGAGATCTTTTATCAGTATCAAAAACAAGAAGACTGGCAATATAGCCAAATGTACAATACATGTGGTAGCCGAAAACTTCTGAGTGCCTAATGTTATGTAATCTACATGCAGCTATCAATTTCTGTTATACAAGTAAGATAAAAACCATGAACCAACTATTTCTTCTATGAGGGATTGTCATACAGCGATAATTTACAGCTTGAAAATAAAGTCGCATAATCTTGATTCTCTTCCCACCAGCCAAGGGACCTAGGTCTACGTGCAGAACTGGTCGAACAGTGTTTTTCTATGCTATCTCTTTCGTGCGTGGATTATAGGTTTTAATAATTCCCATCCGCACATACCGGTATTTCACACTTAGTCATTTAGAAAATAAACTCCTAGATACTGCGGAAAACAGTGACCCATTCCAGCGACTGATCGCCGATAGCGGAGTCAAATAATATCGCATCTCTTCTCGTCTTTACACACAGTATGCTACTTTTGTTTATAATCAATTATTCAAAATACCAGTCACAATCGCATTATTTATTTTGCCGCCAGCCGGTTTCAACCCGCGACGGGGTCATCTTCAGGGCAATTGGTAACCGTGCACAGGCAGGGTGACGACTCCAGCGAGCGACCAAATGGTGTAAATTGCACTAAAGATGATCCCATCGCGGGTTGAAACCGGTTGGCGGCAAAATAAATAATGCGATTGTGACTGGCATTTTGAATAATTGGTTGTAAGTAAATTAATCAGTGTTTATCTCCATACAACTATGTTGTCTAAGACTTTTGTTTATGTATAGTGTTAGATCCATTATTTTCGCAATCCACTATGTTCCTGTTTCTCTGCCTTTGGTAATAAGTTTCTGTATACAGCTACTTTATTGTTTGAAAAACACACAGTGTGCCAATTTGGCTGATGCTAACTTGAGTGCAGTATCATTGTTTGCGTTGATGATGGATGATGTATTGTTAAATATATTAATGGTTGCATGAACTGAATCATACCCTGTTATTATCAGACCTTGGATGTATTTCAGCTTGTTCTGCAGACGGTTCCATTTCATCTCAGTGAAATGAACCATCATACTTGAGATGGGCATCTAGGGCTGCCGTTAAATGACAGAACAGGAAATTAGGTACAATAAAGAGCATATATTTCAGAGTATGGCATACAAAGTGCGCGCCTAGGGTCGTAAGTTACCAGGGTTTGGCCAGTCTAGGAGGTCGAACAATTAATTGTATGGGCAACGGAAGGGGACGCGATTCATGTTAACTTATGTTGGTGGCCGGTAATGAAAAGCAGAGCCAGAGGCTCTGCCTTAAAAAAAAAGTCTGTTCTGTTCGAGATCTGGATCACAAGAGAGAGAGAGGCAACTGTGTTCCGCAACGCAGACCACTCCAGCGTCCACACACGTGACCTGTATCCCACGCACGCTATTGGCTAAGACCAATGGCGTGAATTCGCTAGCTGTTTCAGCAGAGGTCTCAGGGCGTCTCTTGTCAGCAGCTTTAACTGGACAGAATTGCCTCTACATCTACGTCTACATCTACATGGATACTCTGCAAATCACATTTAAGGGGCTCCGGAAAGGCTCAAAATCATGAAAAGTTCAATTTTTACTTTTTTGCGTTTTCTGAATCTGCAGACTATTACCTTTTAATAGATATATAAATTATTCGATTCCGAAGACTACAACTATTTTTAAATTTTTTTGAAATGTGTTCTACATGGGCGTGACCCACTGTGGCGCTGTTAAACTGCTGTAAAATGGTGTTATTATTAACGTCCGTGTTCATCAAGTACATTTTAGTGATGTGAGATAAAGTATGTGTTGTGGCTAACCTGTGATGGTTCAATATATATCGCTGGCGTGATTGTCGATTGTTTCAAGTTTATTTACTCTGTCGTTATCTCGAAAATATTCGTAATTAATTCTGTTTCTTGAGTCTCTGTTTTGTTGAAGTATAATAATGAGTAAAAGTAAAGTTATTAGAAATCCTCTGAAGGCTTTTAAGAAAAGGAGAAATGTTGGAAAGCCAAAGGTATGTGTTATTACTGTAAACAATAAAGACGATAACCAAGTGAGTGAACCTAACCTCTCAAGTACACTTGCCCATAGCAGTCAAAGTGGGAAAGTAAATACTTCACAGAAGAAGCTTGGTTCAATGAGTGAAAACTATGAATGTTTTATGGGCGAATCGGATGTGAATGAAATATTTGATATGTCGGTTCTCAAAGGAATGTTTTCAAACTGTGTAAGATGTATTCATTATAGTGAAGTTGGTCTGGAACTCTCCATAATAAAGCACGTAGGACTTGCTAGTGAAATACAACTGAAATGTGATAAGTGTTCATACATGACCACCTTTTGGAACAGTGTTGCAGTAACTGCAACTGAAGATAATGGTAGCAAAATCCACGAACACAACAACGAGCGATGCTTGCTTTAGACAAGGAACGCCTTCGGGCTGCAGACAGGGCTGTAAAGAGTCTAGAAATACAAGCAAGAGTAAACAGGAGGAGGAACAAGAGGAAGCTGGAGGAGGAGTTTGCAGAGGATGAAGATAATCCATCCTATGGACCTGGAATGCACTAAAAAGTTAATCCAATCTTTGTCGCTCGATTCCCAAAACTTTTATTTTCTCATACTAATTACATGTTTTCTAAGGATCTTCCAAACATATTTGTTTCAAACTTTCAGTAAATGTTACACAGTACCTTCTGCACAATTTAACACAGCATTTTTCCAAAAAACTGTATATTTTTGAATACATAAATAAAAAATTGCAAAAAAATGTTGTGAATTTTCATTACAATTGAAAAAAAATCATCTTTAATAACTGAACTAAAATTTTGTAAAATCCCTGTGTTAAGTTGTAGCCCAAATTCCAATAAATAATCTGTAAAAAGTTCAACTTCCTACCTCAAATACTTTGTGAGGAAAGATGTAATTTATAAGCGTTATTTTAACATTGCAAGTATGGGGCGTTCCGGAGCCACTTAAGTGCCTGGCAGAGGGTTCATCGAACCACCTTCACAATTCTCTATTATTCCATTGTCGTATAGCGCTCGGAAAGAATGAACACCTATATCTTCCCGTACGAGCTCTGACTTCCCTTATTTTATCTTGGTGATCGTTCCTCCCTATGTAAGTCGATGTCAACAAAATATTTTCGCATTCGGAGGAGAAAGTTGGTGATTGGAATTTCGTGAGAAGATTCCGTCGCAACAAAAAACGCCTTTCTTTTAATGATGTACATCCCAAATCCTGTATCATTTCTGTGACACTCTCTCCCATATTTCGCAATAATACAAAATTTGCTGTTTTTTTTTTAACTTTTTCGATGTACTCCATCAGTACTATGTGGTAAGGATCCCACTCCGTGCAACAGTATTCTAAAAGAGGAAGGACAAGCGTAGTGTAGGCAGTCTCCTTAGTAGGTCAGTTACATTTTCTAAGCTTCCTGCGAATAAAACGCAGTTTTGGTAGACATGCAACTTGTGTCACGTAGTCACAGCGTAAGTTGCTCTAGGAGTAAACTTGTAAAGATTTGACTGGGCCTTCGAAATAAATTTTTTAAATAAATTCCCTAAAATATTTCTTGACTGGCTGCCACCATGTACACTAGCTTGGAGAATATGCCTTGTACCTGAAGATAGGCAACTCAGCTTTTATAATCCCTATGCGGGGACTATTATTGGCCATTTTCATTTTGAGCACACTGTACTTATTGCAAACAGTACAACCCTGAGGCACCCAAGACAGTACTTCCTCTTGTAACGATACATGTTTATTAACAACAATACAGTGAACGGATGACAGTTTACTGATAGATCTGCCACATGGTCCAACACTATGTCCTCAAAATGAACTCGCTGGGGGAACTTGTCTATTTTAACTGATGTGTTCCGTCACCGGAAAGCTTTAGAACAAGCATAATCCAAACTGAAATAATGTTACCTTATAGAGAACTGCTAATGATTATCAACTAATAATATTCGGTGACAGTAGAAGTTCTAGATGTGATGTTGTACAGTAATGGAGAAGATCGTTAATAAGCATCAATAAATATAAATAAAAAATAATAAAATGAAATAAAATAAAATCCACTCCGCGGCTTAGATGCGACACGAAAAGCCCGCAGGGAGCGGCATAAAGGTCATCAATCAAGCCACCCTTTTCCTTTGGGCGCAGATTCCCACACAATTCGCTGTCGAAGACGACAGTTCTCAGTGCTGTGAGCAACAGCAAAAAGTTCTTGACTGCCTTTGATACTGCTGACATCCTCGGGCGTTTCAAACCCTCTCTATTAATACTGTTAGACTGCATTCCTATCGAATGTGATCGTACCAGTTTGGAGTGCAGCGCGACGAAATTTTTGATCGCATGCAGAGGTTGAAACCACCGACTATTCGATGAAATTTGAAAGTGATCCCAGGCAGCAATGAGTGCTGATGGTTGCTGAATACTCCTGTTTTGTGTCTTCCTTTGGCGTGAGCAACGGTAGGGGAGGGGGGCGCGGAGGTTTGGACAGGTGATGAAAAAGAAATTCAGGGTGGAATAGAACGTAAATGACTATGAAATTAAATATACCAAGTTGAGTGGCATAGAACACATGTCTGGAGAACAACATTTAAATCCCACACAACCATTCCGATTTTTAGTTTTCATGTTTCTCAAGAAAGTACTACCGGTTCCAGATCAGTGGTTCAACTTGGACCTTGATATGGGAAGGACTATGAACTCCATCCTTCCTTCGATAGATGCCAATACTCTTAATTTTTCCATTTATTAAGTACAGTCTTTATCAACAACCCTACAAACATCTGTGAATGAGTTTGATGTAGAAATGACTCCGTTGCAAAAACATTGACTAAATGCTGTTTCCAAAATATTCCGTGAAGCAGAGAAATTGATGACATCTGAAATACAGATGTGTGTGACAAGATCGTTACAGACATTTCACTGGTCGCTCAGCTTCTGATTCTCCAAACATTTGTTTCTGTTACTGTCGTACAGTTTGCACATAGCTACTCGTTTTTATATCTTACTTATTCCCCTTCACATTATATTTATTATATTTCATAGATACTGGGCAGAGGGGCTCTGAGACGTATATATAACTGAAAGACGTAGTTTTTATTTAAGTGTAATAAAATTGAACGGTGTAATATGGGAATATTATAAAATAACCTAAAACACTGATTTTAAGAATTTCTGTGATGGCACTTCACTGGAGGGAGCTGTCACACAGAAAGTTATTTATGTTTGTCTTTGTGCCGTGATTTTGTAGCGCAGTTCGTCCTACCCCGCTTGCCAAATGGTGCCAAGGCTGGTGGTGTCTGCTCGCTGCTGCCGAGGGAGCGCAAAGTGTCAATGCAGTCGTGGACAGTGCTACTACCGGTGTGGGCGAGCGGCAATGGCGGAAGAGCGAAGCAGCCCTATCCATAGGTAGAGGGGGGAGGGGGGGGTGTTGAAACTCGGGACTTCCAGTAGCATGACAGTGGTTTGCTGCCAGTCCATTTGAAGTGTTGGAGGTTTATTAATGTATGACCTCGGTTTCTTATTGGGTGATTTAAAGTCTTCCACATTCTTTTTCGTTTCGTAGTAAACAAACTGGTTTCATTGCACTGTGTTCCTGTTTATGACTTCTTGTGTGTCTTGCACTCTTTGAATTGCATTGTGAGTGTATTGCCCGTATTCTGCTTCGTTGTTGATCGTATCTGTAGTACTGTGTAGGTTAAATCATTCCATTTTTCTGTGTCACATAAACTGAAGTTGGTGTCACCGCATCACGATCTGGGGATATTTGATCCTGCCTATTAATCACAACACTGATTGACTGAAATCCGTTGTAAGTGTATTGCTCACATCCTACTTGTTCACGTCAATATATTGTACTTTCTCGCATGTAATGGAGAACACCATTTTATGACAGAATTGGTAATTAACTTTATTACATCTTGTCATGGAATGAGTATGTATTTGTGCTTTGAATGGTGTCGCTTCCGTCTATCGACTGTGCTTTGTAGGATTAGTAATAGAAATATCAATTATTGTTGATATAACGATGAAAACATGTGCCTGGGTGGTACGGGCACGAGGCTCACAACCCGAACCACACGCCACTAATGAAGGACTGGGTCCCTTACTTCGATTGCACATAATTCATTAAGGTCAATCCAACACATTTATTTCAAATAACATAAATGAAGTTACGTTTAAATCTGACATTAAACAGGAATAAAAAATCAGTTTAAAAAACAGTTGATTAAATGCGTGAAGCGCGAGTTAAGCCAATAACCAGGTAAACTGATCAATTTATCGTAATTCAAAGAAAGAGAAAAACAAAATTGAATCAATACACCCCACTGAAAAATATGCAAAAAACTTTATAATACTAGTCGAAGAATACATTGAAGTAGGGAGCAGTCGTTCACACAACATAACACTTCAAATTGCCCTATCCAACACAGCTGTGTGCCCAGAAAACAGCAAGACATTACATACACTTCATTTGACAAATACTCATTAACATTACGCCACTCCTGTTTGAACTGCAGTGTCCCAAATAAACGGGCGCTTATTCTGAAAGAACAATTTTTTTTAATATACAGCGTGATTCAAAAAGAATACCACAACTTTAGGAATTTAAAACTCTGCAACGACAAAAGGCAGAGCTAAGCACTATCTGTCGGCGAATTAAGGGAGCTATAAAGTTTCATTTAGTTGTACATTTGTTCGCTTGAGGCGCTGTTGACTAGGCGTCAGCGTCAGTTGATGCTAAGATGGCGACCGCTCAGCAGAAAGCTTTTTGTGTTATTGAGTACGGCAGAAGTGAATCGACGACAGTTGTTCAGCGTGCATTTCGAACGAAGTATGGTGTTAAACCTCCTGATAGGTGGTGTATTAAACGTTGGTATAAACAGTTTACAGAGAATGGGTGTTTGTGTAAAGGGAAAAGTTCTGGACGGCCGAGAACGAGTGATGAAAATGTAGCACGCATCCAGCAAGCATTTGTTCGCAGCCCAGGAAAATCGACTCGCAGAGCTAGCAGAGAGCTGCAAATTCCACAGTCAACTGTATGGAGAGTCCTACGAAAAAGGTTAGTTATGAAACCTTATCGTCTGAAATTGGTTCAAGCACTGTCTGCAGCTGATAAGATTAAAAGAATCGATTTCTGTGATTTTATCCTTGCTCAAATGGAAACAGATGAATCTTTCGTTTCAAAGATTGTGTTTAGTGATGAAGCAACTTTCCACACTAACGGGAAAGTCAACCGTCACAATGTCTGTATATGGGGCACTGAGAATCCGCGGGAAACAACTCAGTATGAACGTGACTCGCCTAAGGTGAACGTTTTCTGTGCCATTTCAGCCAATAAAGTTTTTGGTCCCTTTTTCTTCGAAGGTGCTACTGTAACTGGACTACAGTATCTGGAGATGTTAGAGAATTGGCTGTTCCCTCAGCTCGAACAAGAAGCACAACAATTCATATTTCAGCAGGATGGAGCGCCACCACATTGGCACTTATCTGTCCGTAACTACCTGAACGTCAACTACCCGAGGCGATGGATCGGCCGCCAGGCAGCCCGTGACAGAGCACTTCATCACTGGCCTCCAAGAAGCCCTGATCTTACCCTCTGCGATTTTTTCTTATGGGGGTACGTTAAGGATATGGTGTTTCAGCCACCTCTCCCAGCCACCATTGATGATTTGAAACGAGAAATAACAACAGCTATCCAAACTGTTACGCCTGATATGCTACAGAGAGTGTGGAACAAGTTGGAGTATCGGGTTGATATTGCTCGAGTGTCTGGAGGGGGCCATATTGAACATCTCTGAACTTGTTTTTGACTGAAAAAAAACCTTTCTAAATACTCTTTGTAATGATGTATAACAGAAAGTTATATTATGTTTCTTTCATTAAATACACATTTTTAAAGTTGTGGTATTCTTTTTGAATCACCCTGTATGTGTAAATTACAGCATTAAGGAATTCCAAATCTTTCCCCTTTCTAGGCGGAGGCTGAGTCAGAAACACAGAATGCCACAATAACACAGTTTTGCTGTGAAATCTTGCAGGACAACCGGAAGCAGTAACAGACAAGGGGTCGGCACCAGCAAGTAACACAGACTAAGAGTCAGGCTGGGAGTACATCCTACGAGAACTTGTTCACACTATGCTCACCACAAACTGTAGACATTCCGGCCGAACATCCGCTTGCGGTGGCTGCCAGAAGGACGAAGCAACCGACAGGCCCACGCCGTGCTTCTCACACAGGCACCTCAATTTGTACAAACATCTAGGCCAACACTAACTCCGGACTCCCCTCTCACTGCCAGGCTTGGCACATTTTACATCAAATGCCTTCCAGGCAACCAGCAACCGGCGCAGGAGTTTCACGATTAGCAAACAGGCCCAGCGTAGCAGACATCACACATGTGCTTACGCCCGAGCCACAACTCCGCCAGTCTCACCGGCCGCCCCAAACCGACTGCCTCTCGCCGTCCCGCGCGCCCCAGCCGAAAACGCAAAGATGCACACGCCGGGGGACGCGCCAAAGATAACCAACCGATCGCTGATGGTCGACCAGCGATCTGGCTCACTGGGTATTATTTACTTCTAAATATTAATTGAACTGAGAAGACAATTGTAGTACAATGTTTTCTCCTAAAATTTGTTGTTTCTAGTACCTGTTAATAGCGTGTGAACACATTTGCGCAACTATTGTTACATTTTTGGCATTTGCAAGGGAGAACGCCTTAGTCACTAAGAATACAAAGCGTATTCAGTGGAGAGCAGCAACACCATTCAAAGCAGAAACACATACTCATTCCGTATAAGATGAATGCCATTTCTGTCAAAAGCGCGGAGTCCTCTATTAACAGGAGAAAATACGAAAAATGGATATGAATTTAAAATAGAGAAGAATGCGAACAATACATTAACAACACATTTAAACTGAACAGTTCACAACATGGATTCGTAAGCGGGAACCAAAGTACTCCATAGAACACTATGCGACGAAGCCACCTTCTGCTTTATATGAGACGAAAACACATACTCTACACTGTATCGCGGACACCAGGTAAATCAGGTGTCAAAAACATATTCAGAATACAGTTCAAAGAGTGCAATACACACAATAGGTCGTAATGAGGAACACAACGCGATACAACCATCTTCTGTATCATGTCAAACGATTGTGAGGCTCTGACACCACGACATCACTCAAAAAATTTTACACAATTGTGAACGCCAGCTACAGGGAGCTGATGTTAGTTTTTAATTGAGATATCTCTAAAATATTACAGGGTGTTTCAAAAAGAATGACGTGAACTCAAAACAGTATATTTATTGTCAAAAACGTTCAACAGACATGGGGTCACTTTCAAAATGCTCACAAAATCTTGAAGTTTTAACTTTGCTGTTGCAAATGCTCTGTGTCCACCAGCAGCAACATGAACAACATTTAGACGATACTAAATTCGTCATGAACTTTACACAATATTATTTTCATCTGTAAGCCATCTTCCGCATCAGTTGTTAAAATCAGCTACTGCTGGTTTCTCCGTCTTATGTTTAGTGCAATTTCGTTAAAGAAAATTTTACACCAGCCTCGTTTTATTTGTATTTATAAAGCATCTTCTGTGGTTTTTGGTGTTTCTGCCTCTTGTTTAGGTATTCCCCAAACCACTGTTCCCCTCCCCCCGCCGGCCGGTGTGGCCGTGCGGTTCTAGGCGCTTCAGTTTGGAACCGCGTGACCGCTACGGTCGCAGGTTCGAATCCTGCCTCGGGCATGGATGTGTGTGATGTCCTTAGGTTAGTTAGGTTTAGGTAGTTCTAAGTTCTAGGGGACTGATGACCACAGATGTTAAGTCCCATAGTGCTCAGAGCCAGCCATTTGAACCCCTCCCCCTCCCCTCCCCTCTTTGTTAGCAGAGGATGATGTCGAACGACCTTCATCGCATATACACTTGGCAGTTTTTACCTTTCTGATCTTTTTCTTGTACCGCATTTGCGTTATTTACACACCTCACATTTGGAACTGAAATGAGTCTGGTATAATACTCTCTTTACTTGAATCGCAGTAAGCTTAAGACGGAGAAACCAGTAATAACTGATTTACTCAATGCTTCCACAGAAGTTATGGCGGCTGTTATTCTGTTGTTCACTTCTATGATAGGCGGTAAATGTAAGATGAACATCCGTTTATTCATCCTTTCCTTCACGTATCTCCATAAGAAAGAAACCGCATGAGGTCATGTCTGGCGATCTTGGAGACCAATAATGCAGGGCAGTTTCTCGGGAACGCTTGTGCTCTATCCAACTTTGAGGTATCTTAAAATGCTGCAGAAATGGCTTTTTTGCACAACCTAAAGAGCACCCTGATGACTCCATTTTCCAATAGGTTGGAGCTCCACCACACTGGCACAATAACGTACGTCAGTTTCTCAGTGACACTCTGCCTCAACGTTGGATAGGGCGTACGGGACTACGAGACACAGCCCTGCACTCTTGGCCTCCAAAATCGCCAGACACGAACCCATACTATTTTTTTCTTGTGGGGATATGTGAAGGGAAGTGTGCTCATCTCCCCTTTACCTCCTGACGTAGAAGAAGTGTAGAGCATAATAACAGCTGGCCTAACTTCTATAAAACCAGAAATAATGAGTGAAGTTTATGACGAATTTAACCAGCGTCTAGATCGTGGGTGGACAAATGCGCTATTGCGGGTAAGGCTGTACATAAAATATCGATAAATTTCGGCGATATTTCTCTTATCGATACATCGATATCGGAATGACAGTTTAGAGTGCCGGTATTTTTATTTTATATTACATTTTTTTCGCAATTTCAGTAAATATTTGAAATCGTTCTTTTGAAATTGTTGGAGAACATAATTTTCGTTTCACTGTGTGAAGGAGTCTTGCTACTGTGTCGAGCTTCCATCATGTCCAGTCTTTCTATATGACTGTGGGAAACAAGTGTAGGTGGTACAACGATGTAATTCGACTGCATTGGGGGGGGGGGGGGGGGGGTGTAAATGTAATAACATGATTTCCAGTGTGAAGAAATAGGACACCGTTGTGTTAAGAAATAGTTTTTAAAGGAACTACTGTGATATTTCTTAACATCGCCTTTCCTTAAAAACAGTTGCTGAAAATTATGGCTGGTTCAAATGGCTCTGAGCACTATGGGACTTAACTACTGTGGTCATTAGTCCCCTAGAACTTAGAACTAGTTAAACCTAACTAACCTAAGGACATCACAAACATCCATGCCCGAGGCAGGATTCGAACCTGCGACCGTAGCGTTCTTGCGGTTCCAGACTGCAGCGCCTTTAACCGCACGGCCACTTCGGCCGGCTGAAAATTATGAATAAAAACCTAAATGACAAGGCTGGTCTTTGCAATGGGCAGAGACGTGTGAGGGGAAATGCCGAAAAGCTGACGTAATCGCGCTGCCAACAGAAATTGCAATGTTTTAACTTCACCAAGCAATTTTGACACTACAACTGCTAGTTTGCTGGCGTTTCAGAAATGAAAAAAACAGGGAAGGCGACTTGAAACGATCGAGACGAACCCGATATGTGACTGAACCGAAAGTCAAACGCATGGGACAGATTTTTTTTTCCCCCTTACATGCAGTTACCATAGTTAGCAAAGTGGTTATCGCCGAGCGTGAACGTGCACCATTTCCCTTTCAGTTCTTACTCTAAGGTCGTTAAGCAGGCTGCTCGCTTGTTGATGTACAGAATATCTAATAATAAATCTGTGGTTAAATATACAGCTAGAAAAACGGCAGTTTACTTACAATGTGCTGCTGAAATTTTTGTAGCCCTGTACCTCGGTATATCGATATATTTTTTAGAAATAACGAGGGCAGGTAATGATTTTAAAAAAAAAAAAATCCTTAAATCGGATTCCCGATGTTTCTAAGAATATAAGCAGTCCTAAGAGCGGACAATGGCGACCGACGCCAGCTGCGTAGCGCAAAAGCTCTGTAAAACGTGGGCAAGTGACAGATGTGCTCGCAGACCTCATGCCATGTTTCACGGAGTCTAGAAGAGTAGGAATGTAGCGTGGCGTGGCAGATTTAGTGCCGTATATTTCATATTACCTCATCTATGTTACATTCAACAGCATTCAAAGAAAAGTGACCAATAAATACGGGAATTGCCACAAGTATTCACGGGTTTTTGTGCTCTTACACAGGAGCTCCCACTGTTGTAGCTCGAAACAATGACACAGTAATTTAACCGTTCCAAAATTTCTGATTGAGCAAATGAAAACAGTACGTGAGCGAGGAGCTGCTGATTGAGGAGCACCGAACGCGGCTACTGCGCAAGCGCCAGTCAACTGTTTGTGCGAGCGGCTGCCGTAACGGAATAACAATTGAATGGAATTCGGTCCCGGAATGGCGCGTGGAAGGGCGGCGTTAGCGAACGGGCCGGCGAGTCCGGATTTATGCCGAGCGCGGCGCAAATTCGGTTAGGGCGAGGAGTGGTGGGTAGGGGCGTAGCGAAGCGAGGAGCAGGACTCGGCTCGGGGGCCGACAGCTGGCCGCCGCACTGCAAAGCCCCGCGGACCGTTAACAAGCCGCAATGGCGCGCCTAATGGCGGCCTCTCGGTCGCCGGTCGTAATGCAGCCCCAGGAACCTAGGAACAAATCTCTCTCACGAATCTGCGTCCAGTGTCTGGAATAGCTTACACACAGCTGCAAAAAGAGCTGACTCGAATTCACCCCTCTGTTCTTCTGAATAAATACACAACACGTCTTTCTTTCGCATTTGTTCATTACGAAACCTCTATCGTCTAAATAATTACCCGTCTTTCGTGACTCATCGTCTGCATGCACACAGCGGTCTCTTTACTACCAGCATTTTCAAAAAATTTCGAGAAGATCAAATACGACAAATTGTGAACACTTAACGCGGGAGAACACTCTCAGTAGCAAACAATGTGGATTTCAAAAAGAATTATCAGCTTAACAGGCATATTAGTCTTCAACATATGATATACTGTATTCAATACATCATAAATTATTATTGGTTCTGAGCACTATGGGACTTAACTTCTGAGGTCATCAGTCCCCTAGAACTTAGAACTACTTAAACCTAACTAACCTTAGGACATCACACACATCCATGCCCGAGGCAGGATTCGAAATTGCGACCGTATCGGTCGCGCTGTTCCAGACTGTAGCGCCTAGAACCGCTCGGCCACTCCGGCAGGCATAATAAATTATTATCATTGAATTCTGTAAATTAGCTGGCACTTTTAATTAGGTGAATCATGACGTCCTCACATAAAACTTGAAATATTGTGGAATGATAGACGCAACGGGCCCATATATCTTACCTGCCTTATCTGCATGGCTCAAAGACGCATATCAGTTCCACTTCGACCACACAGCGACAGGTGCTCAGTATTTTGAGTAATCAGACACGATGTACCATAGGGCCCTGTTAAGGCTCTTCTGTTGTTGCTGATATACGTAACTGACATCCCATTTTTGTTGTGAGAAGATGCAAATTTTAACGTTTTCTACAACTGACACAAATATAGGAATATTAAAATGGCTCTGAGCACTATGGGACTTAACATCTTAGGTTATCAGTCCCCTAGAACTTAGAACTACTTAAACTTAACTAACCTAAGGACATCACACACATCCATGCCCGAGGCAGGATTCGAAATTGCGACCGTATCGGTCGCGCTGTTCCAGACTGTAGCGCCTAGAACCGCTCGGCCACTCCGGCAGGCATAATAAATTATTATCATTGAATTCTGTAAATTAGCTGGCACTTTTAATTAGGTGAATCATGACGTCCTCACATAAAACTTGAAATATTGTGGAATGATAGACGCAACGGGCCCATATATCTTACCTGCCTTATCTGCATGGCTCAAAGACGCATATCAGTTCCACTTCGACCACACAGCGACAGGTGCTCAGTATTTTGAGTGATCAGACACGATGTACCATAGGGCTCTGTTAAGGCTCTTCTGTTGTTGCTGATATACTTAACTGACATCCCATTTTTGTTGTGAGAAGATGCAAATTTTAACGTTTTCTACAACTGACACAAATATAGGAATATTAAATAAGCCCACTAGTCCTCTTTCCGGAAAGGTAGTTTTTGGTTCAAATGGTTTAAATGGCTCTGAGCACTATGGGACTTAACATCTTAGGTTATCAGTCCCCTAGAACTTAGAACTACTTAAACTTAACTAACCTAAGGACATCACACACATCCATGCCCGAGGCAGGATTCGAACCTGCGACCGTAGCGGTCGCACGGTTCCAGACTGAATCGCCCAGAACCGCTCGGCGACACCGGCCGGCTGGTTTTGGAATAATTGAGAACAAGAATGTGTGATTCAAGGCAACTGGAGTGCCTTTAATTTTACAGTACCAAGTACACATAACCATGTATTTATTATCTAAGTCGTCAAGATACAAAATAATCTGCACAAATAATGCAATACAAAAAATAAATAGTGCTTAATATTTGGACTATAGATTAGCGACAGCCTTACCTCGAAAGCCCAACACTCTAGAATAAATGACGCTTTGGAATTAGTTACATTGGCAGTACGTACGATTTCGCATAATGTGGATTTAAACGTGAAGAAATTGTTTCGTTGTATTCATTTTCTTCACTAAAGATTTACGGAAACATACCTCAGGAAACATAATATACAGGGATAGTACTTTCAGAAAACAAAAGTGTATCACAAAAATTATAGCATATGCTAGTTGTAAGTCATCGTCCAGAGACCTCATGAAGAAAACTTGGTAATTTCACTCGTGATTCATATTATGAAATAACATTTGTCTTTATTTTCGAAAGCCATCAATGTAATATTAGGACTAGACACCATCTCTATTAAAACTTTAAATGATTAACATTTGGACAGATATGAGACTCATGGATACTCATGCATTCAGAAACACTGACAGCGTGTCTTGACTGTCTTAATGATGATGAGGAGGAGTTTAGGATTGAAGAACGTTCGGTTGAGCAACTCTTTCTACTCCACTGTGAAGTGTCTTTACAATAATAGTTAAAATTAACATTAGTGTTGTTTTGTAGTTTATATGATCCAGTAACACAATCATATTGCATAATGGTAAGTACGGAACTTCAATGATATACAAGTTCTTGACTTGTCATCCAAGAGACCCATCGTCTAGTATCCGTGGAATACAGCTGTGTGGTGTGGACCACAAAGTGACCTGGAGACCAAATCGAGCTGGTGAGCGCCAGTATGCCCCTGCTGGTCACGGTAGAATCCCAAGAAGATGATCAGACTCAATTCCTTATCCCAATAGAGTCCTGAACGCTAACATATTTTCGGAAGGATACTGAGTTCCCATTGGTTATGCTAGTAACCTATGACCTGCATTGTTGCCTGATTTCCCTTTCCCCTACCTCTAGGGCATCATAAACGATTGCTAGATTTCTCTCCTACCCCTCCACCACTCCTCTGACGTAACAATCCAAGACGACAGGACTTGTCTGGATGTGCTAATTTAAATTAAAGAAAGAGGTGTCCCCAATGGTGGATATACCCCATTTGTGTTAAGATAAAATGGCCGAATCCAAGACGGTGTACTCGTCCTGATAGGAAATAATAAAAATCCAAGAAGGCAGAAAAAGCCCAATTTTTCCAAGTTGAAAATAGTGGTAAACTCAAAAACGCAAGTATGGTGATGGAGAATTCAAAAAATGTGAGATTCGTACTTGTGCTGACACATCCACACAACTAGCGTGGCATCTTGTTTAAACGTAATCTTTGAACAAGTGGTCACTCGTCTTACGCATTGGCACCGTGTTTTAAATCGACACCCATCAGGTCTGACCACCCTCGCACTTCAGCTATCGCCTCCCATGCCGCCGAGTGGTTACCTGCACCAACACCATCACAATCACCATGTTCACTGCGAACAGGGAGGAGCTGTACGTGTATTTATAAGACCCTGCCGTTAGGCCATACAGCTAGTTTTTTTCAGGATGCTGTTTGGTACTGCTTATTGTCTGACTTATAGTATTTGTAGCGAGTTAACATTTTAGCAGCTGATATAGACTGAGATGTGACCATAGATACTGTAAAGGTTGAAGGTGGTATGATGGTATAGTTCACTGAGATGAAATGGAACCATCTGTAGAACAAGCTGAAATACATCCAGGGTTTGATAATAACAGGGTATGATTCAGTTCATACAATCATTAATATATTTAACAATACATCATCCATGATCAACGCAAACAATGATGCTGCACTCAAGTTAGCATCAGCAAAATTGGCACACTGTGTGTTTTTGAAACAATAAAGTGTTGTAAACTCGCGCAGTTTGTCAAGTGCAATATGGGTAGCCAAACAAAAAGTTTCGCGTTATGATGAATAAACAGACGAATGTGTAAATATGTACATATATACATGTGTATGTGTGTTGCTATAGACTCGAATATTAGTGCTCTGCTCTGTTTGAATGTAATACAAGCAGAGTTTTCTTCAGACAAACTACTATTTAAACCATATTTCTGGATGAGTGGGATATATTTAGGAAAAAAACTGTTAAATACAAGAAGGAATTTTCATTTTAAATGTATATGTGCTACTACAAATGAATTTTTATACAGTCAGACCTCTGAATGAGTGCAAAATTCCTTGTGGCATGCATCACACAAGCCAACACAATCTGCCTTCAGTCGAATTAAGATAGATCACACCTCTTCCCTATTCTATACATGGACAGCATGCTCACTGATATTACATGCTACTTCCGTGAGCGAATTGAGTGCCAGTTGCCAATTTTGAGACGCCAAATTCTCTGCTCTGTCCTGTTATTCTTTACTGTACAATCGATTTGCCTTGCATTAATCCATATCAGCGCCGTTTTGTGTATTGAGAGTTGGCACAACAACACAGTCGAGTAATTGATGTCTCGGGTGAATAACCTCAATGTCACTCGGACTGTTTACAGAAATTCGTAAATTGAAGACGTAGACTTCGAAGACTACGTGTATTCCTCCAGCCATGATTTCTCTAGATACTGCAGCGAGTTTCTCCATCAGCAAATACATGGCAACTGAAAAAAGTGCACTTGACACCCTTCATCCCAGTCTGAACTGTGTATGAATCTTGAAGGTGTCTGTTGTCACCCTACTTGCTTCTAGGCTTGTGATCCTTAACGGAATAGCTAAGGCTCCTTGCTGATGTCCTAGTCACATATATTTATTTCTCCTCTCATCAGTAGGTTTGCGCAGTCTGCAAGTAAATGTTCGCGAGATTTACCCTTCAAATAATAGCCCATAGCTTGCCAACCGAGGTGTCACAGTATCAACAGCTTGAAGGAATAGAGCAATTTGTTAAGCAATTAGCTCAGTACCCAGTGTTGCTTCGGTTCCAGTCTTCTGTTTATTCATATCTCCTTTCTCCTTCTCTCTGTCCATTTCCTCCTCTTTCCTGTCTTTGTTTCTGCTCATCCACCTCTCGCCATCTCCTACCTCTAAAACCATCTCCTCTTCTCCATCCCCTCCTTCACCCTCTCGCTTTTCATCTCCTCTGGTTTCCTTTCTAATCCATTTCCTGTGGCTGTACATCTGCTCCTTCCATATCTCTCTGTCTACCTCTTTCTCTATCTTTCTCTGTCCATCTCCTCCTCTTTCCTTTCTCTAACCATCCCCTTCTCTCCCCTCTCTCTGTCCACTTCCTCCACCGCCTCTCTCTGTCCATCTCCTCCTCCGCCCTGTCTGTGCCCATATCCTCCTTCCGTTTCGCTATCTATCTATCCCTCCTACCCCTTTTCTTTCCATGTTATGACTCTAATAGGAAGCTAGTGGTTCTTGCACCCAGACTATTTCTTTACAGATTGTAACTAATGTGTGTACCAAATTTGCTTGCAGTCATCCCAGGGCTTCATGATGAGATTTTTGTTCCGGCGTAACGACAAGCGCCGGCACGAAGTCGAAGAACGTGAGATCAGAGAAGGCTATGAGACGACGTCGGCCAATAGTACACTGACAAGGACCGCACCACGACAGGAGCGGCCTCTGTCCGAAAAGAGAATATAAGCGCCGCTCCTTCCAGCCTCGGCCAGACATTAGAAGACGGACACTAATAGACCTTGTCTAGAAGAGCTGTTACTTGTCATCCATATCCATTACTTGCATGAACATTCTATATAGTGAACGACATTGGTTATTTGCATGTCGCCAATAGCTTGCAACACGACATTGTAAACCAAAGTTAAGTACTGTCAATCTATGTTATTGTAATAAAACCATTAATGTGAATTGTTTGAATTGTAGTATAACTATCCGAGAAAGTAGCATCCATTAGGCACCGTATAAGAACGGATTGGGGAGGCCCCCTCACGTTTTACCTGTGGCCTTGTCTGGTTCCACACATGTGAAATATATTTTACATAGATTAATGTATTTCACACGTATTTGTACACATACTTCACATGTATCTGTAGTGAATTTCGCTATTCAGTGTCATTTTCACGCAGGTCAATGTTTATGACGTTGTACCTCCTGAACTGTGTGTTGTACAACGATATGTTATTGTTGATCTATTCACCGGCAGATGTGTATACTGCCTGCAAAAAATGTTGCGAGTAGAGTTAGTAGCAAAGAAGCAACAAATATAAACGTCTTTCGTTTTCACATATCTCAATGTTTACGACATAATATTTCCTGAACTATATGTCGTACAATGAAATAATTTTTCTGGTACATTCAGTGGGGTATGTGAATACTGCCTGCGTACTGTGCCACAAATACAGTTAGTAGTAAACAAGTAATAAATTAAAACGCCATGCTTTACGTAGAAGATTTACAATATGAATAGCAAAAATGCTGTAAGCGATAAACTTTCATCAATTTGCTAGGGTCTTCATTGAGAAGGAGATTTGTGAAGGTCTGAAACTATGTGCATAGTTTGTTGCAAATCTCTAAGTGCTCTAGTTCCCAAATGTTGAATGACTACATTATGGGTATTCATGCGGCATAGTCTACACTGCTTTTCACCCAACTCCCACCCCTTGATAGATAGGTGGTTCTTACACCCACAAGTGGTTTAATAGGACATGTAAAATGTACACATACACATACACACACACACACACACACACACACACACACACACACACACACACACAAGAATGTTATGACTATCGACCTACTATTGACGTAAACCCAGGTGATAGCTGTCTCATCTGAGGAGCGATTACTAGTCAGACACATAGACACATGCACTGTGTGCACTGTGTATGTAGTATCAATGAGCGTGCTGTCTTTGTTTAGAATAGTGATGGTGTGCTGTCTGTCTTAATTTCACCAAAGGTAGAGTGTCATGTCATGGCCTGTGTGATACTACAGTTAAATTCAAACTGAAATGCCCAATTCTTTTAAATTCAAACGGAATCAAATAAAAATCGACTCAGTAATATTGCAGATTTTATCAAAAAAATGGCTCTGAGCACTATGGGACTCAACTGCTGAGGTCATTAGTCCCCTAGAACTTAGAACTAGTTAAACCTAACTAACCTAAGGACATCACAAACATCCATGCCCGAGGCAGGATTCGAACCTGCGACCATAGCGGTCTTGCGGTTCCAGACTGCAGCTTCTTTAACCGCACGGCCACTTCGGCCGGCGCAGATCTTATCCTAAAGGTTCATATTAAGAAAACCTCTGTAGCTATGTCAAGATGTAAAAGTGTTATTTCTGTGATAAATGTTCGTTGGAAGGAGAGTGTATTTTGTGGAAACATTAAAAATTGTATAGAAAGTAAAATGTGGACAAAATTAATTTATAAATATACTGGCTGTAACATTGTAGGGGATTAGAAGATGTAATTCATTTAAACAAATTGAAATCATAAAGGTAGGGAATCCACTAACGGTTTTCGACCTCCAGTCTTTTGGATGACAGCAGCAAAAGGGAGGAAAAGAACTGAAAACCAGAAGGAATTGCAGTCGATCCTTGGCAGTGTACGTATCGTGACGTACCATGCCCAGTGATGTAAAATAAAAATTTTGTGTGAACGTGCTTAATATTTGGTGTGATAATGGCTTATAGTGTCTAATGTCGTCTCCAATTTATTTTGTGTCGGAAACCAGGAATACACGACTGTATTTATGCGATGGGGTATGGAACCGACGATACAGCAAGTTAACATGGCAACTGCACCTGCTGGCCTCAATTTGAATTAATTGTTTTTTCAGCGTAGATCGGTTCTTTAGCCTATCTGCCAAGCTTCACTGTCATATGATAACTACAGCTCACACTGTATGAATTTGGCGAAATTGGTTATGACGAGTAGGCGCGGTCCCTTTTTAAGTCCTAGCGATTCTTTCAGGAAACAAGATCTTACGCAACACCACTCTCTTCGCTACATGAAGTCCATCACTCTAGAAAAATATCGTAGAAATTACTTTCAATAATCTTAAGTCCAATTACGGGACTGGCGGAAATCCTAAATTCAGCTCTTCAAAGTCCAGCTCAAAAACTAAGTCTTCCTGCGTGTCTGACACAGAAACATACTAACATGGTAAGCACACAGCAAAGCGATTTTTGTATTTTCTTGTATTTGTGGAACGTGAAGTTCAGAACTCAAATATTAACATACTAAAGCAGTTCGACGCAACTCTCAAACATTCTCAAGGAATTTAACTTTGAAACTTTATTAATACCCAGTTCCAAGTTCCCCTTCCTGCTGCGTCGCAGCAGAACGCTCGACTGCGACGGGAGTAGCATGGATTCGATTCCCGGCTATGGTAACCAAAGCTTCATGTTGCGCGAATGTTTCCGTGAAGAGTAAAATACGTAAGTATGAAAAAAAATTTATTGTCTACACAATCTTTCATAAGTCTGATTTTTGTGTGCGATGTGTAATTAGAAATAAGCAGACGTGCATTTTTCATAGAAATATATTTGATCTATTTTACCTTTAAATGACATAGGTATTTGAATTGAAATGAGAAAAACGAGAAATATAATGAGCGAAAGGAATCAGCAGTTACCAGTTTCAAGCGCTACTGCTCTTTTTCCAATTTTATGTATTTTACACTTCATGTAAATGTCAGTAGAACATATACCCCAGTTTAAAAAACTGCACTGGCCAGGAATCAAACAAAACGCCAGTGTGTGGCAGGCTAATATTCTACTACAAAACCACGCTGTCTGTCGAGGAAAATCGACCTTGTTTAAGAGCAGGAGTGCCCACCCTTTTAGCTTACCTGGTCAACAATGGAAGAGGACGAGTATTTTTTGGCAGCTCATAATATAACTAATACTGACAATAACCGCTGAGGAAAAAAAGAGAACAGCATGGTGTTGGGAGCAGTTTTAGATTGAAAATATTCAATTCATCGTAACTTCACATACTCTAATTTTTAAAAACGCCGTTTGTGTGATAAATGCTCTCTTCTTCGGTCGCATTGCTACTTGATTTGGGCAGCATGCAGCCAGCGGACCGCGGTTTGACATCCCTGTTCCAAATGTTCCTTATTTTCAAAGCAATGTTTCGCGACAGGATCTTTCTTTTTTCCTCTCGATACAAACATTACAAAATTTAAACATAAAAATATTACTTTCCGAAACATATAAGCATTCACTTGCAAAAGGTTTAGCTCTGCTGTGTACCATTAAATGTCTTCGCTACTACTCGAGAACTATAAATAACTTGTTGAGCGGGTAATATGGAGAGAGGGGATAGCGGTGAGCCGGCCGAAGTGGCCGTGCGGTTAAAGGCGCTGCAGTCTGGAACCGCAAGACCGCTACGGTCGCAGGTTCGAATCCTGCCTCGGGCATGGATGTTTGTGCTGTCCTTAGGTTAGTTAGGTTTAACTAGTTCTAAGTTCTAGGGGACTAATGACCTCAGCAGTTGAGTCCCATAGTGCTCAGAGCCATTTGAACCATTTGGAGAGCGGTGTGGGTGTGCTGCGGGGGAAGTGGGATGCGGGGAAAACGAACTCTGCCTCCATTTGCTATAAGTATGAAGTGCGGGCAACAGAAACTGGTGTTTCCGGCTTCCACGAGCTGATGACAGTCGGCTTCCTGTTCTGAACTGGAGTATAAGATAACCCTGCAATGCTCTAGCAATTGCGTCAGTCATTTTCGAAAAAAAACACAATTGATATAACGCAACAAAACACAAAGAGTGACGTTACAGCTCAGCAACAAAGCTGGCGGCAATGAAATTAAAAAAGTTAATGGCACGCTGCACAGTACAGCCACTTTTTTCTAGGTGCGGAAATTTATTGCAGCGTGCTGCGGAGTAAGCTTGCGTCTTTTCCCTTCCGGAGACGGCCGCAGGGCTCTGCCGTGGAAAGTTCTTCTAGGCGTGGAGCGGTGCACGTGAAAACGTAAAAAATGAAATTGGTGTTTTTTAAAGTTTGACGCATGTACATGATAGACTTAAATGAAAACCACCTTGTTATGACATTTTTTAATTCAATGAAAATTTTGTGCTATTGAAATAGAGAAATATTTAAGCTCATAACACAAGTTTCGTTTTCGCGCTACTCAATCTTCATCACTCCATATGTCTTAATCTATCTGTCGTACAACAACATAATTTTATATTTGGTTTTAGTAGTATATGCCGATAAAGTGTGTAAACTTTCTGGCCAATAGGGTCAGTATCAGTGAGCTAATACATTAAAATGTCACGTATGGCGCGGAATTTTTAGCAAACCATCAAACTTTTTCCCTTTACCCTTTTGTCGGAGGGTCAAAACGAGAAAATAGTTTCAGAAAGGTTTGAATTTGTTTTTACAGTTTGTCTGTGGGTGTTACAGTTTCACGTAGAATATGCAATATGTGGGTACATAGGCGCTACGCAAATTCCAGCACGCTGCGAGGAAAATTTCGCAAGGCGCGGTGTATTGCGGTGCGGCAGAAGTAGGGGTAGCAGCAAAGGCAAATATGCACCACAGTCATCGCTCTAAAACATATTCATTTCGGCACTCAGCAAGTACATGGTAGTTTGGGAAGAGGTGGAAATCCGTATATTATTGGGAAGAGTATTCAGGAAGCGCAAAGCAGTCAGACAAATGTTCTTACATCGTGAAGAAGAAGGACCGTATAATATTTTAGTAACAAAACGGTTGTTCTACAATGCAGAGAAACGCCAGTTGTCAATGCGTTCTAACGCAGACGTATCAGAAATTAATGAACTGCCCAAGAACAATTTGATACCCGTGGTAGGTATCGGTGGTAACGCCAAAACTGAGGGATTCACTGTGAGGAGCGGATTCACTAATTATCTCAATGGGCCGATTTTTAATGGTCGTTCACAGTACTGACTACAATAACAACAACATCCAACTGATTACAACTATAGTTAAAGGCTCAGTACAAACATATTTACAAATGTATTACACTGGACATTCCTTCTTACATGTTTCATTCATTTTTATTCCGATTTCTGCCCAAATTAACTCACTGTGCATTTAGTTTTTCAACTCAGCGTCAACCATGTTCCACAGATATGTTCCATTCGATAAGCTGCTCAGTCTCTGAGGCAGAGAAACGGTCAGCCGACATTTCTGGTGAATGTTTTAATAACTATCGGAAAAATTACCCACTCCTTTGTTACGTGTGCGCGCGAAACAAATTCTGCATCTGTCGCCTTTGCAGTCGCTGCTGCTCAATTAGACTTCCCCCGCTCCTCCGACCACGCAAACTACTGCGACGTGCGACTTCACACGCAGCAAGCAAGCGTTTCGTGCAGGTAGAGCCCGCAGCGGCACTATTGTTCCTTGGGCACTACGTTGTCTGCACTTCAGGAAAACTATCTCGCATTTTTGGATCTGCAAGTGGGGAGCGCTGTCTCCCATACGTTTTACGCAGTTGTTGTTGTTGTGGTCTTCAGTCCAGAGACTGGTTTGATGCAGCTCTCCATGCTGCTCTATCCCGTGCAAGCTTCTTCATCTCCCAGTACTTACTGCAACCTACATCCTTCTGAATCTGTTTAGTGTATTCATCTCTTGGTCTCCCTCTACCATTTTTACCCTCCACGCTGCCCTCCAATGCTAAATTTGTGATCTCTTGATGCCTCAGAACATGTCCTACCAACCGGTCCCTTCTTCTTGTCAAGTTGTGCCACAAACTCCTCTTCTCCCCAATTCTATTCTATACCTCCTCATTAGTTATGGGATCTACCCATCTAATCTTCAGCATTCTTCTGTAGCACCACATTTCGAAAGCTTCTATTCACTTCTTGTCCAAACTATTAATCGTCCATGTTTTACTTCCATACATGGCTACACTCTATACAAATACTTTCAGAAACGACTTCCTGACACTTAAATCTATACTCGATGTTATCAAATTTCTCTTCTTCAAAAACGCTTTACTTGACATTGCCAGTTTACATTTTATATCCTCTCTACTTCGACCATCATCAGTTTTGCTCCCCAAATAGCAAAACTGCTTTACTACTTTAAGTGTCTCATTTCCTAATCTAATTCCCTCAGCATCACCCGACTTAATTCGACTACATTCCATTATCCTCGTTTTACTTTTGTTGATGTTCATCTTATATCCTCCTTTCAAGACACTATCCATTCGGTTCAACTCCCCTTCCAAGTCTTTTGCTGTCTCTGACAGAATTACAATGTCATCGGGAAATCTCAAAGTTTTTATTTCTTCTCCATGGATTTTAATACCTACTAAGAATTTTTCTTTTATTTCCATTACTGCTTGCTCAATATACAGATTGAATAACATTGGGAAGAGGCTACAACCCTGTCTCACTCCCTTCCCAACCACTGCTTCCCTTTCATGCCCTCGACTCTTATAACGGCCATCTTCTTTCTGTACAAATTGTAAATAGTCTTTCGCTCCCTGTATTTTACCCCTGACACCCTTAGAATTTGAAAGAGAGTATTCCAGTCAACATTGTCAAAAGCTTTCTCTAAGTCTACAAATGCTAGAAACGTAGGTTTGCCTTTCCTTAATCTTTCTTGTAAGATAAGTTGTAGGGTCAGTATTGCCTCACGTGTTCCAACATTTCTACGGAATCCAAACTGATCTCCCCCGAGGTCGGCTTCTGCCAGTTTTTCCATTCGTCTGTAAAGAATTAGCGTTAGTGTTTTGCAGCTGTGGCTTATTAAACAGATTTTTCGGTAATTTTCACCTCTGTCAACACCTGCTTTCTTTGGGATTGGAATTATTATATTCTTCTTGAAATATGGGGGTATTTCGCCTGTCTCACACATCGTGCTCACCAGATGGTAGAGTTTTGTCAGGACTGGCTCTCCCAAAACTGTCAGTAGTTCTAATGGAATGTTGTCTACTCCCGGGGCCTTGTTTCGACTTAGGTCAAACTCTTCACGCAGTATCGTATCTCCAATTTCATCTTCATGTACATCCTCTTCCATTTCTATAATATTGTCCTCAAGTACATCGCCCTTTTGTATACCCTCTATATACTCCTTCCACCTTTCTACTTTCCCTTCTTTGCTTGGAACTGGGTTTCCATCTAAGCTCTTCATATTCATACAAGTGGCTCTCTTTTCTCCAAAGGTCTCTTTAATTTTCCTATAGGCAGTATCTGTCTTACCCCTAGTGAGATAAGCCTCTACATCCTTACATTTGTCCTGTAGCCATCCCTGCTTAGCCATTTTGCACTTCCTGTTGATCTCATTTTTGAGACGTTTGTATTCCTTTTTGCCTGCTTTATTTTCTGCATTTTTACATTTTCTCCTTTCATCAATTAAATTCAATATTTCTTCTGTTACGCAGTACGTTGCTTCAGCATCAGCAGCTAGGAAAATGTAGCTCTAGCAAATAACATCTACAAGACACTACTGCACGACTTCTTCCAACAGTTGCCGACTAGAGCTATGAAGCCCACGTGCCAAGTTAGTTCCCACACAGCACTGGCTGTGGTCACGTCATTTATTTTACCTTAACCAAGATGCCGAAATACACCACCTCTTTGGGCAGTCAGCCGTGCAGCCAGCACATGTTGTTAGGGATTTCCAAGTATATTAGCATTGCAGCATGATGAGAAAGGCTGAGGTGGGATTCCCAGTCACCCGAGAACAACATTGTAAACATTTCGTTTCGCAACAATCCTGCAGTCGATGTCGGCAACGTTTCACTCATTTGCTGCAACAACGTCATGACTCAAAAAACAGGATTTTTGAGTTAACAGTAGAAGTGCAATGGCAATGAACTGTACTCTCAGCTGATAGAGTGTCATAGCTGAGCTTGCAAAATTTATTGCAGAATGGCAGTAGTGTCGTTTTGCCGAAAGTACATTTCGACCGGAATGTTAGATGCAACAATGTATCACCCCAGTTGTCAGTCAGCTGTTGCGCGTAACACGTAGTTAAGTTCTCTAGAACAATGACATATTTAGTACTGTGACAATGCTGCTGAAAGGTAAGAGCGCTTTCTTCCTTTTTTCTTTGCGGTGCATAATACCTTTTTTAAGGATATGACAGTCTGTAAGAAAAAGTTGGAATGAGTTCCGTTAGACTTTATTACTGCAGAAAGGAATCACTTTCATTGCGGTACTATTTTGTTTCAATACGTTGTTACAAATGACAGGAATTCGTTTCGATTTAGAATCATATGGTGTTATTACACTCTTGCACTAAGTCGTCGTCAGTACTCACATTTTCCTTTGAATTATCTATATTTATGTCAGTATTATTGTAATAATTTACTGTAACTTATTTTTTTATGACCATCGAATGGACTTGGACAATTATTACGAATCAGTCAGACAGTTTATTCGATAGTATAATTTTATTTCCAGTCAGAGAATCATGCAATCATATAGACAAGGAACAAAACTGATGCTAATGGCTCACAAGAAAAAAGTAGAAAATGTGGAGGAACGGCAGGTAAAGTGTACCTCATCAGCTCCTTCTACAGATCTGAATACCAATTCTGTGTCTAACGAAGAAAGTTCAGAAGAAAGATGTCTGCTATCAATTAGTTCAGTTTTTTTTCACGAAAATATATCCCGCATCTTTTGACTTTGTGACAATGAGTTCTGCAGCCTAATACCACATTTTTAATTTTCAAGAGGTTGTATAAGCTGCAGCCACCGCGTTAGCTGCAAACATGGAGTTTAAGAGTAATTCTGCCGCAAGTTCATTTTTTGGAATGAGATCAGATTCTTCCTCAAGTTCATGTTCGTTTTCCAAAGATGATGATGATGATGATGACGTTACTGATGCCACGTATGTACCACCAAACGTTATCAGTGAGAGCGACAGTGACAGAGACGGGGCAGCTAATTCGAACAGAGGGAACTGCCGGCCGAAGTGGCCGTGCGGTTAAAGGCGCTGCAGTCTGGAACCGCGAGACCGCTACGGTCGCAGGTTCGAATCCTGCCTCGGGCATGGATGTTTGTGATGTCCTTAGGTTAGTTAGGTTTAACTAGTTCTAAGTTCTAGGGGACTAATGACCTCAGCAGTTGAGTCCCATAGTACTCAGAGCCATTTGAACCATTTGAACAGAGGGAACTGTGTTTCTAATATCTCCCAAGTTGAAACTGCGATAATATTAACGAGCCCGGCAGAGAAAGGAATTACGCTTGAAGAGAATGAGCACGCCTTGATAAGGAATGTTAACGAGAACTTAACAAACAGTGAAAAGGCATACAAAATTCGAACTACGGGCAACAAAACGCAAAAAGAGAGGAAAATGGAACCTCCGTATACGGAAAAGTGTAAGTGGAAGTATTCTGTGAAGTTTGCAGAAGAGGAACGGATGCAGATGTTTAATTCCTATTGGTCGTTGGGTGTTGTAAACAAACGACAGTATATTCACAATAATGTGGAGCCCACTCAGTCAAAATATTGGTATGTGCTTGTTGGTGGTGCAAGGAAGCAAAGTGCTAATAATAACGTCTTGTGTATCCGTCTGAATGATCAGAAAGTCAGCGTGTACAAATTGTTTTTCAAGAACACATTAATTATGAACGATCGCCTTATTAGGACGGCACAGGCAAAACGAAATAAGCCGGCATATGCTCTGCTCGAAGAGGATCGCCGAGGAAACCAAGGCAAAAAGAAAAGTTGATGAACATTTGAAGGAAGGTGTTAAAAACATTCCAGAAATCGAAAGCCATTATAGTCGTGCCAACATCAGCAAAAATTATATTGGTGGAAGCGACTACATGGCCGAATTCAAAGGAAAAAAAATCCCGTTTGTAAACTATGTAATGTTTTATCGGATATTCACAGAAGACTATTGTGAAACGTGCAGGGCCTATGATAATGCTGAGGGGGATCAAAAAGAGAAGAGAAACGAATATTATGATCATCATATACTGGGAACGAAATGTGCAGAAAGCTGAAGAAGTATGATAAGGAGGAATCGAATACAGCTGTAGCGGTGTATGACTTACAAGCGATTATTCAAATTCCCAAGGGCGATGTCTCATCTTTTCATTAGAAGTCTAAATTAAATGTATTTAATTTTATAATTTACGATCTCTAGACTAATGAATGTAAATGTTTTGTTTGGGATGAATGTAATGGACACAAAGGAGTTAACGAATTGGGTTCAAGTATTCTTCGGTTTTTCAATAAAAGACCTGCTTAAGGAGACCGACACTTCATTTTTTATTCTGATTGTTGTGTGAGCCTTCAAAAAAATAAGTTCATGGTTGCTTTGTACCTCTATGCTATATATCGTCTCATCATGAAAAGCATAACCCATGAATTCCTCATCAAAGGCCACAGCAAAACGAGGGAGATTCTGCGCACTCGTTACTTGAGCGTCAAGTGAAACGACACCTGAAGGGCGGTCCAGTGCACACGCCGGAGTCATTCATTGCTTTTTCTTTAGTTGTGGAGTTATACTTTCTTGGAACCAAACGATGTTAATGTTTGCGTTTTCACACTAGAACCAGGTTTGTTATTTATATGGTTTTTGGTAGTGGCGTCAGTTTTCAAATTAGATATTTCAGCTACCATCGATGTTCCCGGGGCAAAATGTACAGTTAGCTTTAGCTGAATCATTGGTGTCTGGCGAAAGCCAGTCGTTAAAAGCCGGATCCTTTAACCACTGATATCTAAAACTTTGTGAGCGATGCTGCGATGAGGTGTTACCTTCCTTTTTTCTTGCCCAGCCGCCATTTTGGGTATTTATCTTGGTGGAATAAGAGTACACCAATGGTCACTGTCTTCCTCACAATCAATCATAATTATAGGTATATAGGTAGCACAAACAGCTACACAAGAGACACAGTACTACACGTATGGAACAGAGAAAAGTAGATACTACATACGGCTAGGTGGGCTACTGTCAGTGCCGGAAACACACCTGCGCTGAACTATTGATGCCCTGTGATCTCAGCGCAATAACGATCGCCTGATTTCGTTAAAGAGCGTTGCATATGTGTTCAACTTCAAATGTTTGGGTACTTGTGAGTCGTGCGTGGCTCGTCTTCGTGCCATCTCTTATTTAACATACTGTTTTTGACGTACTGCCACCTCGTTATGTTAGTTTCATTTACTTGTGCCATTGCGTTGCTCCTTTGTCTGCCCATGAGCGGCAGCAGCAGCGCTTATCAATGTAGGCCCTGACGTATTACCATTGCTGGACTGGTACTACTTCCCGGTCATGAGTTAGTTCAGATCTGCCAGTGAGTTGGGAAGCGCTAGCAGTGCAGTTCGGACGTGGCAGTGTTTGAGTTGGAAAGAGGTACAAGTTCAGTCGGGGCGCGGTAACAATGAGGTCCAGACCGTCGTGACTCGCTCGACGGTTGCCGACACACGTGATTGGAGTGGCGACAACTTTGGTTGGTCGTCGATCGGTCGTCTTGCCGGACGACGTGTATTTGGCCGGCGATCGCTGATGGGTTGGCTGTGTGTGTCGACTTGTTGGAAAAATCTAGCCACCCTACGGTGGAGTTTCACTGAATTTGGTTATTTGAACTGAAGTGCACCAGTGGAATCTTCTGCCTTGTGGCCGTTAACCTTCCGGTTGCCTGCCCTGGGCGTTGACGTAAATTTATGGCAGTGTAGTTTCCTCATCGTGTTGTTGCTGTCCAGCACGGTGTGTAGTTTGACAGCTCCGTGTATGATTGATTGTGGGCGCCAATATCCGTTGAACTCCCTGTTGTGCCCTGGTCGGGTGAAGTGAAAGTTATCTTGTCCGTGTGTCCGCTGACTGTCGGTCGGTTGGGTTGTCGTCGGATCGTGAATGGTTGGCCCGACTGCCTATCTCACCTAAGTGGGCGTTGGTGTTTGAATTACAGGCCGACCCTCGAACATCTGGGCCCCCTTGTGCGCACTGCCTTAATTTTTTTTAAATTTGTTCTTGTTGTTGGAACTTGTATGGCTTCTAGCCCATTTTGTGTTTTAAATTAGAGTTGTTGTACTCTTAAGGACCTCAGCCTAGTTTAAAGTACTGTTTCACGTAAGCCCTTTGGCCTTCAGCCAGTTTGTGTTTCAGTTGCTTGTTCTTAAGGCCTTCAGCCTATATTAAAGAACTGTTTCACGTAAGGACTTTGGTTAAAAAATTAATGGTTTGGAGTTTTAAGTGTTTGGCCTTTTCAGCCGTTTTTAATTACTTCAGCCTAGTTTAAAGTACTGTTTCACGTAAGCCCTTTGGCAATTTATTTTTTTTTTAATTTGAATATGTAAGTCGTCGGCCTTCAGCCAGTGTGAGTTTCAGTTGCTTGTTCTTAAGGCCTTCAGCCTAAATTAACGAATTGTTTCACGTAAGGACTTTGATTTAAAAAATAATAGTCTGGAGTTTTAAGTCTTTGGCCTTTTTAGCCGATTTGAATTTAACTTGTTTACTTCAGCCTAATTAAGAATTGTTTTAAGATAAGGCTTGCCTTTAAATTTCTGATTAAGCTTGCGTTTTAAGTTATTGTCCTTCAGCCGTTTTTAAATTAAAGTGGATTTCCGGCGGTAATTAAGTCCCAAAGATTAAAGCTGTGAGTTTAAAAATGTAATGCTTGATTAGATAATAAAGTTGTATTTTCGAGTGTAACTGACAGCCACTTATTTTGGCGCCGTTACGCAATTTATTCTATCTATCCTGTCCTGCTGGTTAAGCAGGGCGTTTCACTGGTAGCAGAGCGTGGTTACGCTTGTGGTTGCCATTCTAGTTGCTGTAAGTTTCACTCTTCAAATGGCTCTGAGCACTGTGGAACTTAACTTCTGAGGTCATCAGACCCCTAGAACTCAGAACTACTTGAACCCAACTAACCTAAGGACATCACACACAGCCATGCCCGAGGCAGGATTCGAACCTGCGACCGTAGCGGTCGCCCGGTTCCAGACTGTAGCGCCTAGAACCGCTCGTCCAACCCGGCAGGCTAAGTATCACTCTTGTTTATGTTTCTGTTTGGTAGTACCATATTGTTTCGGTTGTTATTTGTTTCAGGTGTTTAATCTAACGGCAGTCAGATAGTGTCCGAGGATTGGCCCGCTCCGAAAGGACCATCTTGTTTACGTGGTGGCAATAAGGCGTCAACTGATTGAGGGCAGTCTTCCGGAATTGGTAGTCCGTTTGGGCACTGCCATTCTGCAGCTGGTTGACGACGCGTCGGTGGTGGTGGGTGAGACAGGAGTGGCAGTTGAAATTTTGCTTTAGGCTGTCAGAGACCTTGAAGACACTATTGTGTTTTGCAAAGAATGCAACCTACGGGCGGTCAATTGGACAGGGTGTGGGCATTGTTAGTGCATCACTTTCTGGTCCATGTTAGTGCATAATTTTCTGGTCTTAAGGTTCTTGTAGCTCTTCGGGTGTCAACTTCGCTATTTTCGTTGTTGACTTAGCAATGGTTTTGAATTGCTCATCTTTCAGGACTTAGCTCTGTCCTTTCCTGGTAGCCAGTGGACGTGTTCGCTCTGCAGGGGCAGGTCCGAGCAAGTGTTTCACTTGCGACTTTTCTTGGGCATTTCCTTGCTTTCATTAGGAGCTGAGAGCCATTTCATTTCGGCACGCAAGCATAATCAAAAATTTAAAGACAAGCCTTATCTTAAAACAGTTCTTTAATTAGACACAAGTAAACAAGTTATGTTCAAATCGGCTGTAGGCCGAACACTTAAAACTCCAAAATATTATTTTTTTAAACCAAAGTCCTTACATGAAACAGTTCTTTAATTTAGGCTGAAGGCCTTGAGAACAAACAACTGAAACTCAAATCGGCTGAAGGCCGAAGACGTAAAAATTCAATAGGTTGAAATAAACAAATTAAATTCAATTTTTTTAAATGCCAAAGGGCTTGCGTGTAACAGTACTTTAAACTAGGCTGAAGGCCTTAAGAGTAAAACAACTCTTATTTAAAACACATAATGGGCTAGAAGCCATACAAGTTCCAACAACAAGAACAAATTAAAAAATTAAGGCAGTCCACACAAGGGCGCCCAGATGTTCGAGGGTCGGCCTGTAATTCAAACACCAACGCCCACTTAGGTGACACAGGCAGTTGGGCCAACCATTCGCGATCCGACGACAACCCAGCCGACCGACAGTCAGCCGACACACCGACTAGATAACTTCCACTTCACCCGATCAGAGCACAATAGGGAGTTCAATGGAACAACGTAGAAGATATTGACGCCCACAACCAATCATACACGGAGCTGTCAAACTACACACCGTGCTGTACAGCAACAACACGCTGAGGAAACTACATTGCCAGAAATTCACGTCAGCGCCCAGGGCGGGTAACCAAATCGTTAACGCCCACAAGGCAGAAGATTCCACTGGTTCACGTCAATTCAAATAACCAAATACAGTGAAACTCCACCGGAGAGTGGCTAGAATTTGCCAACTTGAAAACGCGGGAATACCCCAACAGCCGACAACGAACTCCAAACGACACAATGTGAACAGTCTTGACTTGCTGCTAGGTTAAATCAAAACTCAACTTTCGTGTACAGGGTCGGTGAGCCAAGGACCTCGTAGCAATGGGAACCGTGCCACACACTCCGACACCACGTAGAGACCACCAATGGGCCCCAGCCAAAGTACGCCCCGCCGAGAATTCCTAACTTCTCTACGCCAACCGACCATATGCTCAGAGCCAGTATGCCGACAACATTTAAAATAACTTGTCCATCAAAATCATACAAACCACATGTAGTTTCACAAAGACTGCATGAAGAACTAGACAATGCTAACGGCAGTGACTGTACAATAACAGGGACGAACCACAAGTCGGCACACACAGCCAACCCATTAGCGATCGGCGGCCAAATACACGTCATCCGGCAAGATGACCGACCAACGACCAATCAAAGTTGTCGCCACTCCAATCATGTGTGTCGGTAACTGTCGGGCGAGTCACAGAGGTCTGGACCCCACTGCTGCCATGCCCTGACTGAACTTGTGCCGCGTGCCAACTCAAACACTGCCAGGTCCGAACTGCACTGCCAGGTGCCAACTCACTGGCAGATCCGAACAACTCAGGACACACGACGACCTGGAAGTAATAGCAGTCCAGCTAAGATAATACGGCAGGGCCTATATCGATAAGCGCTGTTGCTGCCGCTCACGGGCAGGCAAAGTGGCAACTCAGTGATACAAGTAATTGAAACTAACATAAGGAGGTGGCGGTATGGCAAAAACAGGATGTTAAATAAAAGATGGCACGAACGCAAGCCACGCACGGCTCAACTTCATTAAGAAATACCAATTGAAGTAATACCGCACCACACATTGTTAGACTGCTTTTATTGGCAGTGTTATGATTCCAGTTCGGTAATCGTCGGTAAATGTCGGAGGAAGGGACCATCTGTTCTTGGCGTAGCAGTATTTTTCACTTTCGTGATAGTCAGTGATGACAAATACGAAGAAGGGAATTTGTTCCTCGCTGACTCGCGGACCATAGAGGTCCATAAAGGAGACGTTTTGTTTTAGATGATGACATGTTTGTTTAGGGATAGCTTAGACTAGACTTTCAGTATACGACTGCAAGAGTTATGTCAGTTTTTGTGTGACTGAAGGCCACTGAAACGAAAATGAATATCAATGAGAAAAAATTATTTTATTTCCATTGGACTTTCTCGTGCTCATTGTCACGTACTCTTGTGTGCAAAATTCGAGAAAAGAATTCCAGAGACAGCTTTCATCAACTAATTATTTTTTATGAATTGCAGGTAAATAGAGATTGATTAATATCATCATAACAATAAATCATTTAATTTCTTTAGTAATAGAAAAGTCACAGGCATGTTGCATGTAACTCAAAATTTTAGAAATTTGAATTGTAACTAAAAAATACAAAAATCTACAAACATAAGCGCCAATACGCCATATTTATGAAATAAACGGGTCCAATGTATTACTGTGGAGAATAGATCTATTCTCCTTGAGTATTACATTTAACAGTTTTTGCATTGCTGTGTAACAATCTGTTGTGCACGTGTCATTTCCATGCAAAGTACATGTATAACTTATAATACTCGTGGGCATGGGCCTCTATTCCATGTAAAGTTTTTCTAATTTCCTGGGATGAGGGGGTAGCGCGCCATAGAAGAACGAAAGCAAAAGTCAAAGCTGAACAGCTAAATGGCTTCTTCACAGTGTTGCCATTGGGCATGCAGCCCTCGCTTATACTGATGTAAACCTTACAAAAGTAAACACATTTGCTGAAAGAGCGTATTTGTGCAAGTTTTGTATTGGGTTATGGTACTTTTATATTTCAATGAATATGAAATATAGAAAAAAGTAAAACATGATGTGACACAGTAATTCAACGAGTGCGACATGAATTTCATCGAAAACCACGTAAAAAATTATTTTAATACTCAGAAAAGATATAATAATTAACAACTCAGTCGCAGGAACTGCATTCCTTCGGACTCTAGATATCAGTGTTGATCATCATTAAGAGCATCGCGTCCACTGCACACTGAACTTCTGTTCATTGTAGTCTCACACATTGCAAATCGTATTCGTTGGCAGCAGTGTGTACAGCTACAGAACGTTCCGGACTATGTAGACGAGCTCTGAGGAAAACAGAGATATACACTCCTGGAAATTGAAATAAAAACACCGTGAATTCATTGTCCCAGGAAGGGGAAACTTTATTGACACATTCCTGGGGTCAGATACATCACATGATCACACTGACAGAACCACAGGCACATAGACACAGGCAACAGAGCATGCACAATGTCGGCACTAGTACAGTGTATATCCACCTTTCGCAGCAATGCAGGCTGCTAGTCTCCCATGGAGACGATCGTAGAGATGCTGGATGTAGTCCTGTGGAACAGCTTGCCATGCCATTTCCACCTGGCGCCTCAGTTGGACCAGCGTTCGTGCTGGACGTGCAGACCGCGTGAGACGACGCTTCATCCAGTCCCAAACATGCTCAATGGGGGACAGATCCGGAGATCTTGCTGGCCAGAGTAGTTGACTTACACCTTCTAGAGCACGTTGAGTGCCACGGGATACATGCGGACGTGCATTGTCCTGTTGGAACAGCAAGTTCCCTTGCCGGTCTAGGAATGGTAGAACGATGGGTTCGATGACGGTTTGGATGTACCGTGCACTATTCAGTGTCCCCTCGACGATCACCAGTGGTGTACGGCCAGTGTAGGAGATCGCTCCCCACACCATGATGCCGGGTGTTGGCCCTGTGTGCCTCGGTCGTATGCAGTCCTGATTGTGGCGCTCACCTGCACGGCGCCAAACACGCATACGACCATCATTGGCACCAAGGCAGAAGCGACTCTCATCGCTGAAGACGACACGTCTCCATTCGTCCCTCCATTCACACCTGTCGCGACACCACTGGAGGCGGGCTGCACGATGTTGGGGCGTGAGCGGAAGACGGCCTAACGGTGTGCGGGACCGTAGCCCAGCTTCATGGAGACGGTTGCGAATGGTCCTCGCCGATACCCCAGGAGCAACAGTGTCCCTAATTTGCTGGGAAGTGGCGGTGCGGTCCCCTACGGCACTGCGTAGGATCCTACGGTCTTGGCGTGCATCCGTGCGTCGCTGCGGTCCGGTCCCAGGTCGACGGCACGTGCACCTTCCGCCGACCACTGGCGACAACATCGATGTACTGTGGAGACCTCACGCCCCACGTGTTGAGCAATTCGACGGTACGTCCATCCGGCCTCCCGCATGCCCACTATACGCCCTCGCTCAAAGTCCGTCAACTGCACATACGGTTCACGTCCACGCTGTCGCGGCATGCTACCAGTGTTAAAGACTGCGATGGAGCTCCGTATGCCACGGCAAACTGGCTGACACTGACGGCGGCGGTGCACAAATGCTGCGCAGCTAGCGCCATTCGACGGCCAACACCGCGGTTCCTGGTGTGTCCGCTGTGCCGTGCGTGTGATCATTGCTTGTACAGCCCTCTCGCAGTGTCCGGAGCAAGTATGGTGGGTCTGACACACCGGTGTCAATGTGTTCTTTTTTCCATTTCCAGGAGTGTACATTATGTGATCAAAAGTATCCGGACACTTGGCTGAAAACGACTTGTAAGTTTGTGGCGCCCTCCATCTGTAATGCTGGAATTCAATACGGTGTTGGCCCACCCTTAGCCTTGATGACAGCTTCCACTCTCACAGGCATATGTTCAATCATGTTGTTGTGTACATAGTTCTGCGTAGTCACCGCGTAGACAACTTTCCCACTAGAGCGCGCCCCGCTAAGCACAACAGCGCTGGCGCAGCGCTCGTCCATCTCCGCACTACGAGATGGTGCTATCTTAGAGACGGACCAAATTCTGCTTCCGCAGATCCGCGTATTAATATGTAACGAAGCCAATGAGATTGCTGCCAATGTAGAACCTTTTCTCCTCGCAGATCACACTCGCGCAGTGATACCTGAATGCGCAAGGCATTATAACGAGTGTACAGACCTCCGATTAGTTAGTCTGCATTTGTCTGCACCAGTCTGCATTAGTCTGCATTAGTCTGCATTTGTCTGTACCAGTCTATAGTCAAATTTCAGTCTGCGCCTAATAAGATTATCATATTCCTGTACATAGCCATGAAGAGAAATGTATAGACACTTTGTCAAGTATCAGAGATATGTGAGAATAAGATTAACATAACAAGACCAAAGGACTTCAGATTGTCAATTGTAAATAGCATCCAGAATCAAGTTAAGTAAGGTTTATGATTTTTATTATTTTAACAAATGTGTGTGAAAATTAATCAAGTTCTGTTTAAAGTTGGTCACCGTCAATCTGCTACTCTAAGCGTGCAAGTGACATTTCAATCGTCTGACCTAACGGCAGAAGATAAACACGCCGCGATAAGACCACGAGACATATAGCTGACACTCGCCTACTTCGTTAGAGCGACAAGTCAAATAATCTTATGGTGTGTGTACCGCAGGTCTTACAGTACGCACACCACACATGTGCCGGAAGGTCTCTTGGGGAATGGCAGCCCATTCTTCACAGAATGCTGCACTGAGGAGAGATGCCGATATCGGTCAGTGAGGCCTGGAAAGAAGTCGGCGTTCCAAAAAATCCCAAAGGTGTTCTTTAGGATTCAGGTCAGGACTCTGTGCAGGCCAGTCTATTACAGGGATGTTATTGTCGTTTAACCACTCCACTACAGGCCGTGCATTGTGAACAGGTGCTCGATCATGTTGAAATTTGATAGCCACCTCAGAATTACTCTTCAGCAGTGGGAAGCAAGAAGGTGCTTAAAACATCAACGTAGGCCCGTGTCCTGATAGTATCACGCATAACAACAAGGGGTGCAAGCCCCCTCCACGAAAAACACGACCACGCCATAACAACATCGCCTCCGAATTTTACTGTTTACGCTCTTTACACCAAGCGAGGCTTCGTTTGGCATTTAGCAGCCTGATGTGTGGCTTATGAGCAGCCGCTCGACCATGAAATCCAAGTTTTCTCGCCTCTCGCCTAAGTCTCACAGTTCTTGCAGAGGATCCTGATGCAGTTTGGATTTACCGTGTGCTGGACTCCTGCCTATTATGCATTACGACCCTCTCCAACTGTTGGCAGTCTCTGTCAGTCTACAGACGAGGTCAGCCTGTAGCTTTTTGTATTGTACGTTTTCCTTCACGTTTCCACTGCACCATCACATCGAAAACAGTGGACCTAGGGATGTTCAGGAGTGTGGAAATCTCGTGTACAGACGTATGACACAAGTGACAACCTATCACCTGACCACGTTCGTAGTCTGTGAGTTCCACGGAACACCCCATTCTGCTCTCTCAAGATGTCTAATGACTACTGAGGTCTCTGAGGTGGAGCACCTGGCAGTAGATGGCAGCACCTAATATGGAAAACGTATGTTTTTGAGGGTGTACGTATACTTTTGATCACATAGTGTATAAGAGAACTAGGAAAACCTTAAAAGGTACTTTAAAATGTAAAAAATCCGCGAACATACCCAATGTGTCTACTTTTCATGTAGCACATCCAATGTAACCAAAGTGTAAAGACCAATTTACGGTCTAAATTGTTGACCACAATATAAATTCAGGTTATAAAATTTCCTTTGTAGGAATCTCCTACATAGCGGTACGATTCTGACCGTGTCCTAACTAGTACAGCAGACGACAAATCTCGTATTTTTACGAGGAACGTTGTACGTTTGGCAACCCTGGCTCCCTTTCTGCATTGGTGACCTTGGTGGTGTTGCAGTGTTGCAGTCTGGTGACGCGCGCCACGGCTGACCTCTACCTGCGGCTGCAGAGAGCTGTGGTAGGGGGGAAGAGAGAAAGGTGGCAGACTAGCGGCTGTGCAGCCCAAACGTGACTGCGAGACGAACAGCTCCACTGGGAGAAAATCTGCAGCACTTACGGCACTGATATACTGCACAGCTACGTTTCCTCCTCCTCACGTGCTAGTTAATAGGTTAGCAACAATTGCAGTTGTTCCGTCTGGTATTCTGTAACCATACTTCACGAAGTTACTTGCATTTACTCGCAATGTGAAAGCACGTTTTTCTTTTCGCCGATTGAATACCTACTTTCTCAAACAGTGTCCGTCCCCGACAATACCGTCGTATTTCGAAGAGCAGAACTGCTAAGAAAACTATTAGAACCGATGAACTGGCAAGTAGATACGGCTGGAGACTGGTAGTAAATATATTTAATAAATAACCTTCACGGGTTAGCCGCCGGATCACGTTGTGCAAATACCAGAATATTTTCTCGGAGCAACTATCCGACATCTGCAGGTGGCTCAACCTTTCTGGTGGCTAAGTTATTGCGGTCAGCTGCCCCCATCTGCGGTCATCTGCTAGGACATTTACAGGCCGATTGCAGTATGCAAGACTCCATCCAGGGTCTGTGGACATTTCTGTAACATCACGTTAGTAATCTGTCGCTTACAGCATATTTCAGTCATATGTAGGTTACTTATCTCGTCGCGATCCGCCCCAGCCGAGCAGAGATGATGGCAGGCCACCCATAAACCTCTGAAGTCACTGGCCGGGCTCCAGGTCAGCAGAGGTACCTCGCAGCAACCAAGTGGACTGCTTCCTTGAATGTCTCGCAAGCGTTGCTCGTTGCGCGGTTTTTTGGCCACGGTACACCTACAGCAGCAGCGTGAGTGATGAGCATTGGAGGTAATCTCAGGACAGGTTGAAGTGGGTGACGAGTTTGGATATGAACTCAGAACAGCGACAGATGGCTGAGTGAGCTCGGAGTTACGGAAACCACCCCAGCTGCTTCCTGTTCGATAGTGTTGGGAGTAACGAGCTTTCGTAATCTGGACCACTGTTGAGAAATTTTATTTGCTACGTATTAGGACAAAAATCTACATGTGGTAAGTGTAGCGAATGATGCGGGCAAAAAATGGCCAAAAACCCGAGTACTAACTGCCTTTCCTCAGAAAATGTATTAGCTGTGTCGGGTCGAATCTAAATATTTCCAGTTCACTGAGATTTAAAATATACTTCAGATTTTGGTGCGACGGTCTCACTTTCGGAAAAGGTCTCTAAGTAATTTATTAACTGTTGACAGAACGGGTAAAAGTTTCTGTTGCGTGGACGTTCTGCTTTCAAAACGAGCACTCACTGATTTTTTGCTCTTTCTCCTTGCCGATAATTTTTTCTTACGTGAACGAATCACCGTCCCTATAGCCAGACGATACAGGGAATGTCGTTTTTTGAACAGACCAAGCATCTCGCAGTAAGCAGACGTTGTGAAAGTGGCTAAGTTCTGGAGAAAAGTACAAGCTGTCGCTCAGTCAACCAGAAAAAAAAAGATCATCATTCATTTGCGATTGATTGTCAGCCATTTAAGCTGCGGACACATTTGTCCAAATTCCCACACTAAGTTTATCTGCTGTGGTTGGCTGTAGGCGTTTTTTAAAAAAAAATCACAAATTGTTGCTAAGATCTGAGGCTTTCATAGTAGTATGAGTTTTGCTGGCGAGGAACTCTGTTATTACACGCTGGACGCGGCAGTTGCATTGTGTAGACGCTGGATTTTATTTGGTTAAGAGAAAGAGAGAGAGAGAGATGGTTCAGATAGCTCTGAGCACTATGGGACTTAACATCTGAGCTCATCAGTCCCCTAGACTTAGAACTACTTAAACCTAACTAACCTAAGGACAACACACACGTCCATGCCCGAGGCAGGATTCGAACCTGCAGCAGCGCAATTTCAGACTGAAGCGCCTAGAACCATTCGGCCACAGCGGCCGGGAGAGAGAGAGAGAGAGAGAGAGAGAGCAGGTAGCTGAGAAGGAAGCACTTGAGGGTGAGGCCGGCAGTGGGCAGAAGGTAGCCCCTCTTCTTGCCCCTCCCTCGCGGCACAAATCCTTGAACCGTGTGATTAGTCGTACGAAAAACATTGTACCTTGTTAGTAGATTTGAATGTAAGCATGGTGTGTCATTGTTTACCGGTTATGCTCTCAGAATTTCATTTCTTATTCACAGCTCCACTGACAAAGCGGAAAATTCATGTGAAACCTGAATGCATAAATCACATCCACACTGAAAACAGAAAAACCGTTAGCCATGTTTTAAGTGAGTGAAACTAAACGCGTGACATAACGGAAATATGGAAATACACATTTGAGTAGTTACATGTACAATTTGACCATTATTATTTCGGAAGTTTCAGTGCACGAAGACCTGAGGCGAATAAGTCAGCGCTACAATTTTTACGTAGTGGCATGGAAGTGGTTTTAGAACAAAGCATACTATCCCTTGTAGACCTCGTCATTGTATTCGAAGCCACTTTCCTGCCGCACACATTCGTCTCAGCTGCAGGCTGCGCCATGGAACGCTTAAATTTCCGTTACCATCGTTGCTGGCGCACGGTTGGGAGGCTGGTGGGAGAGGGGAAGGGGGGGAAGGGAGGGGGGACCGTGGAAGATTTTACGAACGCACCTACATCCTGCGCATGCAAGCGACGCTGCCCCACTTGTCCCATCAGACACCAACTACGTTCTATGGGACGGGACAGAGTACCACTAAACATTTTTTACGTGTAAAAGCGTTTAAAATTAGTACTTCACTTCCATTCACCGTAACGGTTATATCACATATGATTTTCAACGCGTTTCGATTACACCTACACCTACATCATAAAAAAGTGCTCGCCGATAATTCACGAAATATTTTGTTTTACTTGTATTAGATTCATGACGAAACTTCTTACCCAAATTATCAGACGATAAGGTTTGATTTTCCACACATTGTTCCATTCAGTATCAGATATTTTGTAACAGTAAACTGATTACAACTGAAGGGTAAGGCAGACTAAAACAGCAAACTTTCTGATACGGAACAGTCTGTAATCTTCGAAAATAAAGTTAATTATCAAACGCATAAGACGTTTTACATTAAAAATCTTTTTAATTTTGTAGCATTATCTCTTATATTAGCACGATGCGTCCGTAACAAATATGTGCGATTCCCTACTTGCACTTACGTGGAAGCATCTACGCATTGCGCGCACGCGACCGCACGCACCTGTGTGTGTGTGTGTGTGTGTGTGTGTGTTTGTGGGTTGGTGGAGGGGGGAGAGGAGGACGCTCTGGCAGTCGCTGGTATCTTTCAGCTCCTTTGAAGATGAGAGAGAAAGAGAGAGAGAGACGCTGCTACACGAAGGACGATTCTGCACAGCCCGCATCTCGTGGTCGTGCGGTAGCGTTCTCGCTTCTCACGCCCGGGTTCCCGGGTTCGATTCCCGGCGGGGTCAGGGATTTTCTCTGCCTCGTGATGGCTGGGTGTTGTGTGCTGTCCTTAGGTTAGTTAGGTTTAAGTAGTTCTAAGTTCTAGGGGACTTATGACCACAGCAGTTGAGTCCCATAGCGCTCAGAGCCATTTGAACCATTTTTCGATTCTGCACAACAGACGCCTGCCGGAAACCCCCGATTGTAAGCGAACGACGCGGAGTCTCGTAGGAGATGCTGGTTGTGGCCGTATACGATGTAGCAGGGGTGTACAGACCCTGTAGTACTGCGGGCCGCAAATCTATCAATGTTAAGTACGTTGAGCGCCGCAAGAGGAGAGAGAAAAAGTTATCTGTTAGACAAATACACACTTCAATAAACAAATATAATTCCAACAATGCATTCTGAAAACAAATACAGTCGATACAGTTTATAGCGACATTGCTTTTAACAAGGTGTTGGCTACAACGGCGAAATCTAACGGTCCCATCTAAATCCTACGTAAAGGCTATATTTAAAAAATCGCTTAGTAGTACATCGATTATTGCGATTTGCTGTATGAAACGACGTATCTTATTACTTTTCGGAGTAATATAGCGGCTATAACTACCAATTTCATTATTGTTTGGTACGTATTTGAGGATTACGAATAAGAATGTAACGCTTGTTGTTTTCTGCAGATTGTTGGTTTCAAATCAGGCGTTAAAACGAATGCATCGTTAACGCAAAAAGCGTATGCGCATCTTAAAGGCAAACAGCGGACAAATATAACATATTAATTTACGTAGGACAGTATATCGTAGTATGCGTTACTGTATTGCATTTTAAAGTTAAATCAAATGGTTAAAAAACTAAACAAGACGGTTTCCGTTGTGATGGTAGAAAACTAGGTAATTAAATTCCAATGTATGTAATTTCTTCAAAGTACATAAGTGTAATAATGGTGTATTCGCTACTAATGTTTTGTGATTATGAGTGTTAGATATTTCAAATGTGTTACGTACAGTAGATCACACTTGTACAACATTTCAAAGAGAAACATAGGCGGAAATGTAAGTCTTCGTGCAATTTGTGTGTAGAATACTGAGTTAATTTTTCTGCTGTTGATTAATTTTGTAGTGCAGCAAGTGGAAAGAACGACGACTGTAATGTAAATACCATAGGTATACTGCGTTTCTGCAACTTCTTAAAGCGTTAACTCTGCAGTCTAGAATTTCCTGGTACGAAAATTTTATCAAAAACAAAGCTAAATGACGGTTTGTGCGACTATCGGCTACAGCGACCGTAAACGTCTGTCCCTTCGAGTATGTTATTCAGGGGCTCGTCATCTCCTTCTCGTGACGGAAGCACGGGGAGTGAAAAAAAATTAAGAGAGCATATGGGGTCGGCCCCATCAGACCAATAGTGGGCCGCGGTGTTTGTGTGTGTTTGTGTGTGTGTGTGTCGTGTGTATGTGTGCATCCTCGCAGTATAATGTCGAGAGCTACCGCCCGTGCGACCGCTTTCTTGTAAAACTTGTACAACCAGTAAACACACGATTGTTTAAAGAATCTAACTTATGCATAAAACGGCTTTAAACGTCTGATTACTTTACAAATTAGTTCAAAAAATGGTTCAAATGGCTCTGAGCACTATGGGACTTAACAGCTGTGGCCATCAGTCCCCTAGAACTTAGAACTTCTTAAACCTAACTAACCTAAGGAGATCACACACATCCATGACCGAGGCAGGATTCGAACCTGCGACCGTAGCAGTCGCGCGGTCCCGGACTGCGCGCCTAGACAAATTAGTTAATCTGTTAAGTAAATGACTTTAAGCATGGAAGCGGGAGAAGGTCTGGAGAAGGCTTGAAGCTATGCCAAAGGTTTTCTGGAAGTCACCAAGTGCTTAAAATCCTGAAACACTCGCGAATTTGTCACGCTAAAATTCGTTCCTTTTATGACGTACGCTGATGGAAAAAAAATCGCAACATCAAAAACTAATCAGAGTAACGAAATTTCCCAAATAAATTTCTCTAGTTAACAAATTAAAGTGATTATGATTGCAAGATCAGAGGATAGTGAAAGCGCGAGATATGCCATTGGAAATTCGAAAGCTGTTCCATTAATAACCAGCGTAACAGCCAGAATATTGAAGGCAAGCATGCAAACGTGTATGCATTGTTTTGTGCAGATGGTACAAGTCAGTTTGTGGGATGGACTTCCACGTCTGTTGCACGTGGTCGGACAATACAGGGACGGTTAATGCTGGTCGCGGATGACGCTGGCGATGTCGTCCGATGGTGTCCCATTTGTGCTTGATTGGAGACATATCTAGTGACCTTGGAGGCCAAGGCAACATGTCGACACTCTGTAGAGCATGCTGGGTTACAACAGCGGTATGTGGGAGAGCGTTATCCTGTTGGAAAACACCCCCTAAAATGTTGTTGTGAATGGTAGCACAACGGGTCGAATTACCAGACTGACTTACAAATCTGCAGTCAAGGTGTGTGGGATAACGACGAGAGTGCTCGCGCTGTCATACGGAATAGCACCCTTCATCATAAGTATGGTCCAGTATGTCTAGTTCGTAGATCTGTTGGCTACAGGCCCTCTATTAGTCTCCTTATAACCTACAGTCGGCCATCACTCTCACCGAGGCAGAACCAGCTTTCATAAAACACACAGACTGCGCTCTCGCTTGACACCACTGAAGTCGCTAATGTTGGTGATCTGGGCTCAGTGGAATGCACGCGAAAGGGGCGTCTCGGAGATGTCCTTGACTCAACCGTTTTGTAACAGCTACTTGTGTGCTGCGGTCCCAACTGCTGTTCGTGCTGCCGCTGCAGATGCAGAACTTTGCACCAGAGCTCCATGCCGAACGCTATGGTCGTTCTTCTCGTTAGTGCCGAGTGACCATCCGGAGCCCCGTCTTTTTGGGACCGTACGTTTCCATGACAACCGCTGTCAGTAACCATGTGCAGTGGCTACATTCCTGCCCAATGTTTCAGCAATACAGCAACGGAACTCCTCGTTCAGACTCCGTGAAGTGTTAATTATAGCTTCTTTGTCGCCTTAAAGGCATTCTTAACTAACATCAACTCACCACGTTGAATCTAGGAGGTAACTAACGCTCACGACCATTGCAGTGTGTATTTAAAGCAAATCTGATTTAAAACCTCTTAGTGGCGCCACTAGTGCCTCTCTCGTGCAACTGGCGCGAAATTTGAATAGACTAGGATTGCCATATCTAGCTGGGACCTCGTCGGGACACTCTGAGACCGGGGTGTAGAAATGAAGCAAAACATTTATTTAATATAATAATTACATAGTACCTTCCGCGGCAGAAATAGCTGGTACACCATTTTTTTGTCGGAAGATTTCACCTATTTCAGCAAGTCCTTATTTCCTTTTACGTATTTATAAAATTCCGTGCAAGTCCGTTTGTAGTTAAATTGGCGCTGTAAGATCGATTCCACAGTCCCTGACAGGAGTCGGTTTCTTTCATCAGTCCACTGGGCTGATATAAGCGAAAATCCTCTTTCCACAGTGGCGTTGTGTGCGGGAATAGAATACAAATACGTAATTTTAGCAGCTTTCATTTGCGTTCACGATTTCCGGTTTCCTTAAAAAGTAAATCCACCTTCCTTCCACAGAATGCTGAGACTTCCGTTCTTCCGAGTCAGGTTTAGTCTCTAAAAAGATCTTCAGATACATATATTCCTGAAAACAATTGTCGCCTGAAATCTTCACACAATTTTAATGGGGTATATAACAGTGTTTTCAATCATCACCCCATTTGGGGTTTCAGATAGCGCCATACAATCAAATACTGGAAATTTCTTAAAAGAAATAGCCCATTTGTCTAAGCAATCAAATGATGTGGTATAGAAAGTCATTGCCTAGTCCTCAGATTTCGAAACCAAATTAATTATTTGTTGGCTAGGTTTCTTGTACTTTTTTTTTCAAATTCATCTTGATTTGCAGCCAGTAAAATTGGCAGTCTTCTTTTATACATCTTCTTTAAGTATCGATTAACATAATGTTCCAGTATAGAGACTTTAGTCTTCTCCTCCTTTTTTATATTTTTTCAGCCAGGGTCAAATTTAAGTGCAGAAACGTGAAGTAAATTTCTCTGATCCGACGACCTAAAAATCTGAAATTGCTATTGGTGGACTGTCTTTGGCTTTAAAAATTGTTTTAATGCAATCCAAAACTTAATATCTCTCACAGCTGCGGGCATTAACGACAACCATTTTGTTTTTGAGTGAGACAGAAGAGTTTAATGATTGACACAACGTATAAAGCAGAACCCTTTCAGCTTCTCTGTCCTTACCGTGTATATCGAAAGATAATTAAATATTTTCAAGACGATTATTTCAATGTCGACGGTTAAGACTCCAGCAACGCTTGATGCTTTACTGTGGAGAATATACGCAGAACATCCAATTTCTTCTGTATTTTTTCCTAGTTCTTCTTTAATTTGGTAAAACACATCCCTCTGGCCCCTCGATGAAGCCATCCGAAATTGGAATTGGTACTGTTTCCACAAAAAGCAATTAATTCATCTAACAGAATCTGTAGTTGTGTTAAAGTGTCTAGACAAAACTTTGCAGTTGTTCCCGATGTTTCGCTGTTCAGCAAATCAAACTTCAACAGTTTCTTTTGGATTCTGTCAGTTTCAGTACAGTATTGAGCAACTAAAGCAAACATCTTTTCAGCCTTGTGGTTCGATGCGTCGGCGCCTCTTCCGTAAAACAAAACTTCTTGCAATTATTTCATGCATTCGCACAAAGAGTGTGGTGCAAGAATATTTTTAATAATCGCTGTAACTTTGGTCGTAGCTGTAGACTGCTTTGCGGTGACTTTCGAGTCAGGATTCATTGCGGCATTCAGTTTTACGGTACAATCAAGTGCACTGAAGGACTGATGATCTTTGTCTACTTTATAAGCTGTTGTTATTTCTGCAGCAGCAACGAGCAATTCTTCCCGGACTGCTTCTTTAATCATGAAAAGAGAAATAGGGTTTGATGTTGATGCTACCACGAATCTATTTGTATGATTCTTCGTAGAAAGTGATGCCTCACATCTGTCCTACCTCCATGACTTACTGAGATGTAACAACTAAAAATCTCACATTACGCTTCCTGATCCTTTCTTGACAAAAAAAAAAAAAACAAAAACCGACTCTTTTGTGTAATCATTCGAAAAGTGACATTTCCTCTTTCCACACTTAGGTATTTTCGTAATCTATGATAAGATAAGTTTATTAGACGATAAACAGTCGACAATAACACTTTATTCATCGAAGTACACGTCACTATGTACTTCATTCCCTATATACCTGCAGTAAACACGTCGAACATCGCTAACTTGTACTCATTGTTCATATTACGTTTAGAAAGAATCGTCTTAATCAGATCGCTATTCCAATGGAAAACTGCAGGATTCTTCTTCATGGCGCTGTTTAAATAGTTGCAGCCCCGTAATACTGGACAAGCCAGCCTGTTTCTCCAAGTAATCCATTGCTACGGTATAGAGAACTATTTTCTCTTCCTCAAATTTCAAAATCAAATTAATTATCTCTTGGTTGGGGTTCTCATTCTTTTATCTGTTGAGATTCATCTTGGTTTGCATGCCAATAGAATTGGCAGTCTTCCTTTCATTTAGACATCTTTGAGTGTCGATCGATGTATTTCTTATTTCAGTTTGCTGAGCATTTGACAGTAACGGGACACGTTGGACAATCTCCAGGAATTGCAGAACGCTCATAAAGGTGAGAATATTAATCATCTGTAAGAATAGGAAAGTTTTATTCATACATGCGTGATAAATGATCAACAGCTTAATGATTAGCTGATAAGTGAAAGTGACAATTTAATCAACGTCGTTACGTCCATTTTCAAAACACTTACTTAGTTTGTCTTTGTTTTCTTTACTTTTTATTAATACATTTATTTTATGCATTTAGATTCCCATAGTTTACACTATCTTCGATGTACTGAATTTTTGTTGAGGTCTCCATTAATTGCCACAAACGGCTACAATACACACTGCCTGCTGGTGCTCTGTGGAAACGTTGTTTTTCTAATTTTTGGGACCGAGCTAGGTGGCGCAGTGGTTAGCACACTGGACTCGCATTCGGGAGGACGACGATTCAATCCCGTCTCCGGCCATCCTGATTTAGGTTTTCCGTGATTTCCCTAAATCGCTTCAGGCAAATGCCGGGATGGTTCCTTTGAAAGGGCACGGCCGATTTCCTTCCCCATCCTTCCCTCATCCGAGCTTGCGCTCCGTCTCTAATGACCTCGTTGTCGACGGGACGTTAAACACTAATATCCTCCTCCTCCTCCTCTAATTTTTGAAGTAGCACACCCTATTCATGCAATTATGTGATATTTTAATACATTCGTTCTTTGCATTGTCTTTCTCAGTGGGTTAATTTTAATTTCTATTACATGCTTTTATTTAAATTTTTATCTTAAAATTTCTCATGTACGTCATCTGTGTGAGTTTCCACCACTAATTTCTAGGAGAGTATCCGCCACTGATTTCTAGGAGGCGCATAGTTCACTACTTCACTGTTTCCATGCTTGACGCCTTCAGGTTTTATGGTCAATTTCCATTTACTGTGTTTAAATGAAGATACATGTCTGCAACTCTGTACATGAGATCCTATCACTGCACCGCAGGCCCGGTTGTCACATGTACATCGAAGGTAATGTTTTCACCTTTTATTTTGCCTCCGCTGCACTTCTTCTTCTTCGTTTTTAAATATTTTCTTGTAAATCTTATTGTATAAGGTGCACGTCCTATTAGCACGAGCTCAACATATACTTATTTCACAGCGTAGCAACAAACGTAGGTTCTTAGATGGTTCTTTGAAATTTTTATTTCGAGCTATGATAGGGCCATGCCGTTGGCTATTTATATATTCCAATCTTCTTTACTGTAGAAAATCTGATGATTCCCTAAAAAGATGAAACACGTCATTAAAGAATAATTTTCGCAACGAATTCAGTTTTCCTTCGAAGTAATCTTCATATGCCAGAGGTTGGTAGCACACCGCGTCTTGTCCACCGCGGCGCTCGGGGCCACAGCACCAAGTAATGACACCTGATGATGGGCGTATAAGAGCCCGAAACCGATCTTACAACTGTAGCGGTATTTTCAACCTCTGGTGTAATGCTCAGCTGCGGATGTTGCTCCGACAGGATTGTTTGCAATATTCATATGGCTGCTATAGTAGCGTGGCTGATGCACTGGGAACAGTTTTTCACGAAGTATCCTACGCCACGTATGGTGAGAAGCCTCTAGACAGCAGTTGACGCTGCTGCGTTCTCCATTTCACGGCTTTAATTATTCTGGGTGGGAGGACGCTGCCATCTCGCACTTAGTGTGACCATCCCAGCCCGTCCATGCTCTATGCAGCTGCGGAAGCACTCACGCCCACCTGAACTATTATCGTCTCGACGTCAACCTGTGAGTGGCTACCAACCACGACCTCCCCATCATATATGCTGCTGACGTCAGGCAAGTTCGGCGCTTTCTCATTGGAGGAACCTGAGCATGGCACACCTCATAATAACATAAGCTGGCCAGCGGATGCGGTTAACTGGCCGACTATTGCTCTCCAAGCAGTTATCACCGCTACTGCACTAGGAGACGATGAGCAAGTCGGAAGCTACGTGGAGAAGCTCTTTGTGTGCGAATACCATATCGTTTCTAATAGGTTAGGTTAGGTTAGTGGTGTTTAACGTCCCGTCGACAACGAGGTCATTAGAGACGGAGCGCAAACTCGGGTTAGGGAACGATGGGGAAGGATATCGGCCGTGCCCTTTCAAAGGAACCATCCCGGCATTTGCCTGAAACGATTTAGGGAAATCACGGAAAACCTAAATCACGATGGCTGGAGACGGGACTGAACCGTCGTCCTCCCGAATGCGAGTGCAGTGTGCTAACCACTGCGCCACCTCGCTCGGTGTTTCTAATAGGAAAACAAATTGTACACTCTAAGTAGAAGAAGAAGAAGAAGAAGAAGATGAAAGAACGACGCACCGCGGACGAATTATCTGAACGTGCCGATCAACAGAACGTTGGTAAACCTCTGTCCCTTATCTAAGCAGTTATTCTTTTTGGACTTGATTGAATGTGTCTTTGGATGCCCTACTGAGGGTATCGTGCCAAATTCTGTAGAACTGACTCGTTAGATGGTCAAAATTCCGAGCTGGTTGGAGTGCCCTGCCCGATAAAAGCTATAGAAAGAATAATTTAAAATTAAGAATAGTTTTAGAGGGGAAAATAGCGTAGAATCACAGTTCGGTATTTGCAGATCAAAATTATAGTATATCAGCAAGTAGTTTAACGTCTAAGTACAGCAAAGCCACGGGAGCTCCGTCACGAAGAAGGCAGTGACGTTAAGCTCTAGTGATGATAAACCTATAAAAAGGCCTGATCGTCATTATTGCCGCCTTTTTTCCTTGATTGTTTCGTTAAAGCGCGGGGAACCCGTGTCAGTCAGAGAGACAATAATTAGATTGGACTTCATCGTGTTAAAATTCACCATAAACTGTTAGAACATTACGGAGATTAAAAGTGATGTAGTGTACGATCTCTGACTGTTGGTGGCATGGCTGTTGTTAGCAACGGAGTATTAAGGGGATTTTATGACTTTAGTGCTAGATTGGAACTTTACGGACATATAGACGACAGAAACTCAAATTATCTGCTGATACGAGTGAATTCAGAGGTACCGGTATTCAGATATTAACGTGTGGACTTTTGAAAGTGACGTGTGCCGTTAGTTGCGAATCTGGGCGTAGAGCGCGTGCGTATCGGCATTTGCGGACTATTTAGATTCCTCCAGGCTAGGAACCTTTTAAATAGACCATCATCCATCACCATCTTAATCCTTGAATGTAGAGTGAAAGTGAAATACAAGAGTGATGTACTTATTTCATTTACCTAGTGCTAATCAGTGAATGTTTTACGGAACCAAAGCTATTTAGCAGTAAGCACCATCTAGCGGAAAGCGTAGGCATTAACGAACACGCTAACTGAAGTGAACGTTTACGTGTTTTACGGACTGCTTAATACGAGCTTTTGTGACTCCTTGACGTCCCCACTCCCTCCGAAAGGTGGCGCAGGCTGTCTTAATCATAATACTATGATAAAAGGGGATAGTTTTAGCCGGGCAAATTACTAAATAAAAGCGATATTTACAAGACTCGCAGTAACAGCAAAGCACAAGGTCCGCACCTGACTGCAGAGTCGTCGCTGTCACGTCGGGAAGTAAAGCCGGAAAACCTACCGACGATACGTGTCTACGAGCAGACGTCGACGTGGAGTACCTAAAAAACGGAAACACAAGAGAGTTGGGGATGCTTCAAGACACAAATTACAATTTATTGCGTCCAAAACGGCAGGAAAAGTAGCAGTTTTGGCGGCAGAAGTACTTGAGAATTGTTATACGTGCGAGGAATTTGGAAAATTATTTCCGAATCAGTATAATAATAAACGATTGAACGCTGACCAACTGCGAGAACGTTCGGCTTTCGTCCGGTCGCGTCTTGGCTATGGATGCACTGTGTATGGGTCAGCGAGGCCTTCGTATCTGAAGATTCTTGACGCAGTACACCATGAGGGTATCAGGCTGGCCACTGGTGCCTTCCGTACCAGTCCCATCCCCAGCCTGTGTGCTGAGGCAGGGGAACCGCCGCTCGCCATCCGGCGGAAACTCCTCATGGTGCGACGGGTGTGTCAATTCCTTGCCTGTCCCACCTCCCCTGCATACCCTACTGTTACCCGACCGCCTATGGAACGTCTCTTTTCCAGTCGTCCAAGGGCAACGAGACCATTTGGGATTCGTGCCAAGTATTTGCTTGAGTCCCTTGGTGTGGAGCGTGTGGCACCCCAACTCCAGGGTTTTACCCGCCTGCCTCCCTGGTTGCTCCAGAGGCCCAGCGTCCTTTTAGACTTGTCAGAGTACCGGAGGAGCTGCACTCCCGCGTTTGTTTTTACCTCCTTCTTTTACGATATTTTAAACCAGCATGCCGAGCATGCACCAGTATTTACGGATGGCTCTAAACAGGGGGACGCTGTTGGTTGTGCTGTTGTTTTCACTGATCGAGTCGTCAAGTTACGGCTTCCTGCAGCGTTTACCATCTTTGATGCCGAATTGTTTGCGATCTTGCGGGCATTGGAGCAGATGAGATGTGTTCCCAGTCTTAAGTTTCTCATCTGTTCTGACTCCCTGAGTGCCATTCAGACCATGCAACACTTGTACCCAGCGGATACGGTCGTCCAGAACATCCATGATGCCCTACTCCACCTGCAACGGCAGGGGAAGGAGGTTTCTTTCTGCTGGGTGCCGGGGCGCGTGGGTATTAGGGGAAACGAACTGGCGGATGTGGCTGCCAAAGATGCATGTTCCCTCCCTCACGTCGTTGAATGTGCCGTCCCCCTCCATGCTGTTACCTCCCTTTTGCGTTTTCGTGTTATGCGTCAATGGGAAGAGAGTGGCTGGCAGTCTCCTCACTCGCCTCCGCATCGGGCACAGTCCCTTAACGCACGGTTTTTTACTCCGGCGGGAGGACCCCCCAATCTGCAGTGCTTGTGGCGTCCAGATTACTGTCCGCCACATTTTACTTGACTGTCCTTTATTCTCTGACCAGAGGGCGATGGTTTCCTTGCCACCGGATTTGCCCTCTATTTTGCAAGACGACGCAACGACTGTGGTTAAGGTCTTACGGTTTTGTGTCCTGTCCAATTTGTTGCCTGGGATTTTAGGGAGAGGATTTTAATGTGCTGCTGGGTGACTGGCTCACCCAGGCTTTAGGTAAGAGGTCCGCCAGTCACGATTACCTACTTGTTTCACTTCGATTTCTGTTCTCTTTTCCTTGTGTTTCCTTTCCGTTTTTAGTGCGTTTGTTCTCCTCTTGTTTTGCCTCTGTATGTGAGGAATTGTAACTGCGTCAGGTCTGTGTCTTTTAGCCGTTCTCCTTGTTCGCTGTCCGTCTTCGTCTCTTCATTGCATGTGTTCCTGTTTCTATGCGTTTGGGCGCTGATGACCACGCTGTTTAGCGCCCGAAAACCTCAAACCACACACACACACACACACACCTCGGGAGAGATCAGGTGACATTGCTGGGTAACATAGCGTTCGGCATGCACAAAGACAAGCAGCAGAAACTCGCGTCATGTGCGGACGTGCATTATCTTGCTGAAATGGAAACTCGGGAACGCTTGCCATAAAGGGCAACAACATTGGACGTAGAATATCGTCAACGTACTGCTATGCTGTAAGGGTGCTGCGGATGAAAACAGAGGGTTCCTGCTACGAAAAGAAATGGCACCCCCCGACCATCACTCCTGGTTATCGGACAGGCTGGTATCCCACCGCCGTCCGGAGCGTCTCCAGACGAGTCATCTGCCTAAAACCTCATTGACTCGAGTAGAAATTTCTCCAGTCTTCAGTCTTGCTTCGAAATGAGCCTTGATGACCGACAAAGACATGTCTGGAGACGCCTCGGATAGCGGTGGGTGATTTTGACGATCTAACGCGCCAATGGAACCGAATTTAGAAGGAGGACATTGAACAATTCTATCAGTCAGTGCCAAGCCGAATAACTGCTTGCATGAGGTCCAAAGGTGGACTAACGCGTTATTGCCTTGCTCGCTCTGTTAAGCTCTTTCTCTTGAATAAGTCATTCAATTTTTCTGAAATTATTATTTATTTCGCTGTACATCACATCTATCGATCTCCGTCCCATTCGGATTATTCCTTCGTAGTGCGTCGTTTTCGTGCTTTCGTCGTTGTTCTTTTTCTTCCTTACAGCGTATTTTGTACACCAAATCGAAGATCAGGTGCTTGGATACTGTTTCAAAAAGCAGAGGATAAAAAGCTGGTATTCTTTCGAGTGAAAAATGTTTATTTAAAATATCCAAACTGCTCTTAATATGCTTGTCCAGCGAATACTTTTTATTTTAGTTTTAATGTTGACTTACTTGTCGGCCTTACAGTATGTAGATGGACCACTTCCTTTCCTAGTTTACTCTCCAAAATTATTAATATTGCAGCTAAAATTCAGCTGGAGCATCAGACATTTCCGCATACTTGTAGCATTTGGGTTCTCTTACGAATTGCGCCAGTGAGTTGTCAGTCAGGTAACCTGTTTTTCATAGAACTAACTTTTGTGAATTTAGACATTCTATCCAACAGACAGCAGTAAATTACGGACGCGTTTGTCTAATCCTTCTGTACCACACACAAACACGAAAATTTGGAAATATTTTTATATCAGAATGTGTTTAACAAAAATCGGGGTCTCCAACTTGTGCGTTTGCAGACCCTCTCGGTTAATTTCGATTTTCATCAGTGGACGCAAATTTAACAGAGAACAATCGGGTATTATCTTTTGGAACGGAGAGGTAGGCGGAGGGGGGGGGGGGGGGGAAGAACTCAGATACGGGAAAACAAGTGAAGGTTAAAAATGGCTCAAATGGCTCTGAGCACTATGGGACTTAATGTCTGAGGTCATCAGTCCCCTAGAACTTAGAACTACTTAAACCTAACTAACCTAAGGACATCACACACATCCATGCCCGAGACAGGATTCGAACCTGCGACCGTAGCGGTCGCGCGGTTCCAGACTGTAGCGCTTGGAACCGCTCGGCCACTCCGACCGTCAGTGAAGGTTAAGAGATTTTAATATGAAGACCGTGCCAGTCACCAGCCACTGATTTGATTTTAACACAACCTGATTATACTGCTGCTTCATAATGACGGAGTGCTCATGGTATACATCAATAATTCTTACGAATGACACTTATCGCTATACTCAATTGTATTTGCGGTCACAGTTTCAGCCAAACAACAGAATGGACTCGCATACGTCATTACTATTTGCAGCTTTCTTTGACTCAGGTCACGGCCACTCTTGAAACTTCCTTGCGAAAATTACTTAAGAACTCGAGCTGCTTAAAGAAGAACGGGACTTCCTTAAAATCTGATAACTCTCTTTTCCCGTAATTCCTTAATTACTATTCTTCCTTTGCTGCACTTTTCCCCTCCTTAACATTGCTATTTACTTCATTTTTAATGTTCGCCACTATTCAATATAATTTTGTACTGCTAGGATTCTGCCTGCCTTCTCTTGTGCAACAACTTATTCATTATCTTACACTCGACTTTCAACTGTTCCAAAAACAAACGTGCTGTCAAATAGAAAAGCCCTTATTCTCAGCACGACATTGGCGACCGAATACCCGTGTCCCCAGAACTTGCCCCGGAGACATAGTACCGTTTTACATTGAAATAGCACAGAACCCTGCCTCCGGAAAATTCGTTCTGTGACATTAATAAGTAAGTGATATGGGGAACTTTAGGTAACCTATTTCCTGGATGTACTAATCCACAACATCGACATACAGTATCTAGATGTTTCGAAAAATATAGTGAGCATCGTGTAACAAGAAGCTACTTTGGGTCTGTTCCCGTTGCGCACATAGATTGCTCAGCTGGATGATTACTGCGCTTTATGATTCTGCAAACATTTTTAACTGTTTATAAATGCTAAGCTCAATCCCCTAAAGAAATGACGCAGATATCTGTATGTGGAACACAATTTCCCATGGCGTGTTTTGTTCAGAGAAATGTTTTTTGGAGTAATCAGTGTTCTGACTGATTTGATGGATTCCAGCCACGATTTCTCCCCTGTGCCAACTTCTTTGTATCAAAGTCCACTTGCATCATACGTCCTCAATTACTTGTTAGGTGTGTTCCAGGATCGTCCACTACAGTTCTTACCGTCTACAGCTTCCTCTAGCAAAATGGAAGTTATTCCCTGATGGCTTGACACATGTTCTATCTTCCTGTCCCTTCTTCGTGTCAGTGTTTTCCGTATATTCCTTTCCTCGCAGATTCTGCGGAGAACCTCCTCACTCTTTACTTTATCGGCCCACCGAATTTTCCACGTTCTTCTGTAGCACTACATCTCAAACGCTTCGATTCTCTTCTCTTCCGGTTTTACCACAGTCCATGTCGCACTGCCTCTCAGTGCTGTGCTCAAAACGTGTATATTAAGAAATTTCTTCCGCAGATTAAGACCGGTTTTTGACACTAGTTGACTTCTCTTGGCCAGGAACGCCCCCTTTCTTTATGCTGATTTGATTTTTATGTCCTTGGTTTAACCGTGATTTATTATTTTGCTTCAAAAGTAGCAGAGTTTTTTCAGTGCGTCTACGCGGACACCAATTGTTAATTTATCACTAACCTAATTTATACAACTCCTCATTACTTCTTCAGGCTATTGTCAGTCCATATTCTGTACTCATTGGACTGACTGCTCATTCCATTTAACACTACGTATAATTGATTTTCAGTTTCCCTGAGGATAGCAATGTCATTCGCGAAATTTAACACTGATATTCTACAATTCTTCTTCACTTTTTCTGAGGACAGCAAAGGTGTCAGTGAATGTTATCACCGATATCCTTTCACTTATCGCTCTTGAAATTTATTTCCGTTCAAAATGGTTCAAATGGCTCTGAGCACTATGGGACTCAACTGCTGAGGTCATTAGTCCCCTAGAACTTAGAACTAGTTAAACCTAACTAACCTAAGGACATCACAAACATCCATGTCCGAGGCAGGATTCGAACCTGCGACCGTAGCGGTCTTGCGGTTCCAGACTGCAGCGCCTTTAACCGCACGGCCACTTCGGCCGGCTAAACTTATTTCCGTCATAGCATCTTCGGTGTATAGATGGAACAGTTGGGCCGAAAGACTGCACCCATATCCGACATCTCTTTTAATACGAGCTCTTCGTTCTTAGTCCTCCATGCTTATTGTTCCTTTTGGTATTTGTACAAACAGTGTATTACCAGTCTTTCCGTAGATCTTACTCCAATTTTTCTCAGAATTTCACCAGTACACAGTATCCAATGCTTTTCCAAAGTGACAAATGCTGGGAGCTTATCTTGATTAGGTACTAATTACACTAATAGCTACACACGTTAGAGGGATCACAAGTACCGAAATCAATGTTTAAAATTTACTGCTGTCTTTCGAACAGAAAGCCCACATTCATAATAGCGAATTCTATGTAAAACAAGCTTCCTGTTTGGAAGGGCATAAACGCATTTACCTGTCTGAGAGAATTCAACTGCTAGAAGTTAGGAAAAGGATTTGTTGGTAACACCTGAAAATTAGCGGTAGTATTTTCAGTTTTGACCTGGCAAGCAAGGAGAAAAATCTCTCCTTTGAGATGCAGTATACCCATTACAAATGTCCGCAAGTTTATTGTCTTTAAACTGGCATATTACTGACATCGTAATCTAAGTAACTTAAAAAATAAACATTTTAATCAGGCGAACGCAATGTTCTTTTTTCTGAGTAGACTACAGTCGATTTCCTTGACTATTATTGTCCAGTCTGATCTGGTGCTCTATCTACAATGACCTCAATGTAGATTGATATAAGGCTATGACTAGTCTTCCGCCCATAACATTATAATAGTTTCCACTATACTGAAAGGAAGCGTGCCTTTGGTAACGAATTTTCTCTTTATTTTTGCGTAATCCATTGTGGCAAAAGAGAAACATACTACCAAATCAGGTATATACTTTGGAGGTCCCACGCAAAACGATTAAAAAAAAAAACATGGCGATAAAACACAGAGTAAACACCGACACGGTTATGTAGCATCAATGAGTTATTGTGTCGCAATGTGTGAAGAGAAAGAAACAAATTGGTAGCTTCGGATTTGTTAAATAGTCACTCACTTTAAACTGCTGCTGTTCCAATTAGAGCAGTTAATCGCAAAAACTCGCCACTTCTTCATTAAGTTTTTCTTTCTGTTAGATATTTCTACGTCCCACTGACAGAAATTTCATGAAGGTGAACGACTTGCCACATCTGATGTCCACTAGACATATCACACTAAATTTCGAATGTAATGTGACGAAAATCTCTGAAAACCGAAACATAGGTAAGTGGGTGAGATTCTACAGATAGATCCAAGTTAGTGGACCCAGTATTACTACGATGACAGCTTTGTTTGGTCAAAACAACGCAATTAGTACGACAGGGAGCAACCAGTAAGATGGCTGGTCGTATCAGTCAATCATTCGACTGACGAGCGTTAATAGCTCTCGATAGGACGCGGTCTCCAACGGCGAATTGTTTACGGATTTTTTGGCGACTGTGAAGCGTCTGCCACTTTTATGGGTTCTGACGTTTCCGCGATACGACCAATCTTGTCTTTAATGTGGCAGTCACGGGAGTGGGCTATGGCCGGAAAGTTGTTATATGGCTTCAGTCGAAGGGTGATAAAATAGATAGCATTTTGTGTGACTACTATGAAAGTATACTACTACGCTCTTTGTTATTCCCTTGTTCTTCTGTCTAGTTTTTGCCGATGTTTTGACTTTCACCGTTCATTTTGTATTTATTATGTCGTCTGGTTACAGTCTCGATTAATTTTGTCGACAGCGTGTTACCTTTCCTCCATACTGAATAAAAGCTTGATGAGAAGCTGTGGTCATAGTCTACATCTACACTCCTGGAAATTGAAATAAGAACACCGTGAATTCATTGTCCCAGGAAGGGGAAACTTTATTGACACATTCCTGGGGTCAGATACATCACATGATCACACTTACAGAACCACAGGCACATAGACACAGGCAACAGAGCATGCACAATGTCGGCACTAGTACAGTGTATATCCACCTTTCGCAGCAATGCAGGCTGCTATTCTCCCATGGAGACGATCGTAGAGATGCTGGATGTAGTCCTGTGGAACGGCTTGCCATGCCATTTCCACCTGGCGCCTCAGTTGGACCAGTTTTCGTGCTGGACGTGCAGACCGCGTGAGACGACGCTTCATCCAGTCCCAAACATGCTCAATGGGGGACAGATCCGGAGATCTTGCTGGCCAGGGTAGTTGACTTACACCTTCTAGAGCACGTTGGGTGGCACGGGATACATGCGGACGTGCATTGTCCTGTTGGAACAGCAAGTTCCCTTGTCGGTCTAGGAATGGTAGAACGATGGGTTCGATGACGGTTTGGATGTACCGTGCACTATTCAGTGTCCCCTCGACGATCACCAGTGGTGTACGGCCAGTGTAGGAGATCGCTCCCCACACCATGATGCCGGGTGTTGGCCCTGTGTGCCTCGGTCGTATGCAGTCCTGATTGTGGCGCTCACCTGCACGGCGCCAAACACGCATACGACCATCATTGGCACCAAGGCAGAAGCGACTCTCATCGCTGAAGACGACACGTCTCCATTCGTCCCTCCATTCACGCCTGTCGCGACACCACTGGAGGCGGGCTGCACGATGTTGGGGCGTGAGCGGAAGACGGCCTAACGGTGTGTGGGACCGTAGCCCAGCTTCATGGAGACGGTTGCGAATGGTCCTCGCCGATACCCCAGGAGCAACAGTGTCCCTAATTTGCTGGGAAGTGGCGGTGCGGTCCCCTACGGCACTGCGTAGGATCCTACGGTCTTGGCGTGCATCCGTGCGTCGCTGCGGTCCGGTCCCAGGTCGACGGGCACGTGCACCTTCCGCCGACCACTGGCGACAACATCGATGTACTGTGGAGACCTCACGCCCCACGTGTTGAGCAAATCGGCGGTACGTCCACCCGGCCTCCCGCATGCCCACTATACGCCCTCGCTCAAAGTCCGTCAACTGCACATACGGTTCACGTCCACGCTGTCGCGGCATGCTACCAGTGTTAAAGACTGCGATGGAGCTCCGTATGCCACGGCAAACTGGCTGACACTGACGGCGGCGGTGCACAAATGCTGCGCAGCTAGCGCCCTTCGACGGCCAACACCGCGGTTCCTGGTGTGTCCGCTGTGCCGTGCGTGTGATCATTGCTTGTACAGCCCTCTCGCAGTGTCCGGAGCAAGTATGGTGGGTCTGAAACACCAGTGTCAATGTGTTCTTTTTTCCATTTCCAGGAGTGTATAACAAAACTCTCATCTTGATCACCCCGTACTACGTCATTTCCAAAACAACAAAATCCTATTGATAGGAAGTGTGGATTCAAACTTAAATGTATTAAATATAATTTCAAACTTGCTTCTTATTGTAAAGTTGGGCGCGATACATTGTGTCAAGAGGATTTTGCTCCTTTGCAAATGGCTTAATGCCCAAACGCGTAAGGATGAAGGAAATAAAATAAATACTAATGATCAAAACGAGAGTTTTATCATAACTGCTGTCTTTCGCGATTTAGCTACAACCGAATATCGATTAACCTTTTCGATTATGAGAGCTATCGTAATCTTGTGCAGTAGTGGTCTTCAGTCCGAAGACAAGTTTGAAGCAGCACTCCATGCTAGTCTTCTCTGGGAGGCTATTCATCATTGCATAGGTATTGCACCACACCCCCATTTGAATCTCATTCCTGCAATTAAACCTCGGTATTCTTCTCCCATTTCTTCCCTCCAGGCTTGCCTTTACAACCAAACAGACGATTCCTTTATGTTTAAGAATGTGTCCTATCAGACATTCCTTTCTTTTAGTCAACTTGTGTCATAAATGTCTTTCCTCTCCAATTCCATTCAGCACCTCTATATTTGTTATCACGTCAGTCCAACTAGTCTGACATTCTCCTGTAGTACCACATTTCCAAAGCTTTTATTCTCATCTTGCCTGAACTGTTTATTGTGATTTCACATGCACTACACCCCAGACGAACTCCTACAGAAAAGACTTGCAAACATTTAAATTTATATACGATGTTAGCAACTTGCTATTTCATGAACGATTTCTTACAGTCAGCAGTCTGTATTTTGTATCCTACTTATTCTGCTTCAGCCATCTTCAGTTATTGTATTGCACAAATGGTCAAATTCTGATACTTTATTATCATTACCTACTGTCATACCTTCGGCATCATGTGGATGAATCAGACTACACTCGATTATCTTCACTTAAGTTTTGTTGATACTTATCTAACAGACTCTTTTATTCATTCTCACTCCAATACACTGGTTTTCTACGTTTCTTGCCGTTTTGACTTAGTTACAATGTCATCAAAATTTCTCTTGATTTTCTTTATTACTTGGTCAATGTACAGACTAGCAATGGGGATAGGTTACATTCCTAACTCCCTTCTCAACTACTGCTTCTTCCCTTTCATGTCCTTGAAATATTATAACAGAAATCTGGCCCTGTATCTGTTATTGCTTTTCAGTTCTTGTATTCTATTCCTGCTACGTTCAGAACTTCGAAGACTGTGTTCTAGTCAACAATGCTGTACGCTTTCTCCAAATCCGCAAATTCTGTGAACATAGACTGCCTTTCCTCACTCTAAAAAGGTCGTGAGTCTAATATTGTTTCATGTCTCCATAGATTTATGTGGAACTCAAACGGATCTTGCTAGAGACTCGGCATTAAAACCTGAGCTTCCTCGGGTTGCGGGTCGTGCAGTCACGCCACCCACTACCTAAGGCTGTCAGTAGATGTCACAAAAAATTAGTCATAGCGCAATGTATTTGTGTTATTATAGGATTCGTTGCGCGCTCTGTGTATGTTTGTACTCTGGTCAGACAGCAGGTTGTATAGATTTTACGAGTATGAGTGTTCATATTACGAGCTTTCTACCTCACTAGGTGACCTTATGGAACGGCTATGTTCAATTTTATTTAAGCATCTTTTCGGACTTTGAAAGTCCGTGCTCAGATATCAGTCTCCTAAATAGTACGACACAGTTTTAAGGAAAACGAAAAAGTCGAAAAAACAAATAGCGCTTTATGAAACAGATATGTGTAGCTCAAGTCGGAAACGTAGGCCAGCGTTTACGGTCTGGTACTCGCTGCTCTCCGTAATAAAAACTCAGTATAGTATTCAACGATGTATTTTAACGGGTGTCATGACGTCCACCCAAACCAAATGACAAGGTCAATTACGAACAAAATGAGGAAAAAATACAAAAAGAAATGGTCTCTGATAATTGAAGTTTGTCAGCTCCGAATCTCCTGAACAGCCAAATTTTGTTTTCAAATTTATTTCAATTGAATATTTTTGTCAACTAGAAATCATAATAAACAAATATTGAATTGTAATGTTCTACTGAAAATAACATTCTTTCCAATTATTGGTCAGAGGAAACAAAATTTGATGCAGACGTGTGAAATGACGTATATATCAATAATAATCCAGAATTAATTTTCTCTTCTACAGCAAAGAGTCTGCTGAAACGAAACTTCATCTCAGAAGAAAACCAGATTCATCTGCGAAGAAGTTTCGTCGATGATACTGGTGAATTTCGCATGGTCGTCTCTCCATCGAACAAAGAAAGAACGAATTAGTGGGCGTTACCTGTAAGCAGAGTAGATGTAGATTATTCAGGAAAAAATTCATTCACAGTTGACCAGTAGATCTTCCTGTAGATAAAGTCCAGCTTTTGAATTATTACGTGCTAGAATGTGTCACATGATTACCGTCTTCTCTTCACGTTTGTATTTGATTGTTGTTCACTGTTTATGGTAAATAAGCGTAAGCTTAAAGATATTTTGCGGAACAAATCGGACTGAAAATACTTTAAAGCTTCTAGTCTAATGACACAGCACAAATGCAGATTTACTGTCCCAATTAAGACATTAATATTTATTGTGTGGTTTCAACTTACATGGCGTAATCTGAATTCATGCTTAACCTCATGAACAAGACATGGAAAACATATCTTAAAACACCCAAATTTGTTGTCTACTTCATTGTTAGTTCAGTGATTTTTCTCCTGAACAAGCTTCAAAGCAGAAATATGTATCAGTACAAATGTCTTTTACAATGTGTGTTTTAAGCTCCATGTAGTGTTAGCGTAAACAGCCCTAGGGAGATGTATTATTCGTCCAGTTGTTGTTGTGGTCTTCAGGCCAGAGACTGGTACGATGCAGATCTCCATAATACTCTATTCTGTGCAAGCTTCTTTATCTCCTAGTAACTACTGCAGCCCACATCCTTATGAATCTGTTTCGTGTATTCACGCCTCTACGATTTTTATCCTCCGTGCTTCCCTCCAATACTAAATTGACAATCCCTTGATGCCTCAGAACGTGTCCTACCAACTGATCCCTTCTTCTAGTCAAGTTCTGCCACAAATTCCTCTTCTCCCCAATTCAGTTCAGTACCCCCTCATTAGTTACGTCATCTACCCATCTAATCTTCAACATTCTTCTGTAGCACCACATTTCGAAAGTTCCTATTCTCTTCTTGCCTAAACTATTTATCGTCCATGTTTCAAATCCATACATGTCTACACTCCAATCAAATACTTTCAGAAAAGACTTCCTGATACTTAAATCTACACTCGATGTTAACAAATTTCTCTTCTTCAGAAACGCTTTCCTTGCCATTGCCAGTCTACGTTTTTATCCTCTCTACTTCGGCCATTATCAGTTATTTTTCTCCCAAAAGGGCAAAACTCATCTACTACTTTGAGTGTCTCATTTCCTAATCCAATTCCCTCGGCATCACCTGATTTAATTCGACTAGATTCCATTATCCTCGTTTTGCTTTTGTTGATGTTCATCTTATAGCCTCCTTTCAAGACACTGTCCATTCCGTTCAATTGCTCTTACAGGTCGTTTGCTGTCTCTGACAGAATTACAATGTTTTCGGCAAACGTCAAAGTTTTTATTTCTTCTCCATGGATTTTAATTCTTCCTCCAACTTTTTCTTTTGTTTTCTTTACTGCTTGTCAACGTATCAATATAGAGATCGAATAACATCGGAGATAAGCTACAACCCTGTCTCAATCCCTTCTCAACCACTGATTCATTTTCGTGCTCCTCGACTTTCATAATTGCCATCTGATTTGTCTACAAAATAGCCTTTCGCTCCCTGTATTTTACCCCTGCCACATTCAGAATTTTAAAGGGAGTCTATTGGTCCAGTAAACATACAATAGTTCAAATGCGACTGCTAGCACATTTTCCACAGTTTCATCTTATAGTTTTGCCTCAGTGCCAGAGGTATTAGAGAGGAGTTTGCTGTTCACTATTGTTCGTTCGTATGTGCCACTGCAGTTAAGCAGAAACATAGCTGCGGAAAGCAGCGGCGTTGGCCACTCTCTCGCTCTAAAGATGACTCGCTGAGTGTAACCCATAGTGGCAGACGAGATATCTGTGGCATGACGCTACGAGCACATCCCCAGAGAGATTAGGATTTAACGCCGATGTCTAGAGGTCCGGTTGTGTGACAAAGCCCTTTAACGAATCGTCAGAGGGAGTGTTTTGCAAACACGAGAAGTGATCTGTCGGGGACGGACTGTCGCCGGCCTACGAGCGTACGAGTAAGTGTGCTGAGGCGCCGCTTGGGAGGACTGTGGAAGAAGAGGGCTTTTGGAGTATCGCCAGGTGTTGAATGCGACAATTTAGGCCACGTGTAGGATAAATAGCTAGGGCTGATAATTACATAATTAAGTAATAAGTCATAGGAATGTTCTACCGGAAATCCAGTGACTATGCGGTGCCTGAATTCTCGCTGCCCGCCTCTCCTGGTCGTGCGGTAGCGTTCTCGCTACCCACGCCCGGGTTCCCGGGTTCGATTCCCGGCGGGGTCAGGGATTTTCTCTGCCTCGTGATGGCTGGGTGTTGTGTGCTGTCCTTAGGTTAGTTAGGTTTAAGTAGTTCTAAGTTCTAGGGGACTGATGACCATAGATGTTAAGTCCCATAGTGCTCAGAGCCATTTGAACCTTTTTTTTTTTTTTTTTTTTTGAATTCTCGCTTGAATGAAAATTATAAGAAAAAAAATAATTACAGAAATTACATAGGCTCAAGCATGTGATGTATATATTCAGACTGAAACGATGAATGAAAATTAGTACAAAAACCATGATTCGAACCTGGGTCTCCAGCTCATTAGTCAGAAGTTTTAACCACCACGCCACCCACCCAGTGGCTTTGCACAGCTGCACGGGTTACTACAGCACGCCGCATGCCTCACACCTCACTCCCAATTCCCATTCATGCTTAATGCCATTTGGTAACCCCCTAGCTTTGCAGAGGCTCTCCAACTGTAGTAAAACAGTTCAGCATCGAATGAAACAGGGTTGCTGCCCCAAACCCATACATAGGTACTTTAATCAGATAAAACTATATAGATGCAGATACCTTTTCAAGTCTCATACATCTGTGATTTGTATGTGCAGACTGAAGTGAAGAATGAAAATTTGTACCATGCTTGGGATTCGCCCCTGAGTCTCTTGCTTACTAGGCAGATGTAGTAACTACTGTTCCACATTTGCATAGTAGTCTCCACAGCTGCACGGACTATCCACCCTGCCTCCCTCCTCAAAACAGATTCCCATTTATGGCCCAGACCGTTTGATATTCCCGCTTGCAGGGGCTCACCAGCCGAATTGGAGCAGCACCTCGGCATCGAATGAAAAAGGGGGATTTATGCCTGAAACCCAGGCGTAGGTGCTTTAATCAAATGATTATTTAGTTCCAGAGGACTTTTCCAGTCTCAGGTATCTATGGTGTGTATATGCAGAGCAACAAAAATTTGACTTTGAATATTTTGCGCAGTTGTCTACTGAGTTTAAAAATTTAAAATGCTGTCGTAAGCTACTCATTAAGAGATATTGTCTGATACTAAAATGTAACGCAATAAGATAAGTATTACAGCTAGAAACTGTATTTTTCTTCAGGCAATGTAGCTGACGGCGCACAAATACCTATATTATATTCATCCATTACTTGAGAACAACAGTGCTCTAAGCATAACTTCTAACCTTTATGAAACCGATTCTCGCAGACATCTGCCGCCCCCTCCCCACCGAGCGAGTGGTGCAGTGGTTAGCAAACTGGACCCGCATTCGGGACGACGACAGTTCAAACCTGTCTCCGGCCATCCTGATTTAGGTTTTCTGTGATTTCCCTAAATCTCTTCGGGCAAATGCCGGAATAGTTCCTTTGAAAGAGCACGGCCGATTTCCTTCCCCATCCTTCCCTAGTCCGAGCGTGTGCTCCGTCTCCAATGACGGGACGTTAAACACCAGTATCCTCCTCCTCCACCCCTCCCCTACAAAATGATGAAAGAAAATTTTTTATCGCTTACTACATTTTTGGTGTTCATGCAGTCTGACTCCAGCATCAGGTATTGCGCTTTAATCTTTTATTTCCTCAACAGCGACTATATACGGGATCCACATACAGCGCTGAATGCAACTGCAAAATTATATCACTGTACGACACATAGTTTAGCACAAATACTATCTAAAACCAAGATCGCATAGATATAGCTTTATTTACAACAACCAGTTACACCTGTTACAGACCTGAAGATGACAGCAAAGTCTGTCGAAACCGGCTGTTATAAATAAAGGAACACTTAAGCGATCTTTGCTTTACAAAGCTTTTACCAATATAACACTAAAAATGAAATCAAATTGTGCCCTACCAGACCTTGAAGGAAATCTTTGTAATACTGGTTTACATGCCTGAAGATGACAGCAAAGTCTCCCAAAACAAGTGATTGTAAATTAAAATACATTTATGCCATCTTGGCTTTAGAAAGTTTTTATCAAGTAAAACAGATCACACCCTCCAATTTCTCAACATGAGAAAATTCAGCAGTTCTGGAGATATGACGTCATAAACATTGAGACGCACAGAAAACTACCTTTAGCTTAAAATAAGGCGCCAGTTACTCAAACTATATTTCTCCAATACGACTTCCAACAAAAATCATAACTTCAAACATTTACTAAACATTTCCTCGCTCACTTCTCTACTGTCAAGCATATCACATATTGACTCATTTGTAGCGTAGTGAGATGTTTGAAACTGGTTTGTACGTAGGAATTCTCTTCATTAAAGAATCAGGGGTTTACTGCCTATTAGATAATCTATTAAGATTAATAGCTACATAATGCTTCAAGCAATAAATACACTTAAGTTGTCAGACGATAGCTGTGTGAGTTACCTATAATACTGATTGTCATGCATCTGTATCTAATTCACATCTTAAATTTTAGTGTGTTTTAATTGCAGATAGTTATGGTAATGTGTCAGAGTGACGATTCTTCCAGAGGTACACTCACAATGGATTTGGCATCTCACATACTAAACTTGTATTTTCCAATATGGGATATGTGTTGCACATATAATGTGGTATGATGAAGATGGTATCCTACGATGAAGATAATGAAGAAAATTATTACATAAAAATTTATAATAACTCTAGAGGTTAAGTACACACAAGAGAATGGAAAACAACCTTAAAGGTAACAAAACACAGAAAAGCTACTGGCCTAGATGGCATTAATTTTGAGTTACTCAAATGTGAAGGAATAACTTCAGAATTTTGTTTCCTTCATTTTTTGAAGATGTGTTGGAAGAACAGTTCAGTACCTGAAGAAGGGAACACAGTAGAAGTTATTTCTGTATTAAAAAATAGTAGGAATTATACAGGAATTTGTACAGAAGTGAGTTTACTAAATGTTTGATATAGAATTTTTGGCAAAACTCTTAATCAAAGATTACAAACTATCGCTGATATAATAATTTCAGAAGAAGAACCAGTCTTCAGAAACGGACGGAAATAAAAGATTATGGCTTTCAAAGGACAGAATCCAGTCAGATCCAAAATAATAAATGAGAAATTTTTGTAACAACTATCCCACTTCAGTTATCTAGAACATGATATTACTTTAAGTATGGAAAAGACATTGAGAAGAAATCCAATAAATATCATGGTATCTGTGGAACAGCCCACCCAGTTATCCGTGCGGTCTAATGCACTGCTTTTCTAGCGGGAAGACGTGCCGGTCCCTGGCACGAAGCCACCCAGCGGATTAGTGTCGAGGTCCGGTGTGCCGGCCAGTCTGTGGATGGTTTTTAAGGCGGTCTTCCAACTGCGAATGCGGGCTGGTTCCTCTTATTCCGCCTCATTTACATTATGTCGGCGACTGCTGCGATAACACTTCCTCCACATACGCGTACACCATAATTACTCTACTAGGCAAACATTGGGGTTACACTCGTCTGGTGGGAGACGTTCCCTGGCGGGGGAGGGGGGGAAGGGGGGGAGGGGGGTGTTCCGTTGGGGGGCGAACCGCACAATAACCCTGGGTTCAGTGTGGGGCAGCGGTGGAGTGAGTGGACTGCTGTAGTCTGTTGTGGGGTTGTGTGCCGCTGAGGGCTGTGGCGGGGCGAAGTGTCTCCGTCGTTCTAGGTCCCCAGCTCCATAACACAATTTAACATCTGTGGAACAGATGAAAGAACTCTGCGAAGAAAACAAGAAAAGAAACACAAATGAAAGTCTATAAAGTTGTTGGCGTACCCATTCTTGTATATGATTTAAATCATGGATAGTACAAAAATAATCGGATTCAGGCAGCAGAGATGAAGTTCATAAGTCATGTAATAGGCTGTAATAAAATGGATAAAGTAAGGAATGAAACAATAAGAGCGAAGTTGAAAATCCTTCCACTTAATGTCAAGGTAGAAGAGAATAGAATGAAATGGGAGGATCATATTGATAGAATGACAGAAAACAGATTTCCAAGAAAGTGAATGAATTAGCAGCTGACTGGAAATAGAGAACTAGGTAGATCGGTAGACCTCATAAAAGATGGATGGATGGATGACAGAGGCTGGTACAGGTGATTATAACATCTAATACTTGGAAGAAAAAGAAGAAGAAAAAGATGGTGAAGATGGTGATCAGATATGTATAGTGCATCGCTTGATTTATTAGTAAGTTATTTAAATATTAATTTTGTATCAATAAAAGACACATCATTTGAAATTGGCACAGCTCACACATATTCTGAAAGCGCCAGTATAAAAAGTACAATAAGAAGCCTGTCATGAGTAGGCCATGTTAACTCGTATTTGTATAATTTGCAAGTTGGCTGTGTTTTGGAGGTGAATTTAGTGCAGTCCTCTCATCTCTAAGAATATTAACCCATAAAAATAGTGTCATTATCCATTCCAGCTTCATTTCATTAATAATTTAACACAGGCCAATATACTTCACACAATAGTTAAGCTGGGCATATAAATAATTTTATTTTGTGTAATGAAAAAGTTTCCTAACAAAAGAGTTAATACTTGATGATATGAAATTTTCCTATGCTCCTTCTCATAGGTAAAATATATGCTTTGAGCATGCAAGGCGCATGAATGTAGTTCAGAACACTTTTCTATCACGAACCTAGTAATACAGTAATTTTGTAAAACACTGAGTGGAAAACGGCATAGTAAGTGCTAGTGAGAAGATCTTGACAGAAACTTACCTTCTGGAACCTGAAAGAAATCTGCTAAAAATGTTGAAAGCAAACTTACTCTGTCTAAACGTTTGGATCTTCTGAAAATAAGAATTCTCATTGAAGAGAGAGCCATGTTGAAGGCAAAACATCTCAGTAAGTTTCCATTATTGAATAATGAATAAATCCATAGCCATAGAGCACTCTGCTAATAACCTACATATAAATACATATTTTCAATGTAATGTGGGAAAAATGAGTGAATAAGTGCAAATGATTTCATATCACTTAGTAATTGTTGAAACCCAAAAGATACAATTAATTTTCATCAAGTACATGATATGTGAGGCATCCAAAACTGCGATCATACATTTCAAATGATGAAAACTGCAGTGGCTAAGTCAAAATCATATATTAATCATAATTAATTTCATGACATTGTAGTCACATCTTCAGGTAACAAACTGTTGATCTTTCAGTACATAATATCATTAAAAATGCTATAAAAGTACATTATATATTGAAAGTTCGGTATATTGTTACCTGAAGACGTGAGTCTGATGTCACGAAGCTAGTCATGATAAATCATTTTGACTAAGCTGTTGCGCTTTTCGTGATTTGAAGTGTTACAAGAGTTCTGTGGTGGTAACTATGTCATGGTAGACAAAGGCTTTGTTTAAAAAGTATTGGTGAAATCAACTAAATTGCAAAGAAAGTCATGTTAATGAAGAACATACTTTATGCAGCAAAAATTACTTTGTTTCCGGAGATCGTCCACAGAGAGATGCATTTCACATTCTCAATATATTTCATACCTACAAACCCTAGCTGCATCATTAATCACTCTCTTTCCTTCTCAATAGAATCCAAAGTAACCATCGTGGCACACACATGAGTAGAACAGGGTGCAAACCAGAACAGAATAAAAAAACTGTATTCGCGTTTTGAACAGAGGCGATTCTGTCTTGTCAGCCACCTCCACTTCTCATAATCTGAGCCAGCGCTCGCCCCAAAACCCGTAGTTAAGACAAACCAATCAAGCTGAGCCAGGAGTAACTGCATGGATACTGACATGTGGGCAAAGATTTCCCAACAAAGACTGCTTGCGAGTGATAGATGCGAAAAAACATGATAATTACCCTATCTCCATGTACGGTATGATAACGTTCGCAAATATTAGAAAACACTGCACACACATGGATAAGAATAAATAATCTCCCATTTTTCTTTTTATGTCGGATTAGATCAGTTAAAACAGTGGTCATACTAACATATATACGATATTCACAAAGATCTAAAGGAATACACGACGACTCCAGCAGAGCAAGACTATTCCAGTTATGGTGTAGGTTGTTTACATAGCGATGCACACTGTAGACTGCACCTCTGCAATAATTCACGTAATCGAAACCTTCAGACTGAGATTTCCACCTTCCCTAGAAGAATAGGGTGGCAAACTACCGTTAAAGGAGGAAAAATCAGCAATAACAGACGGCTTGAGAATGGAGAAGGCAGTGGAAACCACAACGTAAAAGACACATAACGTGTATCCACAGGACATAAGGCCTGTAACTGAAAAAGTGACGTGATGATCTCTTCATCGGCAACACATTCCCAGAACAGTCGCCCTTTCGGATCTCCGAGAGACGATTGCTAATGGGAAGGTTACCATCAGGAAAGGATTGAGTAAGCAACGAAGTGATAACGGTCTACGAGTCGGGGAGTGGAATGTCAGAAGCTTGAACGTGGTAGGGTACATAGAAAATCTGAAAACGGAAATGCAGTCTCAAACTAGGCACAGTAGGGGTCATCGAAGTGAAATGGAAAGAAGAAACGGATTTCTGGTCCGATGAATGTAGGGTAATGTCAACAACAGTGGAAGATGATATACCCGGGATACAATTCGTTATGAATAGGAATATATGGCAGAGGGCGTATTACCGTGGACAGTTCATTGATAGTGTTGTTCTGATCGGAATCGACAGCAAACCAGCACCGACAACGGCGGTTCAGATATACTTGACGACATCGCAAGTTTAAGATGAAGAGGTAGAGAAAGTATATGAGGATACTGAACAGGTAATGCCGTATGTAATGCGAGATGAAAATCTAATAGTCAAGGGAGATTGGTATGGAGGAAGGAGTAGAACAAAGGGTTATGGCAGTTATGGCAGAATATTGTTATGGTACTAGGAAAGAGGGAGAAGAAAGGCTAGTTGAGTTCTGTAATAAATTTCAGCCAGTAATAAGGAATACTCTGTTCAAGAACCACAAATAGAGGAGGTGTACTTGGAAAATGATGGGAAATATTGGAAGAATTCAGTTAGATTACATCAATGGTAGGCAGAGATTCCAAAATGAGATACTGGATGGTAAGGCGTACCCAGGAGCAGAACTAGACTCAGATCACAATATAGCAATGTTGAAGAGTAGGCTGAAATTTAAGAGATAAGACAGGAAGAATCAATAAGCGAAGAACTAGGATACGGAGATGCTAAGAAATAAGAGAAACGCATGAAGTACTCTAAGGTTGTAGATACTGTTATAAGGAATGGCGTAGTAGGTAGTACCTTTGAAGAGGAATCAACATCTTTCAAAAAGGAAATCACAGAAGTTGGTAACTGCGAAGAAACCATGGGGAACAGAGGATATACTTCAGATGATCGATGAAAGAACGAAGTACAAAAATGTTCAGACAAATTCAGGAACAGAGAAATATATAAAAAAAAAAAAATATTCTCGGAAGGACTGACTCATCATATAAGAAAGTCAAAACAACATTCGGCGAAATTAAAAGCAAGGGTGGTAAGATTAAGGCTTCTACGGGAAATCCCCTCTTAAATGCCAAGGAGAGAGAAAATGGGTAAAAAGGGTACACTAAAGGCCTCTTTGACGGTGAGGATTTATCTGGTGTGATGGAAGAAGAAACTGGAATCAGAGGATTTAGAAGAATCAGAGGATCCAGTATTAGGATACGAATTTAAAAGAGCTTTGGAAGTCATAAGATCTAATAAGACAGAAGGTATAGATAACATTCCATCAGAATTTCTAAAATCATTTGGGAAGTGTATCAATACGAATACTGTCGTTCGTGTGTAGGATGTATGAGTCTGGCGTTACCATCAGATTTTCGGAAAAATTTCACACTATTCCGAAGACTGCAAGACCTTACATGTGCTACAATTAAGCAGCTTAACAGCTCATGCATCCAAGTTAGTGACAAGAATAGTATAGTGAAGAATGGAAAAGAAAACTGAGGATGAGTTAAAGGGCGATTAATCTGGGTTTAAGAAGGTTAAGGCACCAGAGAGGCAGTTCTGACGTTGCGGTTGATAGTGGAAGCAACACTAAAGCAAAATCAAGACACATTCGTAGGATTTGTCGACCTGGAAAAAAAGCATTCAACGATTTCAAATGGTGTAAGACGTTCGAAATTCTTGGTAACATAGGGATTGCTATAGCGAGAGATGGGTAATATAGAACATGTACTAGGGCTAAGAGGGAACAATCTCAAATGGTGTAAGACGTTCGAAATTCTTGGTAACATCCGGATAGCTATAGGGAGAGATGGGTAATATAGAACATGTACAAGAGCTCAGAGGGAATAATAGGAGTGGACGACGAATAACGAAGTCATGTAGTCTTTCAGCCCTACTTTTCAGTCTCTTCATTGAAGAAGCAACGACAATTATACAAGAAAGGTTCAGAAGTGGAATTAAAATAAAAGGTGACAGGATATCAACGATACGATTTGCTGATGACATCGCGGTCCTCAGTGAAAGCGAAGAAGAATTACATTATCTGATGAATGGAATGAACAATTTAATGAGTATGGAATATGGATGACAGAAAATCGAAGGAAGAGGAAAGTAATGAGAAATAGCAAAATTGAGGACATCGAGATACTTAACATCAGGATTGATGGTCAAGAAATAGAAGTTAAAGAAATTTGCTATCTAGGCAGCAAAATAACCAATGACGGACAGAGCAAGTAGGACATCAAAAGGAGACTAGCAATGGCAATGTGGGCATTCCTGGCCAAGAGAAATCTACTAGTACCAAACACAAGCCTTAATTTGAGAAAGAAATGTCTGAGAATATGCCTCTATAGCACAGCATTGTATGGTAGTGAAACATGGACTGTGGGAAAACCGGAACGGAAGAGAATCAAAACATTTGAAATTTGGTGCTACTAGCGAATGTTGAAAATTAGATCGACTGATAACATAAGGAATGAGGAGGTTCTGCGCAGAATCGGAGAGGAAAGGAATATGTACAAAACATTGACAAAGAGAAAGGATACGATGATAGGACTTCCGTTAAGACTTCAGGGAATGATTCCATGGTACTAGAGGGACCTGTAGAGGGTAAATACTGTAGAGGAAGACAGATATTGGAATACATCCAGCAAGTAATTGAGGACGTAGGCTGCAAGTGCTATTCTGAGATGAAGAGGTTGGCACAGGAGAGGAATTCGTGGCGAGCCGCATCCAACCAGTCAGAAGACTGATGACACAAAAAAGCGAATATCATCTTCACGATCTGCGCACTTAGGTCCATATGCTCACATAGCAAATTCTCAACGCTGCACAATTACGCCAACCAGTAGTCGTTCAAGCATGCTCAGAGATTACTGAAATACACACATCAAAAATAGTTTTGCATCACCCCAGTTCCCAGAACTCCTGAAGATAGATGATGACTGTGAATATTGTACACAGACACAGTGCCTTTGACTGTTCAGAAATGTCAAAAATCCGCCCAGAGATGTAAACAAACATGCATGAACAGCGCCTATTAGACGGAGGGGGTCCGACAGCCTATCAGTCCCAGTCATTCCACCGGGAAGGAGACACACGGATCGTGTTGTCTGTAGTTCAACTATGCGTAGACGGTCAATACCTCGGTTCGATCGCGTCCACGTTGTTACTTTGTGCTAGGAAGAGCTCTCAACAAGGGAAGTGTCCAGGCGTCTCGTAATGAACCAAACCGATGTTGTTTGGAAATGGAAGAGATACTGAGAGACAGGAACTGTCGATGACATGACGCTCAGGCCACCCAAGGGTTACTACTGCAGTGGATGACCGCTACCCACGGATTACGGCTCGGGGGAAACCTGACAGCAACACCACCATGTACAATAATGCTTTTCGTGCAGCCACAGGACGTCGTGTTACGACTCAAACTGTACAGTCTGGAGCAACAGTGCCTTGATGAAGTGGATAGTATGCCACGACGAATATAGGCGTGTATCAATGCAAGAGGACGTGCTACTGGCTATTAGAGGTACAGGTGTGTACAGCAATCTGGAGCACCACCTCTGAAGGTCTCGCTGTATGGTGGTACAACATGCAATGTTTTCATGAGCAATAAAAAGGGCGGGAATGATGTTAATGTCACTCTCTATTCAAATTTTCTGCACAGGTTCTCGGAACCGAGGTGACGCAAAACTTTTTTTGATGTGTGTAGTTTGGTTACCGTGATTAGATCGCTGTTCTGAAACCTAGGCTCCAAAAATCAGTAGTCAGCATTTATTATCTGAGTTCCCAGAGGTGCTTTCTTGTTGAACATCCCAACTATTTCGTGTAATTTGGATACCATGTTGGCATGGTGAACATTACTTGTAACATGTACAGCAGTAGTGTCTACACAGTTCACCATACACATGAGCGGTTTTACCCAATATAATTTATTATTTAATTAATTTTCTTCCCTTATTTTCCTGTAGTTGCATCTGGAAGCTGCCCTGCAACATCATAATCTAACAATCTTTCATGTCCTCAGTAAATCGTTATTATTTGTGTTACATGCACCTGATTTACCAGTTAATATTTCCATTTCTCCACTGCACAGATATAACCCTTTCGCCCGTCTCATTTTTTTCTCAAGAAGTTTATACTGCTTTACTGTCATCTTTATTGCTCCTTATTGTCTTCGTGGAGTGATTCTTTAAGCCAGTCAGACTTCATTGTTCCCAGTGGTGTCTATTGTGAAATTATTCACCTAAGCCCTACCCTTCCTTTTCATAATGACACATCTATTTTCCCCTCATATGACGTTCTACTGCTGTTTATTATCCAAACAGATTGCTTATTACAACAGCATTTGCGACATTTTAATGACAGAGTGCTATCAAAGCATTTGACGACCATCTGTAGAAAACACTCTATCATTTCGTGTATGAGTAACACAACACCTGATAAATCCCCCACTGAGATGTTTGTAAATACTGCACTGTAAATTTCACCTCCATCTCTAAATCTTCTTTTATGAGGGGGGTGGGGGTTGGGGGAGCTTGTGGTTCTGCCTTCTGCCTTCATCCCTTGCAGTGTTAGCATTTATGCAATATTACTCGATTTCTCATCTAAAGGTAACTTATGTTGATTCTGTATATGACTGTATTGATGTTCTCCTGTATTGTGGTTACAATGAAATAAACTCAATATTTGTCACAAGATTAGTATCTAAGCTGTCAAAAATGATTTTCTTGTTCTTTCAACATGAAAAACGCATGAACTGTTTTTCCTTTACATTGTTGCATGAAAGATTAATTTTCTCAGTATATTTCATCAATGAGTTAGATACTTGAGGAGCATCTGAACTGTGGCTTTTGTTAGCTAGCTGAAAAATCTCATGAAACGTCTGTCGAACTTAACCAGAAAATTCAGATAGCAGGTAAAATGGGAAGTTTCAGGAAATCAGCTTAAAATTCCTTTTGCCATTAGTGGCACAAATTACCCAAAATATGTTTTCTTTGATCTAGCTTAAAATATTTATATGGTTAATGTGTATACAATATAATAGAGCAACCTAAATTATGTTTGTTACAGCAGATATAAAGTGTCTTTGGTAAATTCGCGCAGGTCTATAAGTCTTCTTGTGCTTAATGTTGACAGACTTGTTAGCATTTAAGGAAATCTAGTTTTGACGACTTGATATTAATGACCAACTTTGCAGTAAGCTATCCAGTTAGTATTCGTTGACCATGATTACTTTTTGCATCTGAAAAGACACAGGGGATTCAAATGCGTGGGTCTACTGCTCACAGGGCGACTCTTCTCTACGGCTATCACGCACACGAGCTGCGTGTGAATTCTTCTGTAATTAAACTGATTTACTATCGGCACTTATTGGATTCAGGATAAATGAGTCCATCGTCGGTACTGTAGAAGGCCCAAGGGGTCACAGAAAACACCAAAAAAATATATCGAGCTAATTTATGGAAAAGGATAAGCCAGTGAATGGTTTGAGCATTTAGATAGAGTACAATCAAGTAATTAAACTCGTACCCCATCCATAGACTAAATAGAGGGCAATTCCTTTCATGGAGCTGAGAAAATTCGTGTATTAGTGGCGTATGTATTCTCAACAGCAGTAGCAAGTTATTTCCAGCATTCTTCTATTGAATGCTATGCATATGTAACAGTATTTACATTGCATGTAAACATTGATTTGCTACCAGTTATCATGAGCTCTGGACCTATTTATGCATTACGTAAAGTATCTAATGCATCACATATATTACAAGTTGCATACAGTATGATGTGTACACCAAACACCAATAAAAAAATATATTAAATTTCACAGCTAAGTCACATGAAATTTTGAATGTCTTTGCAGGAAAAAATAGTACAATTAAAATACGTACTTGATACAACTACAGTTGGAATGCTGGAGTCATGAATGAAACACAATGGGAACGACTCGTCATCATCAGACTTTAAAACTAACTGCTAGATGAAAACATCTTCTTAGTTAATGAGTTGATTTTCCCTGTACTTATACATGTTCCCCTATATACTTTTTCATGCCATATGCATTCGTTTAGGTGGTCCTCTCGGTCTTCGCTTCTCGCTGGAAGTCTATCAGGAAATTACTGGGATGATCCATCATCCATCGTAATGGCCACATGATTTTGCTACAACCATTTCATTTCCATTGCAATCATAATCATGTCTTCCGTTCCATCATTCTCGTATCTAATCCACATCCGTGTGTCTCTGGCTCTCTTTGTTATTCGAAACCGACAGCTTAAGTTTTTGAATTGTTCTTGCATTAAAGTGAGATTGTGGTAAATCTTTCTAAAAGCTTTGTTTGGAAAATCGTACTTAATGTCACAAAAGCGCTACCTGGTTTTTTGTTTATAGTTCCAGTAATTGTCTTTCACAGTCTACATGAAAAAATTGTTCTATCTGTTGTGATCTATTTTCCTTCATATACGTTGGTTATACATTAATTTAATCGTTGTAGTTTAATCCAAATGTTATACAGTGTAATACGATACAACGGCCACTTTCGTTATCAGCGTTGGAGGCACATTGCTTCTTTTTGTAACGAGAGATCTTCATTGATTCACCTGTGATGTTCCTGCATTTCTTGACGCAACTGTGAGACTGGTGTTCAAACTTACGTGGAGTACGTCCAGTGAACATCTTAATTACCCGCGATGTCGTTTAAAAACAAGTCCTTCAGAAACCACTTCGAAAATGTACACATATCAAATAAAATGTTATATTTCATGTTGCGTTCATGCCAATTCTGAGTTTCATCGCTAAAGGCATCTTTGACTATGGAGAGTTGAATCTTTATCTTACTTTCTTCCTTCTTTTCGCACCACTAACGTAGGCTCCTTAGAAGCACTGTGCAAGTCAAAAGGCAATGGTCAACGAACGACAATGCATGCGGTCCACCAATGGTAAGAAATTTTCTTCAACTTTCATTGCTGAACGTTCACCACACAGGTTTGAATAACAACTTTCACGTGGAAAGCATACAGAGCTATTTGAAAATTCTGATTACAAACTACTGGGCCTACTACAGAGCACTGAGCACTCAATGTTATGAACAATGTCCCAAATTTACCCTTCCTGTTCTACAGTCATTTTTGTATTGTACAGAAAAGCATAAGTTGGATAATTAATGCATTCAGAACTAGTTCGCGATACATTTTGGTTGCAACTGCTTTAAATTTAAGAATACGAAATCTTGCGACGTAATATGACACGGCACATATACGGCCTCCAATAAGTAGTGGACTCTAGGTATTCGGCCTATCGGAGTCGTGAACACAGCTTTAAAATACTCTTGGGAGCCCGAAAAACGAGAGCTAGGTTTATAAATTCGTCCATCATTCGAATTATTAGAAACTGATAAGAAATAAATGACCAAAAAACCCCTCTTCCCCCCGTACTTCTCCGATGTCACACAGTATCTTAAGCTTGTTCTTCATTTATAAACAGTATAAGTACAAATTATGGGCACACGTGCTTAACAGATATAGCGAAGAAAACATACAGAAACACGAATTGCCTTTTATAATTGTCAACTTCCAAATTATCATGTCCACACAATATTAATGATAATAAATTTCAGAACAACCGCAGCCCAGCATTCATTCAATACCATAGTCACGATAATGTTGTAATAATATACAAGTCCTGACCGAGATACGATGTATATTTGTCAGTAAGCAGAGCCATATCAACTACATAGCTGCTAGATAGTCCACCTGCTTAACTGAGTGGTAATGTGGTTGCCTACCATGCCGCGAGCCCGGTTTGATCCCGGCTGGGTTGGAGATTCTCTCCGCCCGTGGACTGGGTGTTGTGTTGTACTCATCACCATCTCATCATCACCGACGCGCAAGTCGCCCTGTGTGGCGTCAACTGAAGTAAGACTTGCTCCCGGTCGCCGAACTTCCCCGGAGGGGACCCCTTGCCATCAATGCCACAGATAATTTCATTTCATTTCATTTGCTAAATGAGCGGAGCTGGACGTTTGAGCAATATGATAGACTTCTGACTTTATCAAAAGACCTTAAAATTAACAGAAATAGGACAGACAGCCGAAATCTTGTTTCAAATGATCAGACTCACAATTTAGTGAATCCACTTTGTAGAACTACCATTCTTTTTTCACTTTGTCCCACACTTCGTGACCGATAGCAGTTGTCTGTTGTCTGTACCATAACATGACGTCTTATGAATATTTCTCTCCGTGACCTTTCGATGTTAATTTTTAAACTTTTGTTTGGGCGTTGGATTTTTTATATCAGTTCATATGACGTTATCCGAATGCAATTAAAATGTAGTGGGAGACTCTGCTACATGCAGAATAATTCTGACCATTGAGGTTCCCACATCTTTAGTCGGAAAGTGTGTTCTGACGTATCTTCTGCATTGAAGGGAGTTCAAATGGTTCAAATGGCTCTGAGGACTATGGGACTGAAGTTCTGAGGTCATCAGTCCCCTAGAACTTAGAACTACTTCAACCTAACTAACCTAAGGACATCACACACATCAATGCCCGAGGCAGGAGTCGAACCTGAGACCGTAGCGGTAGCGCGGTTCCAGACTGTAGCGCCTAGAACCGTTCGGCCACTCCGGCCGGCTTGAAGGGAGTATTCTAGTGCGCAAGTGTATAACATTCTCTGTTTAACCTTCTAGATGATGGTGAGCTCTCCTTCAGTCGATAGATCTTTTCATGGCGTTGAATCGTAGATAAATGATAATTAAATAAAGTGGGAAGCCTTAAAGTATTCCTGTCGAGTTATAACTTGTTTTCATCATGTCATCAACTATTACAACGCTATCCTTAACCTGCACCACATTTCTCACTACAGGGTGGGCGGGAAGTCCCTATACCACTAATACCGAATGCTAATGGCTTTGATTTGATTTGCTTTAGCACACGTACTTACATAGGTTTTAAGTGTCAAATAGATCAGTAAGTTCCCCATCATTTCCATACCACTACACGTTCTTCTTGACATATTGTTGAACATTTCCGCCGTCCAGAGTGGCCGTGCGGTTCTGGGCGCTACAGTCTGGAACCGAGCGACCGCAACGGTCGCAGGTTCGAATCCTGCCTCGGGCATGGATGTGTGTGATGTCCTTAGGTTAGTTAGGTTTAATTAGTTCTAAGCTCTAGGCGACTGATGACCTCAGAAGTTAAGTCGCATAGTGCTCAGAGCCATTTGAACCATTTTTTGAACATTTCCGTGTTATAGCGCGAAATGCATCCTCAACAGCATTACGTACTTCTTTTATAGCAAAACGGAGTGCAGATACTTGAGCCCTAATGACTCCCCATACAGAATTGTTAGGTGCGGTGAGGTTAGGACTTCTTGGCGGCCATTTCAAGGGTGCTAGTGTTGCTAATGAACCACGACCTTTACACCTAACTGGAAAGCGTTCATTTAGGAACTCGCGAGCTGCAAGAGTGTAATGACGAGGCACTACTTGCTCGAATCACGTGTATTTTGGGAGACCCCTTTCTTCAGTCTAAGTGTTAACCTTGTTTCTAAAGTACGCAAACAATTTGCACCATTCACAGTACCTTTAAAAAGTACGGTCCAAGCAAGTGTTGTAATGTCATCGCTGCCCGTATCATTACGTGAGGCGTGATCCTTTCTAATTCGACTGTGTAACGAAGATTCACTTTGCCATTCTCATGTGCTAGAAATATTATCTGAATATTTCTACCGCACTCCTATAAAATTCATCGTCATTAACTCTTACGTCAACCACCCTCGACTATCTCACCCACTCCGTTATGTTGTGATTCTACCTTGGCGCTCCCTCCAGTGCTTTAGCGTCTCTACATTGCACTGTATGCCTTTAACCGACTGCACCGTACTCGTTAATGTCAGCTATTGAAGATCACAACACGCATCGAAATAATTTCCTTTTCTTACTGCTGATTTTTATCATCAAACTGCTACATAAAATGGGGCTGGGTTCATTATGAATTTAAATATTCGTATACCTGTATAGAAGCTATATTTGACAATCAGTAAAAATATTTTCCGCATTCAAGGATCCAGAAGATGAAGACAATGTACGGTATTCATTGTACTATGATTTATAATATTTTCTAAATTCGTCCATAATCTGATGTTTTGTCATGCATGCATTTTCACTGGAGCTACGGACTATTCTACACATTTTTATAAAAAATACGTTAATATTTGTATTACTTGTAACATGCAGGTAACTTTTACTGTACAAATTTCGATTAACTATAACATAATTTGAAACTATATTCGAACTTAATTCAGCCGCGTGGAGTTCCTCTTCCCTCTACATTACTCTGATACATACAAAGTGTTAATATCTTTCGGTATATCACAACACCCAAAGTTGTTCATCAGCATTCTAAGGTCTTTGACGATGATGGTAAGTTATAATCTGACGACGACCTTATAAGTGGAAAACTAAGACATATAAACATTGCACAACTTTCCACAGTTTGTGTTTTCTCTTGTGTTTCAGCGGCGACAGTGGAGCATGCGAAAATTAGAGTGATCTTCTCTCAGTGTCCTATAAAAAGAACACGTTATACACTGAAGAGCCGCAGAAACAGTTTCACATGTCTTATAATGTGTAGGGCAAAGGCGACCACGCAGGAGAGGCGCAGCACGTCTTAGCATGGACTCGACTAATGTCTGAAATAGTACTGGACGGCATTGACACCATAAATCCTGCAGGGCTGTCCATAAATCCGTAAGAGTACGAAGGGGTGGAGTTCTCTTCTGAACAGCACATTGCAACGCATCCCAGATAAGCTGAATAATGTTCACGTCTGGGGCCTTTGGTGGCCAGCGAACGTGTTTAAACTCAGAAGAGTGTTTCTGTAGCCAATCTCTAGCCATTCTGGACGTGTGTTCTGTTGAAATTGTCCAAGTCCGACGGAATCCACAATGGACATGAGTAGATGGAGGTGATCAGACTGGATGCTTACGTACGTGCCACCTGTCGGAGTCGTATCTAGACGCATCAGGGGTCCCATACCATTCCAACTGAACATGCCCCACACCGCTACTGAGTCCCCTGCTGTCATGGAGGGCCCATGGATTCATGAGTTTGTCTCCATACCCGTACATGTCCATCCACGCGGTGCAATTTGAAACGGGCCTCGTCCAAGCATGCAACATGTTTTCCGTCATCAACAGTCCAACGTCGGTGTTGACGGGCCCAGGCGAATCGTAAAGCTTTGTGTCGTGCAGGCTTCAAGGGTACAGGAGTGGGCCTTCGGCTCCAAAAGCCTATATGGATGATGTTTTGTCGAATGGTTCGCCCGATGACACATGTTGATGGCGCAGCAATGAGATCTGCAGCAATTTGCGGAAGGTTTGCGTCTGTCACGTTGAACGATTCTCTTCAGCCGTCGTTGGTCCCGTTCTTGCAGGATCTTTTTCTGGCAGCAGCGATGAGGGAGATTTGATGTTTCACCGGATTCATGATATTCAAGGTACACTCGTGAAATTGTTTTACGGGGAGATCCCCACTTCATCGCTACCACTGATGTGTTGTGGCACATCGCTCGTGCGTCGACTATAACACCACGTTCAAAGCCACTTTAATTCTGATTATTTGCCATTGTAGCAGCAGTAACCGATCTAACAACTGCCCCAGACACTTGTTGTCCTATATAGGTGTTGCCGACGAGAGCGACGTATTCTGCTTGTTTACATATTTCTGTATTTGAACAAGCGTGCTTGCACCATTTTCTTTGGCGCTTCAGTGCATAATTGCGTGAGAGTTGTTTTTGTGCTCTTCCGTCCGAAGACTGGTTTGATGCAGCTCTCCAGGCTACTCTACCCTGTGCAAGCCTCTTAATCTTGGAATAACTACTGCAACCTACATCCTTCTGAATCTGATTGCTGTATTCATCTACTGGCCTCCCTCTACGATTTATACCCTCCGCGCTTCGCTCCGACACTAAGTTGGTGATCACTTGATGTCTTAGAATGTGTCATATCAACCATTCCCGTCTTCTAATCAGGTTGGGCCACAAATTTCTTTTCTGTCCAATTCTGTTCAGTACCTCCTCACAGCACATTTCAAAAGCTTCTATTCTCTTCGTGTCTAAACAGTTTAACGTCCATGTTTCACTTCCTTACGTGGCTACACTCCATACAAATACTGTCAGGCAAGACTTCCTGATACTTAAATGAATACTCTACGTTAACACATTTCTCTTTTTCAGAATTACTTTTCCTGCCATTGCCAGTCTTAATTTTATTTCCTCTACTTTGGTCATCATTAGTTATTTTGGTTCCCAAGCAGCAAACCTCATCAACTGCCTTAAATGCCTCGTTCCTTAATATAGTTCCCTCAGCATAACCTGATTTGATTCTGATACATTGCATTATCCTTGTTTTGCTTTAGTTGATGTTCATCTTATATTCTCCTCTCAAGACACTATCCATTCGGTTCTACTGCTCTTCCAAGTCCTTCACTGTCTCTCACAGAATTACTGTGCCATCGGCAAACCTCTAAGTTTTTGTATCTTCTCTAATAACATCGGGGATAGGCTACAACACTATCTCACTCCCTTCTCAACCACTGCTTCCATTTCGTGGCCCTCGACCCTAATAATTGCTGTCTGGATTTTGTAAATACACTCCTGGAAATGGAAAAAAGAACACATTGACACCGGTGTGTCGGACCCACCATACTTGCTCCGGACACTGCGAGAGGGCCGTACAAGCAATGATCACACGCACGGCACAGCGGACACACCAGGAACCGCGGTGTTGGCCGTCGAATGGCGCTAGCTGCGCAGCATTTGTGCACCGCCGCCGTCAGTGTCAGCCAGTTTGCCGTGGCATACGGAGCTCCATCGCAGTCTTTAACACTGGTAGCATGCCGCGACAGCGTGGACGTGAACCGTAGGTGCAGTTGACGGACTTTGAGCGAGGGCGTATAATGGGCATGCGGGAGGCCGGGTGGACGTACCGCCGAATTGCTCAACACGTGGGGCGTGAGGTCTCCACAGTACATCGATGTTGTCGCCAGTGGTCGGCGGAAGGTGCACGTGCCCGTCGACCTGGGACCGGACCGCAGCGACGCACGGATGCAGGCCAAGACCGTAGGATCCTACGCAGTGCCGTAGGGGACCGCACCGCCACTTCCCAGCAAATTAGGGACACTGTTGCTCCTGGGGTATCGGCGAGGACCATTCGCAACCATCTCCATGAAGCTGGGCTACGGTCCCGCACACCGTTAGGCCGTCTTTCGCTCACGCCCCAACATCGTGCAGCCCGCCTCCAGTGGTGTCGCGACAGGCGTGAATGGAGGGACGAATGGAGACGTGTCGTCTTCAGCGATGAGAGTCGCTTCTGCCTTGGTGCCAATGATGGTCGTATGCGTGTTTGGCGCCGTGCAGGTGAGCGCCACAATCAGGACTGCATACGACCGAGGCACACAGGGCCAACACCCAGCATCATGGTGTGGGGAGCGACCTCCTACACTAGCCGTACACCACCGGTGATCGTCGAGGGGACACTGAATAGTGCACGGTACATCCAAACCGTCATAGAACCCATCGTTCTACCATTCCTAGACCGGCAAGGGAACTTGCTGTTCCAACAGGACAATGCACGTCCGCATGTATCCCGTGCCACCCAACGTGCTCTAGAAGGTGTAAGTCAACTACCCTGGCCAGCAAGATCTCCGGATCTGTCCCCCATTGAGCATGTTTGGGACTGGATGAAGCGTCGTCTCACGCGGTCTGCACGTCCAGCACGAACGCTGGTCCAACTGAGGCGCCAGGTGGAAATGGCATGGCAAGCCGTTCCACAGGACTACATCCAGCATCTCTACGATCGTCTCCATGGGAGAATAGCAGCCTACATTGCTGCGAAAGGTGGATATACACTGTACTAGTGCCGACATTGTGCATGCTCTGTTGCCTGTGTCTATGTGCCTGTGGTTCTGTCAGTGTGATCATGTGATGTATCTGACCCCAGGAATGTGTCAATAAAGTTTCCCCTTCCTGGGACAATGAATTCATGGTGTTCTTATTTCAATTTCCAGGAGTGTAGTTTTCGGTCTCTGTATTTTACACCTCCTACCTTCAGAATTTGAAAGAGAGAATTCCAGTCAACATTGGCAAATCTTTCTCTAAGTCCACAAGCTCTATAAACGTAGGTTTGCCTTTCCTTAACCTGTCATCGAAGAGAAGTCGTATGATCACTATTGCCTCGCATGTTTCTACATTTCTGTGGAGTGCAAACTGGTCTTCCCCAGGGTCGACTTCTACCAGATTTTCCATTCTTCTGTAAGGAATTCGTATCAGTATTTTGCAACTCTGACTTATTAAACTGATAGTTCAGTAATATTCACACCTGTCAGCTTGTACATTCATAAGCTTACGTGATTTAAAAGCATACATACACCACCTGGCATTGAATTATTTTCGGTTTAATACAGAGAACGCCAGTAATAAAAAAAGTCATATGGCTTGTTGTGCCATTCATGTGTGAGAGATGTAAAAAAATATTACAAAAGGAATGAATGGAGAGCCTGAAATGGCTGACCTTTAGCTGACCTTTAGGTCATCGTTTCTGCAGATATAATGGCAGGGTTCATTTACCTTGGAGTAAAACTGCGTGATCTTCATGTTAGATGCTGTTTTACGCTTAGCACAATGGATATCCTGAAAGGACGGGAAATGTATGAACAATGTGGTGTAATATTTTTTCTTTCGCCTGTTCTTTCCTTCACAGGTGTGTGTGTGTGTGTGCGTGTGTGAGGGTCCTTCGGCCACTCAGGTTATCTGGAGTTGCAACATGCTGGCATTCAAGAGATTAAGATTACAAGAGGTGCAAGACTACAACGTGATTTCATTTGAAAGGCTATAGGCGACAGTGAGTTTACACTCTGACAGCAATCACTTTAACTCGTAAACCTTCCATTTGCCTGCTTGGCCATACGTCTGCTAAACTGATTTTTCTCTCTGACAGCGGTTGTTCTTGGTGACCTGCATTAGTGATTATCACTTTTGTCAGAATCTTACATAAAGCCTGAATGCTGAAATATTTTAATGAAATAGTAGCTGTGTCACTGTTGTAGTCAATTATTGATGAGTGATTAATACATCAAAACAGAGTTAATCTTTAGAAAATGGCAAACGTTTATTGACCATAAGATGTGTCAAACAGTACAAGTTAAGTGAGGTGACAAACGAATCACGAACTGTTGGCAACACAAATAGAAGTAGGAAATAGGTAGCTGGGTGGTTCTTGGTGGACAATTAATCTATTTAGCCTGGCTCAAAACATGGATAACTCAATCTGAAATTATCTAACCCTGAATAGACTTTGATGGATTTATTCTAAACAGAAGTTATACTGCGTCAGTGCAGCTGAGAACAAATGGAGAGATTATTACACTGTTTTCCCCAACAAACCGGAGCAGCAATACTGTACCGCTTTTTCAATGTTTAGCACTGTCTCAGGTGCCAGACGTGGTGTAAGCTGTGTAGAGTAGCTCTGTGCGGCGCCTATAATTCTTTATCGCGCGCAAAAAATAGGCAAAGTCGTGGGCTGGCGATCTGTTCGATGGGTCACAATTACTCCGTGATGGTACCCCGATATCTTGGCAGATTCCAGCGTGTCACACATCCGTTCACCAGTCATACCATGGACCACTTTGACACCAAGTGCACAAAAGGAGATCAAACGTCAAGGTGGCAGACCTGATAAGAATAAGATTGTCATCAGCACAGTCTAAGATGACTGAGGTCTAAACTGTCGGTACAGCTTTAAAAATGGTTCAAATGGCTCTGAGCAATATGGAACTTAACTGCTGAGGTCATCAGTCCCCTATAACTTAGAACTACTTAAACCTAACTAACCTATGGACATCACACACATCCATGCCCGAGGCCCATCCAGGCCGAGGACTCGAACCTGCGACTGTAGCGGTCTTGCGGTTCCAGACTGTAGCGCCTAGAACCGCTCGGCCACCCCGGCTGGCGGTACAGCTTGGACTTCACCTCAGGTTCCCCAGTCAAGTACACCCACGCATCTGCCCCCACAAGAGTTTCACTCCAGTCACAAGACTCCACGAGCACCATGTCTTCCCTTTATCTGCTTTACCCTCTGGCCAATTCTACCCGAATTAATAGTATTTTTTTCCCTGCTGGAGAAGCAGCCAATCCCTGACTCATAAATTCCATCCCAGGGAGGAGAAGCTGTTCCACTCCTGAACTGTTTGTCTGATAGCCACTTTAGGCAGCGTGTTTCGAGTTTTCTTTCATGCCTAAAGTGAACACATTTACCACAGAGATCATTATCTGCAAGACTACTATTCGAAGTACAGGTCCCACAAAGATCCCACATGCATTAGTAATGTATATGCTCCCATCAATGCCAGCTCATGTTGATAACTTCCTGTTGTCTCACAAAAATGATGTCAATTGTGTAATAACAACATTAAATATTAGCTTTGAATGTGAAAATAAGTGTGAGAGGGATTTGTCCTCTCTTAGTGGAGCTATATTTGTAGTTGTTCATAAGGATGTCGCATTTGTTATCGTTTTTCTTTCGTTAATAGAGTCAGGTGATTATTCTCTGATGTCAGTGTGGAGACGTTGCCACCATACAGAGTTGTTCTGGCTGCGTGGTAGATATGTGCTGGCCCTATAGCTGAAGTGGCTTCCTTAAAAAAAAATCTTTAGTTTCAAAAATGAAGAACTGTGAAAGTTGATTAAATAAAGTAATTTTCTTTTTTTAGCTACAAATCAAGACCATTGCGAAATTTCTTTTCGGTCTGTATTAGGTTACGCTGCCGTTGAGACCGAATGGATAGGCTAAAAATTGAGAATATTCAGCGATGAAGAAAATACCTCAAAACTAGAACCATAATGAAAGTACTAGTAATCACAAGAAGAACAGAGACAAAAGAAAAGAAAAAATCTGAAAAATTGTCATCCAAAACTTACAATATTTTCACTTAAGTTATTCGCAAGCACACAGGAAAATCGAAGATAGGATTCTAATGAGGTGAGGCTGGATGCAAATGATGCAGCTGTAAATCAAGAGTTCATAAAACTGGAAAATTCTAGCGAAATTGCAAGAAGGCCTTACGAGGATCAACGCTTGGTGCAGGGACTGCCAATGCCCTCTTTACGACGCTATTCTGCAAAGGTAGAACACAGTTTGTGACACTTTTGCGGGCGGTGATGGAGAGATCAGTGGAAGAAAACTGACAGTTTCTGTGGCCAATTATGGCAGAGTGAAGGAAGTAAATGGCTATACAGAGGCACATTCCTGAACACAGCAATTATAAACAAGCACAAACAGTACACATAGCAATCCGAATCGAAAAACACAAATGCAGGCTAGGTAGATCACTCTGTTAACATTTTTCACATAGCAAAAGTAATCGATCAAATTCAGAACGAGCAAAACTGCTGACGCAGCATAAGTCAGCACTTTCACGTACGTTCAAATTACCTTTGGAGTCACATTAAAGATGACACAATTGGCATGTCATATTGTCCGCCTACCACGCAAGGGGGTCTAGGTTCGATTCCTGGCAGGGGACTGGAGGTTTGTCCTTCATCATCATTGACATGAAAGTCGCCAAAGTGGCATCAACTAAAAGACTTATATTAAGGCGGCCAAACCCCAAAAGGAGACATCCCGGCCAATAAATGCCATACGATCATTTCATCTCCAAGGCCATTCTGTGAATCATGATATCTGGCCACATACCAAAACCAAGGAGGGTGAGGAGGAGAGGGGAGCGGTTTTTGGGACCAGGAATCATGTCATCGTCATCAGCACTTCCTCATCTCCACGACCATACTGGGAATGATGATCAGCATCATCCCATCTGGATATATGTGAGGGGATGGACGGGGTGGTGAAAGCAGGGTAAGAGAGGGGAAGGCTACCACCATCCCCCTACACCATCGTGTCTCTACGATAATGTATCTGAATTACCTAAAAAACCGAAAATTTTGTCAACTATGTTTACAATACCGACTTCCAAGAATTCGGTTAAGGATAAGCTGTCCAGTCACACTGGTAAATTCCATATGAAGCTATATGTCATTCGCAACAGAATACTTGAATTAGTAGACAGTACATTTCTCAATAATTAATTGAAAACCAGCATTTTCTCACAAAAAATAAACAATAGATTAAAAAATCATATGTGCTGAAAATGAGTTTTCCTTAACTATTGTGTATTATACCACATCTGGGAAACTATTAAAATATAAGGTACATTTTATTCCTTGTGTAACTCATTTTCAGTTGTGTAATGCTAGCATGCAATTACCAATCTTGTCTTATTAAGTGTTATAGTTGCAAACACTATGTAACTTTTATTATGTGGCAGTCAGCATATGATGCTGCTGCGGGAGATAAACATCTGTCAAGGCATGTATGTCCATGAACCCATCCACCACTGTCATTAGTTTTGTTGAGAGAGCCTTGATATCAGTTTTCAGTGATGTCTCTGTTCACCACCATTACAGAAAATTCAGATTTTTTGATCATCATTTGCAATAAATACAAATTAACATATTTATATTTTATCTTTAGTTTTACTTTTATTTTTGCTACTCTGACACTGGCGAAAGTGACAGAACTCATTTCGTATTTTCTTCTTCATGCCTGAAATCCGTGTCAAAACCACTGTGAAAAACGGATATACACTAGCGCAGAAACAAGCAAGAAAAGTTGCAAGAGAAAAAGGCTATTTCCGTCACTGCATTAAAAAAGGTCCGAATTTTTCCCTCATTACTGTAAGTGGGCTATTCTGTGTTGGCAGCGCTTTGTAGTGCTTTGCAGTGGACCTCTGACTGCACTTTCTTTGTAAGAGACTCTGTGGCTGGTTGGATTCGCTGTTGGAAGTTAATCGCCAGTAGTGTTGGGCAGCTGAAGGATAGTCGCTAGATGTGATGGAAGTACTGTTGGGCAGTTGGAGGTGAACAGCCAGCAGTGATGGATGTTAAATGTGAGAAGATAGCATTGATGGAGGATAGAGGTCTGAAGCGTTAGCGTAGGCTAATGATCTAGAAATATCTGACTTGGAGATTGAAAATTATTCATGATTATAGATCTTTGTATTGGATGTCAATGACGATTTATATTCGTGTTTGAGCTGGTTCTCACATTATTAAGCTTAAGAAATACATTATTTGGTTTGCAACAAAATCTTTCCTTTGCTAACCATATACCTATTAGTAGTTAGTGGCTTTAGTAGTTAGAATCTTTTATTTAGCTGGCTGAATTGACGCTTGGTGTATTGCATTTGTTCGCGTAATGAAGATTTTTGTGAGGTAAGTGCTTAATGAAATATATAGGTTATAGTAAGGATTGCTTCTTATTCAGGGCCATTATTGTCTATAAATTATTTAAAGTGAGGTTGAAATTTTTGAGCAGTCAGATTGCGTTGCGCTAGAATATTGTAGGTCAGTGTTGACATGATAAGAAAAAGTAAAGAGAAAGTAGGCTCAGTACGTTCAGTTTTACTCGGCTGTTTCAGAGTCAAATAACGTAGAAGTTTCATCTTCTCAGTTATTCAGCAATTTAAATACAGACACACTCATTTAAATAAAGAAGTTTCGTCTGTCGACCCTTAGCCGAGGATACTTCACTGGAATCTTCTGATTTTTCTGGTAGTTGGAATACTTAGTGCATGATTAGAAATTATCGTTACTGGTAGCGAGTGATTGTATTGAGAATTCCCTTTGTAGTTGCAGTTTTTCATTGTTGTACAATATTGTAAGAGCAAAGCAGTTGTGGCTGCATGTGTAGTTGCACCAAGTATTTCGCAGTCGCGTTTGTAATTAATTAGATATTATTTTAAATGCTATTTTTGATGTGGTTTCTTATTTTCGGTCTTCAAATTGTCTTTTTCTGTGCTATCGTGTGAAATTCTGTGATAATCATGGCGTGTGAAAAGCGCAACAACAGGCTCCAAAGTAAATTGAGAAATGATAGTGACGATGAGCATACCGTGTCAGCACAACCTTCTAATAAAGTGACCAATGTCCAAAATAATTTCGTACTTGTGCGTAGGGAAATGGACCACGCAGTAAATAATGGTGTTGAAAGTGAAACAAGTAGTAAACAGGGAAGTATTGTAGATCGATCGGTCAGTAATAGCTCGCCTCAGGAATGCGAAATGACAGAACAAAATCTTGTTTGCGTCCTTACCCTTTTCTTAATTAAGTCAAGACTCATTCCCTGCTTTTCAAAATGAGAAGCAGCCATAAAAGAACTGCAGAAGATTGTTCACGAAAATCACGACACCTTGCAGGCTAAAATTGACTGTTGCGTCTACCGATACGGTCACGCAACTTGCACTCAGAAAAACCTAAAGGGGCACAGTAGATACGATTTCGACACAAATGGACACTCTGAAACTTGGTTCAGAAAAACACATGCAGCAAATCAGTACATTATCGGAAAAAGTAGTCGAACTTTCGGACCATCTAACTAATTTATCTACGAAGGTAGATGATGATCTGAATGACAAAAGACCGGTAGCCTTTACTTACAGAGGAGTACGAATAAATTCGGAAATTCAAACAAAATCAGAAACAAATCAATACACAGCACGAAAGAGAAATGGGCGAAGTACAAGGTCAGTTGGCTCACGTGATACAAGAGTTACACATCTCAGAGGATACTCGCGCTTGGACACGGGAAGAGGTATTTAGAAATACGGAAAGGTTACAGAGTAACAATACATGGTATCTCGGAGATCTTGAAAGGGGTCGGAAGGGTGCACCGAACTTTGAGATGGAACCGACGACACGATTTAAGAATGACAGGTTTGGAAATAGGCGACACGATGGCTTTGACTTTAAGCTTATCATCACTAGGCGAAAATTCAGAACGTTCAAGAATTCTAGTAATGATACATATCCACAGGCGTGGCATCTTCAGTATGTTTATTTCTTTCGTCCTAATGGGTCATTAAAGACTAAAAAAGAAAAAAAAGAAAGATTATACCACATTTCTCATTTCTCGTGTAAAACCGATTATTGATAAACAATTTGCTTTCTAACTTGTTCTCTGCCATTAAACTTTTCACTTCAAGTTACTATTACGCTTTGTCACACTTAGAAACTGTTAACATGCAACAATGTTTTGAAGTCACCTATTCAGTCAAGAACCTATGGAACTTATTAAGACAGTAACTTTACGAGTCCTCCTTTGTAGGGAACATACGACACAGTCTCCATGTGTGTACATTTTTGTTTGATGGTTGCAGGATTACGTAACGACTATAAGGATTACATACTTGGAGAATATACTGTTAATGAGATTTTACTGCAATATTTTGGTTTATCTGAAAAGATATTTTTATTTAAAGTACTTTCTGAGAGGTCACAGATGCCTCAATATTTGGTCTGTTCGTCAGCTACACGATTATACTATGACGCTAATAATGAGTGACACAGTTTTTATTATTATTTTTGCGCTGTATTTGATTTATGTCTGCACAGTTTTTCTGCGTTCTTCTGAAAAGTAAAACGTATTTTAATAATGAGTCTTGTGACATAACTACAATGAGATTGATATTTTTCGTAACAACAATGCCTTACTGTACAGTACTTTCTTGGTCACATGAAAGTACGTAATAACTACGACATCTATATGCATAGCATTTTTGCTTTTGTATATGATAAGATAAGTACAATGACTACTGGAGAACATTGCTTATAAACAACCATAGGTACCGTTAGCCAGTGACAGAAATTATCTTACAGCACGATGTACAGTTTAGCGCTACATGACACGCATTACAGTGATTATTTTTCGTACTTGGAGTGTTTTTAGGAATATTTTAGAACTACTATGATACAGAGAAGATTTTCGGCGATAAAATTCATTCCAATGAAATGAATACCCCTACCTGCAAACAGGCGTTGATATAAGTCAATGGGGACAGTTGAAAATGTGTGCCCCGACCGGGACTCGAACCCGGGAGCTCCTGCTTACATGGCAGATGCTCTATCCATCTGAGTCACCAAGGACACAGAGGATAGTGCGCCTGCAGGGACTTACCTCTGGCACGCCTCCCGTGAGACCCACATTTGCAACTTATTGTCCCGCATTACATTCATAGTGCCCCTGCCCATTATACTCATTACTTGCAGCTTTGCTGACGATTCCCCTAAGAGTTCGGGCACTGTTTTTGCATCCACATAGAAGAAGATGGTCAAATGGCCTGTGAGCCTTAATTTAGGACATGTTCGAAAGAGCAGATACCATCTTCATTAATGCCTTTCATTCCGTTGTTATTATCTGTAACGTCTGAGGGTATAAATACATCAACCCTCACTGGAGTATACGCTTACTTTGTGTACCATGCATGTGGCAAGCGCAAGGAGCCTTAGCTAATATGGTATTGAAGAAAGGATCTCCATTACCAACCTTCAGGTTCACTACTGATTTGATTACTTCTCCAGTTTTCGAGATATCTATCCTATTGTTCTACATTGCTTACAGCAACATATTTCCTCTGCGATGTTCACTGTTCTTGCGAACTTTATTGTTATTTGTGTACTATATTTGTTATCTATTATGTGCTGAGTAGTTACAACTAATCTCATGCTACTTGAGCCGATGAAGGCGGAAAAATATTTACGTGTACCCAACTCTGTAGGAATTATAGATTGGACGCTGCAGGATTTACGTTGTTAGTACGTAGTGTTAGTGGCAAGACTTGCCGGTAGGCGCCGCTGCTCGTACAGGGGTGTAGGATTGAAACGTATCAGTGTGCGTTAAGGTTACAGAAGACAGTCAACATGGGTCTTGGCAAGCTGAGCAGGGAATTACTCGGAAAGCTGTTTTGCGAAAACAGCAGTATTTTTAATGCTTCTTTCCGCGAGTATCGTCGCATTACAGGAGTTGAAGAACATCATTCGGAATTTCAATTTAACCGATTATTTGGGAATTGTTCCTGGGAGAGGCCGACGGTAAATTGTTCCAAAAGTTGTTGAAAAAGTTACTGTTGCCACAGCTGAGACTAATGGACGCAGTGTGTGGTCTGTAAGCAGTGCACGAGCTGCTTCATGACAGTTGAGCATTCCATGGACCACCTTTGTATTGGGTATCAGTAGCGCAATCTCTAGAGAGATTCCGGGCTGTCGCGGATGCAGATGCTCTTCACATTGAGCAACGTTTATTAAGAAATCATTATGACTCAATGTTGAAGACCTAACTGAACTGTAGGAGGCTTATGTTTTGTCCATATTCAGCTATCTGTGAAATTTTCGTTTTTACTTTGTTTTAGACTACAAAACCCATGTGAACAGTCCCTCTCTTTCATAACTAAAGGGTTTTGAAGAACATCTGTAATCCTTAGAGCTTTTCGAAATCAGGAGCAGTATGACCATAACCCAGGGGCCATAAGTTTAACAACGCCACACTTTATTACAAAAGCTAGATTACAGATAATGATCGAAAAATATTCAAGCATATGACAAAATTAAATTCTGATCCTTCTTGATTACAGGAAAGCGGGTGCAACCAGCCCTCACATGAACATAGTGCGCACAGCAGCCGTGTAGCCGCCCTCAGCAAGTAACGTAAAATACACTATCAGAACAGCTGGTTTTCTAAAACAAAGGCTTACTCCTATACCATCACATTACAATAACTTTCTTTCAAAGCCTTTAAATAAAGCCCAATCCAATGGTCCAGCCAGACTTATTAATTAAAATAAAATTCTATTGCAAACAGGTAAAGAACAGAATCCTTAAAAGAGACCTTAAACTAATTGAAAAGAATGTAACTAAACTGATACTAGAAAGATACAGGGTGTTTCAAAAATGACCGGTATATTTGAAACGGCAATAAAAACTAAACGAGCAGCGATAGAAATACACCGTTTGTTGCAATATGCTTGGGACAACAGTACATTTTCAGGCAGATAAACTTTCGAAATTACAGTAGTTACAATTTTCAACAACAGATGGCGCTGCGGTCTGGGAAACTCTATAGTACGATATTTTCCACATATCCACCATGCGTAGCAATAATATGGCGTAGTCTCTGAATAAAATTACCCGAAACCTTTGACATCGTGTCTGGCGGAATGGCTTCACATGCAGATGAGATTTGTTTCTGGATTCTGGCGGTACACCTGGTCTTTCAAGTGTCCCCACAGAAAGAAGTCACAGGGGTTCATGTCTGGCGAATAGGGAGGCCAATCCACGCCGCCTCCTGTATGTTTCGGATAGCCCAAAGCAATTACACGATCATCGAAATATTCATTCAGGAAATTAAAGACGTCGTCCGTGCGATGTGGCCGGGCACCATCTTGCATAAACCACGAGGTGTTTGCAGTGTCGTCTAAGGCAGTTTGTACCGCCACAAATTCACGAAGAATGTCCAGATAGCGTGATGCAGTAATCGTTTCGGATCTGGAAAATGGGCCAATGATTCCTTTGGAAGAAATGGCGGCCCAGACCAGTACTTTTTGAGGATGCAGGGACAATGGGACTGCAACATGGGGCTTTCCGGTTCCCCATATGCGCCAGTTCTGTTTATTGACGAAGCCGTCCAGGTAAAAATAAGCTTCGTCAGTTCAAATGGTTCAAATGGCTCTGAGCTCTATGGGACTCAACTGCTGAGGTCATCAGTCCCCTAGAACTTAGAACTAGTTAAACCTAACTAACCTAAGGACATCACAAACAGCCATGCCCGAGGCAGGATTCGAACCTGCGACCGTAGCAGTCTTGCGGTTCCAGACTGCAGCGCCTTAACCGCACTGCCACTTCGGCCGGCAAGCTTCGTCAGTAAACCAAATGCTGCCCACATGCATATCGCCGTCATCAATCCTGTGCACTATATCGTTAGCGAATGTCTCTCGTGCAGCAATGGTAGCGGCGCTGAGGGGTTGCCGCGTTTGAATTTTGTATGGATAGAGGTGTAAACTCTGGCGCATGAGACTATACGTGGACGTTGGCGTCATTTGGACCGCAGCTGCAACACGGCGAACGGAAACCCGAGGCCGCTGTTGGATCACCTGCTGCACTAGCTGCGCGTTGGCCTCTGTGGTTGCCGTAGGTGGTCGCCCTACCTTTCCAGCACGTTCATCCGTCACGTTCCCAGTCCGTTGAAATTTTTCAAACAGATCCTTTATTGTATCGCTTTTCGGTCCTTTGGTTACATTAAACCTCCATTGAAAACTTCGTCTTGTTGCAACAACACTGTGTTCTAGGCGGTGGAATTCCAACACCAGAAAAATCCTCTGTTCTAAGGAATAACCATGTTGTCTACAGCACACTTGCACGTTGTGAACAGCACACGCTTACAGCAGAAAGACGACGTACAGAATGGCGCACCCACAGACTGCGTTGTCTTCTATATCTTTCACATCACTTGCAGCGCCATCTGTTGTTGAAAATTGTAACTACTGTAATTTCGAAAGTTTGTGCGCCTGAAAATGTACTGTTGTCCCAAGCACATTGCAACAAACGGTGTATTTCTATCGCTGCTCGTTTAGTTTTTATTGCCGTTTCAAATATACCGGTCATTTTTGAAACACCCTGTAGCAGCAACGTTGTTTAAACCATTGCAGGAATGACCAACTTACGCACTATGATAAAATATTTGAACATGATCTAAGTAATGAGAATTTGTTTTACCAACATGATAACTAAAAAAAAATGTAACAAAATAGTTACTGAAAGAGAAAAACCTTTAAAAATAGCTAATCATGGTAAACTTTACAGTTTGCTCATACTAAGAGTAAAAGAAAACTTCCACAAGAGGACCTGTTGAAATCTTACTGGAACGGACAAATGTCACACTTTATTTCTACGACTGCAATGGCTCACCATGAAGGATCGACCAACGAAGTTTAGCTTTAATGACTCAGCATATTTTTTTTGTCCACCGAACATGAAGCCGTGGTGAGATCAAAACAGAGGACTTGCCTCCCCTATGCCAGATCTACGTTCAGGTTGACTCTGGTGCAGTACAGTACGATGACAAACCAGAGCTAACACGGCGGAATAGAATGCTTACTTCCGCACAGCGGCACGAGTTCATACACCGTCCCTACACCGGCAGGCTAGCACACTTCTCACTCTGAAGACCACACTGCAACAAGTCAAGGTAAGTTCTCTAACAGAACAGATAACATACTTCCTAACACATGGTGTTGCCCACATTATCTCTTGGCCACCACTGAACAATCTGCGAGCATAGTTTCATCAGTCTCACTTTCCCGTCTGAACACCGAGACGGTCCGTGTCTGCTCCCTTTAAGGCTGCGCGCTACCCACGCCACTTAACGGCGCGGCAGATCTCACTTGCAAGCAGTAAATTCTCTGCAGTCTAGACCGTCATTCTCATGACGTACAATTCACTCTTGTCACACTTCATGTTAGAGCTTCGAGACTAAAAGTTCCTGTATTTTCTGCTATCATAATTGGTAATGAAGCAATAACTAGATGCTTAAATGCGCATTATATTTGATTTAAAGTAGTGTAATCAACACCATGCTCCACTAATTCAAAAACGTTTACGTATTTTTCAGCCTGGTAATTAGTTGGAAGTGATTGGTTTGTTCACACTCCGTAAGCGCGCCATCGTTTCCACAGTTCAACGTACATCACTCGAGCCTGCAGTCAATCATGCTAACGAAATCTGGTCATTATAACTGTAATCTTGCAAACCATTCCTTGCAGTGAAACATAACATAAAACTCGGTCTTGCGTCTCCAAGATTTTCCACTTTCCATCGATTTCTGTGCCTTGTGATCCAGTTTTATAAAGGTAACAGGCATTTAATCAGTTCAAGATTTCAGATGAAGCAGGAGAATTTTACTTCGACTCATTAATTCTAAAGCTTACGTTTTCATGATTTTATTATTCTCGTGATGTCGACAACGTGCTGTGACCTTGTTTCGTGTACTTTTTACTTCTGACTGTTAAACATTTAAAGGATCCTCACTGGTCTTAGATCAAGCAGCATTACAGTGGCGACTCAGTGGCTGTACTATGACCTGATGTTCATTTGTATACATTTCATTGTATCATCAAACTAACGAGTAATGGAAAACAGCTAAAAACAATACAATTTTAAAAAGGAAATTAAAATCAACAACTGCAATTCCAAAATATTCACGAGTAAAAACAAGTGTTTCAAAAAATTATTGACAGCAATGTACTTTACGTCATGATGCAAAAGGTAAGGGCAATATTGTTTATTTTCAAAAAATGGTTCAAATGGCTCTGAGCACTATGAGACTTAACATCTATGGTCATCAGTCCCCTAGAACTTAGAACTACTTATACCTAACTAACCTAAGGACATCACACAACACCCAGTCATCACGAGGCAGTGAAAATCCCTGATGCCGCCGGGAATCGAACCCGGGAACCCGGGCGCTGAAAGCGAGAACTCTACCGCAGTTTATTTTCCTTTGCCCATGCATACAGCAGGTACTGCTGGACAGTTATAGTCATTCAGTGGTCATTTTATATTTGGTCTTTCAGTGTTTTACAGCGTTAGAGGTACTTAGTTTTAACAATTGTTAAAAATTTGGTCTGGACAACATGTCTGACTTCGCGTCGCGAGAAAGGCACAGTACTTCTTTACTGTTTAAAAAAATCGTTTTTCCAGAATGTTCATGCTCAGTAATAGTGCTTTCTGCACTGATATTACGTTGGGATACTTGATTTGGTAACATTAGGGTAGCCCACAAAAATGGAAACTGAAACACGAGAGCAAGAATCGAATTCCAGTGAGAGTGATTTCGCTAATGCGGCCATTGAGAATGCTGACGCCTCAGCGCTTTAATTGGGATTTAGCGCTGAGAGCAAAATAATTAATCCAGCCACTAGCCCCAAGCAAGATCCATCTACTGCCTTGTGTTGTAAGTTAGAAGAGATAATAAAAGCAAACGCAGAACAGTTCCTATTAACGCTAAATGAAGTCTTGACACGACTGTAATCCGAGATGTCATCAGACATAAAGAATTACATAATGAGATATCATACAAACAATATGAATTGCGTAATGACATCAAATCTAATGTCAAAACATAAAGACATGCCTTCTGCATGGTGCTTTGACAAATGAAATTACAGTATTGAAAACTATATATCAAAGCATATCTGACACAATATGGCAATTATCTGACAAACAAGCACAAATAAAGAAGTATTGTCTAAGGTAGATATAAAAGTAAATAATTTTACTGGTTATCAAGAGACTAACGAAAAAATTCAGTTTGATGCACGAGCAGAAAGTTTTCCCAAGGATTTTTTGAGTGGTTGCAAGTACGGAAACAAACATAAATGTGGCCCAGCGGTTCGGGGCGCTACAGTCTGGAACCGCGCGGCCGCTACTGTCGCAGGTTCGAATCCTGCCTCAGACATGGATGTGTGTGATGTCCTTAGGTTACTTAGGTTTAAGTAGTTCTACGTTCTAGGGAACTGATGACCTCAGTTGTTAAGTCCCATAGTGCTCAGAGCCACAAAAAAAAAAAAAAAAAAAAAAAAAAAAAAAAAAAAAAATTAAAAGCATAAATGAAAGATCAGATGCATAACTACCTCGTGTTGTTCATCAGACAGCTACTATGACCTTATCTTAGGAAGACGTTTAGGAAGAAGTAATTGAGACCGATGTAAACCCATTTGAAACTGCGTTAAGGCAAGATTTACGAGAGTAACAAAATAGTCACATCACAAAGTAATAGCGTACTACAGGAACTGTTCATTGTACCGAAAACAGCACGTGTCATGTCAGTAGTGAATATACCAATCCCTCCACCTGATGAAATTTGTAAAAACGACGAAAATCGTGCAAGTCTGTCAAAGAAGTATACAGGATGTATCATAATTAATGGCGTAAACGCATACAGTTGAAAGTACACTATACGAGAAGCAAAACAGTCTGAATAAACATAGGGTCGATAGTGCATACCTTAAGAGCTACGAACAATTATTCATCTTCGATACTGTGAAGCAAGTCTCTTCTACTGCAAGCATTTGGTTTCCATATTTTGGGAAATGGTAACGTGGACTAAAACAAAAAAAGTCCAGTAAACATGTGCTCTCAACTGCATACCTTAAGAGCTATGAGCACGTGCTCATATTCGCTACTTGGAAACACAACTCTTCTAATGAATAATTTCTCATAAGTGGTATGCATTTTATAGCAAATGCTTAGTGGACATTTTTTCTTGTTTTAGTCCATTCTACCACTTCCCAAAATGTGGATAGCAAAGAGCTTGCAGTAGAAGAGATTTGCTCCACAGTGTCGAAGATGAAAAATTGCTCGTAGCCCTTAAGGTATGCATTTTCGACACTATGTTATCTGAGACTGTTTTGCTTCTAGTATCGTGTACTTTCAACTGTATGTGTTTACGCCATGAATGATGATACACTATTTATATCTTGTGGGGTGGAGCAGCAACTTTATTCAGTCGGTTCGACCTCGTGACTTCCCTTCGCTCTTGGCTCCGTTTCTTTCGCTGATTTTTCCTCTTCTTTTCTCCTACTTCGTACCGCGGCTATGTCTCAGGATTTTCAATGCAGAAATGTAGTGAGAAGGGGACACATGTGTGTGGTGGTCCACGATATCGTAGTGCTGTGAGGGAGCGTCACTCGTGCTTCTGGTTTGACAAGACTGACGACTGAAGTACGAACATTTCTCAAAAGAAAAAACCAGGTATGTGCTCTCTTTTCTTTTGAAACTATAAATATTAGCGTAGATAGTACTGTCTATCGTTCTACTAAACTGAATGAACGCGACACCACTGATGAAATTTCTACCTCGAAAGAAGCTTATTAATACCAATTAACTGAAATAAAAAAAAATTCATCCAATCCAAAAGTCACTCACAGTTACAGTAATTACACTACTGGCTATTAAAATTACGTACTACAGACGTGAAGTTTAACCGACGGGAAAAAGATGCTGTGATATGTAAATGATTAGCTTTTCAGAGCATTCATACAAGGTTGGCGCCGGTGGCGACACCTACAACGTGCTGACACGAGGAAAGTTTCCAACCGATTTCTCATGTACAAACAGCAGTTGACCGGCGTTGCCTGGTGAAACATTGTTGTGATGCCTCGTGTAAGGAGGAGAAATGCGTACCATCAAGTTTTCCGACTTTGATAAAGGTCGGATTGTAGTCTATCGCGATTGCGGTTTATCGTATCGCGACATTGCTCTTCGCGTTGGTCGAGAGCCAATGACTGTTAGCAGAATATGGAGTCGGGGGGGTTCAGGAGGGTAATACGGAACGCCGTGCTGGATCCCAACGGCCTCGTATCACTAGCAGTCGAGATGACAGGCATCTATCCGCATGGCTCTAACCTATCGTGGAGCCACGTCTCGATCCCTGAGTCAACAGATGTGGACGTTTGCAAGACAACAACCATCCGCACGAACAGTTCGACGACGTTTGCAGCAGCATGGACTATCAGCTCGGGGACCATGGCTGCGGTTACCTTTGACATTGCATCACAGACAGGAGCACCTGCGATGGTGTACTCAACGACGAACCTGGGTGCACGAATTGCAAAAAGTCATTTTTTCGGATGAATCCATGTTGTGTTTACAGTATCATGATGGTCGCATCCGTGTTTGGCGACATCACGGTGAACGCACGTTGGAAGCGCGTATTCGTCAGCCGACCAGAGTGGCCGAGCGGTTCTAGGCGCCACAGTCTGGAACCGCGCGACCGCTACGGTCGCAGGTTCGAATCCTGCCTAGGGCATGGATGTGTGTGTTGTCCTTAGGTTACTTAAGTTTAAGTAGTTCTAAGTTCTAGGGGACTGATAACCACAGTAGTTAAGTCCTATAGTGCTCAGATCCATTTGAACCATTTTTGTTTTCGTCATCTCCATACTGCCGTATCACCCAGAGTGATGGTATGGGGTGCCATTGCTTACACGTCGCCGTCGCATCTTGTTCGCATTCACTGCACTTTGAACAGTGGACGTTACATTACAGATGTGTTACGACCCGTGGCTCTATCCTTCATTCGATCCCTAAGAAACCCTACATTTCAGCAGGATAATGCACGACCGCATGTTGCAGGTCTTGTACGGGCCTTTCTGGACAAAGAAAATGTTCGACTGCTGCCCTAGCCAGCACATTCTCCAGATCTGCCACCAATTGAAAACGTCTGGTCAATGGTGGCCGAGCAACTGGCTCGTCACAATACGCCAGTCACTACTCTCGATGAACTGTGGTATCGTGTTGAAGCTGTATGGGCAGCTGTACCTGTACACGCCATACAAGGTCTGTTTGAGTCAATGCCCAGGCGTATCAAGTCCGTTATTACGACCAGAGGTGGTTGTTCTGGGTACAGATTTCTCAGGATCTATGCACCCAAATATCGTAAAAATGTATTCACATGTCAGTTGTAGTATAATATATTTGTCCAATGAATACCCGTTTATCATCTGCATTTCTTCTTGGTTTAGCAATTTTAATGGAAAGTAGTGTAGTTTCTGATGTGTGTATAGTGGTCATTGATACTTAAAAGATCGTTTCGATGATTCTATGACTGTCCGTTTATGAGTTGCTAAGCAACGTATCAACAAGCTGACTATGCAATGATAATATTTGTCGTATCCCGACACTAAAGAACTTGTAGTTTGTTTTAGGCATCAAGAGATTACTATGCCGCTCATATAAGTCTTTGATACTTATTATCAAGCTAATGTCCGTAAATTGCGGTTAATGTTACTGAACCACACACGTGACGATAACGCCCGATATACAGCCGCGTATCTTAAACACCGCGCCGAAGTTTGAGAATTCGCGCGCGATTTGTTTATACCAAAGATGGGTCGTGGTTCCCTAGAATAATTTTAAATCAACTGCGGGTGGTAAATTAATAAATTCTATGCTCATTCATGAAAGTTACAGCATATCCACACTCGACGACTACTTGATTGCGCACTCGAGCAGCACGGAAGTTTTTGTTCTTACAAAGAGAAAACATATCATGCGTAATGCAACAAGGTGATCTGCTATGTCAAAACATATTTGTATCTATCTCATTAAAACTCATTACCTATTAAATGTTGTACATAATTAAATTCCTTACTCTGAAAAGAACCAATAAAAATTTAGTAATGAATGACATGTATAAAAAGAAATCTCAGATTGATATTGCGTCATGGGTCACTACTGGTTTCGACTCTCCTACAATCACGTGACACAAAGTAGATCCGATTATATAGGACATACTGAGACGTCCCCTTAGAAAAGTTATGAATGACTGTGCTAATAAACCTCTTACGTTATTTGATTTTCAAACTGCTGAGTAAAACTGAACGTACTCAGAGATTTCTCTCTTTAATTATTCTGATCATCACTAAACTGACACACAATATTTTTTAGCGCAACGCAATCTGACTTTCAATAATCCCCACAAAATAATGGCCCTAAATAACAATAACCTATACCTTTCATGAATCACAGGTTATCAGCTCCAGGTCCTCCTCTCAAAACTCTCGCATCTCTCTTTATCCACCACTGCTGGCGGCGCACCTCCAACTGCGCAACGCTAAGCGTTGTTCACATCCAACTGCCCAACACTACACAAGCGAATATTCCAACAATGCCAACCAGCCACAACTGCACACAGCACAGTCAGTGATTTTTGTACAGAGCGCTACGTGGAGTTACCAACATAAAAACTTAAACGGCCTACTCACAATCCTCATGGAATGTTACAACCTGTTGTGTTACCATTCATGAACAGCATTCCAAGTGGTGTTTTTCAACAGGATAATGGTCGCCCACATACCGCTGTTGTAACCCAACATGTTCTACAGAGTTTTGACATCACTAGATCTGTCTCCAGTCGATAACATACGGGACATGATCGGACGACAACTTCAGCGTCATCCATTATCATGTAGTGATCAACCAAGTGCAACAGACATACGGTTCCATCCCACAAACTGACATACAATGCACAATACAATGCATGCACGTTTGCGTGTAAGCTTCAAGATTCAGGTTATTAATGTTGTAGAATTTCACATTTGCGATGGCTTATCTCTTAAATACGTTACCTAGAGAAATCTATTCCAAAAATTTCATTACACTACGTCAATTACGTTTTGGTGCTGCGACTTTTTTTGCTGTCAGTGTATGTTGTTGCTGTGGTCTTCAGTCACAAGACTGGTTTGATGCAGCTCTCCATGCTACTGTATCCTGTGCAAGCTTCTTCATCTCCCAGTACCTAATGCAACCTACATCCTTCTGAATCTGCGTAGTGTACTCATCTCTTGGTCTCCCTCTACGATTTTTACCCTCAACGCTGCCCTCCAATACTAAATTGGTGATCCCTTGTTGCCTCAGAACATTTCCTACCAACCGATCCCTTCTTCTAGTCAAGTTGTGCCACAAACTCCTCTTCTCCCCAATTCTATTCAATACCTCCTCATTAATTACGTGATCTACCCATCTAATCTTCAGCACTCTACTATAGTGTATATGTTAATCAAATTAACTGCTTTTTTTAGGAGATGAATGACAGTGACGGTCTGAACTTGGGACTGCTGTGTATTGTAAACGCCAGGGAACCGAAATACAGCGTATTTATTGTTAAACTTTCGCTACTTGAGAGGGAAAAGAAAAATGTCATTTGCAATGTCCTGTAGTGTGAATTCTAGATTCTAGCTATTCAAACTCCGAACGTAGGCAAGCCCGCAGCGTTTGATAAGTAATGCAACACATTACCTTCTGAAAGCAGGTTTGTTTCGTTCAGGGTTCCAATACACCATGCTCTTCCCCACTCTTTTGACTACAAAATCTTATTTTTCAAAATAATGTCCGTTCAATACGACTGCCTTACGCTATCTTACAGGGAGTGCCTGTATGCATGGTACCACTGTAGTCTTTGACATTGGAGCCAATTGCTTGCTGTATCCCCATTATCCACGTACTGCTTCCCACGGAGTGCAACCTTCATTGGCCAAACAGATGTTCTTTATGGTCTTCCTTTGAGTTCTCCACTGGTGGATTAGTGCGTCAACACTACCAACAGAGACGTCCAGCTGAGCAGCGAATGTTTGATTCTGACCCATCGATAACCTCAAATGTGAGTGTACGCACGTTCAAACATTCCAGGAGTCATAGCTGTGTGCGTCCGGTCCGCAAGCACAGGACTCGCACGACCTTGAAGCGGTTATGATCGACGCCTCGCCCAACGACTCACCGTGCTTTTGTTCACTGCCAGGTCTCCGTAGACACTCTGCAGAGGCTATGAATATCTGCTATGCTCTGTTTTCCGCCAAAAGAAACTCAGTGACAGCTTTCTGCTTTGAAAGCACCTCCGTTACATACACCACTTTGAAGGTTACGCGTAGCGCTGCAACCTGTTGGAACGGCATGAAACTATAGGGCCTGCAGCTGGGGGAATGTTCCACTATGTCTCACAACAAATCCCGCAGATTTTCAACCCAAAACATAATATGATGTTTTACTTATTGAACGCCCCTCGTATATGTCCCCATAGATGATGTCTCACAACAAATCCCGCATATTTTCGACTCAAAACATAATATGTTGTTTTACTTATTGAACGCCCCTCGTATATGTCCCCATAGATGACTGTCCCGTGTGGGCTACAATCCTCGGATACCTGAAATAAATTCTGAGGTGAGGCAGCGCCTTACCGGTCAAGCATTCTGCTGCCCTGCGCGCCTCAGGCAGCCTTCGCCAGGTGGCCGCAGGTAGGCTTTGAGGCTGTGATCCGAAGCTGCTGGAAATTCCAGGGACGCCTTAGGCAGACGTTGCGGGAAGGCGCGGCCACTCCAATATGTCACGAATCGATCTCCCATCTGCTTAACGTAGCTAGACGTATCTCCCAAGCGCCTCTCTCCGTGTGGTCCTAACTTTTCACGATGCGTGACAGGTGTTCGGTATCAATACATTTGCTGTCCCTTAAGTTTTATACGAAATGTAGGGGATAAAAAGAATTTCCTCTCTCACGACGGACGTACTTTATGCTATGAATCATCTGACTTCTTTCAAAGTAACGCGACTCAGAAGTTAAATCAGTGATTGTGTGCAACACATGTATCTCGTACCTCGCATGTGTTACTAAACAAGAGTACTTTAGGCTCTTTTAATATTCACATTTACTTTAGCACATTGTCTCTCATAAAGTGCGGGAAGCCTACTGTTTAAAGATATCGAAACAAAGTTTTCTATAATGTTTACTATGCAGTTGGAGGAGTGTACTCCTGAACGATCGTTACCTATGTTACTACTATGGAGTCAAGTCGTAGTTTTCCGTTGTTACCGAAAATATCGAAAATTTATTCACCCAATTACCTCAAATTATTACTTGATTGTCTAATAAACTATGCTACATAGTCGTTGAAACATCGTATGTAAACATATATTTGTATTTATGTACTACACAAAAGAGAAACGTTATTGGCAAAAATTTCGAAAAGTTATTGTGCGATTTACTTCAAGTTTTTACACTATGCTCTAATAAATATTTTGACAGACATAGGCTACTTTTTTTAATTTTATATGTGTAAAACGAAGCATTTGGAGAGACATAGGCTGTAATGTTTAATATATGTAGCTATCTGTATCCTACTGTACAAGGACAAGGCATTGCTTAACGTTGTTATCAAACACTTCAGAAATTCTTGAACAGTTTACTTCAAATTTTTACATGAAACTTTAGTAAATGTTCGGATGGACAGAGGCATTTTTAAGACATGTACTGTTTATAAATACAAGTATATATGTAGTATATTAGGAGGAAACGATGCTAGCAAAATTCTCGATAAGTTCTCTGTTTACTTCAAATTTCCACACGATATTCTAATAACATTTGGACGTCCATTTTTTATGCATAGAACCAAGTGATCAAAAAGTCAGTATAAATTCGACAACTGAATAAATCACGGTATAATGTAGATAGAGAGGTACAAATTGACACACATGCTTGGAATGACATGGGGTTTTATTGAAACCAAAAAAATACAAACGTTCAAAAATGTCCGACAGATGGCGCTTCATCTGATCAGATTAGCAATAATTAGCATAACAAAGGGAGACAAAGCAAAGATGATGTTCTTTACAGGAAATGCTGTATATGTCCACCATCATTCCTCAACAATAGCTGTAGTCGAGGAATAATGTTCTTAACAGCACTGTAAAGCATGTCTGGAGTTATGGTGAGGCATTGGCGTCGGATGTTGTCTTTCAGCATCTCTAGAGATGTCGGTCGATCACGATACTTGCGACTTCAAAACCAATAATCGCACGGACTGAGGTCTGGGGACCTGGGAGGCCAAGCATGACGAAAGTGGCGGCTGAGCACACGATCATCACCAAGAGATCAAAAATGATTCAAATGGCTCTGAGCACTACGCGACTTAACGTCTGAGGTCATCAGTCGCCTAGAACGTAGAACTAATTAAACCTAACTAACCTAAGGACATCACACACATCCATGCCCGAGGCGACCGTAGCGGTCACTCCACAAGAGATCTTTCACGCGTCTAGCAATATGGGGTGGAGCGCCATCCTGCATAAACATTGTACGTTCCAGCAGGTGTTTTATCAGCCAGGCTGGGGATGAAGCGATTCTGTAACATATCGGCGTACCTGTCGCCCGTCACGGTAGCTGTTTTGCTGTCCAGCGCCATCTGTCGGACATTTTGTGAACTTTGTTTTTTTTCGGTTATAATAAAACCCCATGTGATTCCAAGCATGTGTGTCATTTTTTACCTCTCTATCTACATTATTCCGTGGTTTATTAAGTTTTCAAATTTATACTGACTTTTTGATCACCCTGTATATAAACGCATATACACTGAAGCGGAGAATAAATTCGTGGGACAGAGAGAAAGAGAGAGAGAGAAGGGGAGAGAGAGAAGGGGAGGGAGAGAGAGAGAGAGGGAGAGAGAGAGAGAGAGAGAGAGACAGGCAGAGAGAGATGGAGAGAGAAAGTGAGCGAGGCGCTCACATTGCTCTGCCTGGGAAATATTTTCTGGTATTTCATACTAACATTAGTACATAAGTATCGTATATTCCGGATGTATTACACTGAAATGCCAAAGAAGCTGGTACAGGCACGAGTATTCGAATACAGAGAGATGTAAACAGAACACGGCGCTGCGGTCGACGACGTCTTTATAAGACAAGTGGCTGGCACAATTGTTAGATCGGATACCGCTGCTACAACGGCAGAGTATCAAGATGTAAGTGAGTTTGGACGTGGTGTTATAGTCGGCGCACGAGCGATGGGATACAGCATCTCCGAGGTATCGGTGAAATAGTAGTATTGTAAACATAATCCGATAAGACATAAATACGACTTACCTGTTTTCTTTTGCCGCGCGGGATTAGCCGAGCGGTCTAGGGGCTGCAGTCATGCATTTGCTGTGCGGCTGGTCCCGGCAGAGGTTCGAGTCCTCCCTCGGGCATGGGTGTGTGTACCGTGAATATCAAGAATCCGACACCTCTGAGGCTGGAAAAAGATCTTGCAAGAGCGGAACCAACGATAGAAGTGCAACCCTTCCGCAAATTGCTGCAGATTTCAATACTGGGCCATCATCGATATGGGCTTTTGGAGCCGTAGGACCATTCATGCACCTTTGAAGACTGCACGACACAAAGCTTTACGCCTCGTCTGGGCTCGTCACCAACGACATTGGACTGTTGATGACTGGAAACATATTGCTGGTCGGACGGGTCTCATTTCAGATTGTATCGAGCACATGGTCGTGTACGGGTATGGAGATAACCTCATGAAACCATGGACCCTGCATGTCAGCTGGACACTGCTCAAGCTGGTGGAGGCTCTGTAATGGTGTGGGGCGTGTGAAGTTGGGGTGCTATGGGACCCCTGATACGTATAGATACAACTCTGACGTGTGACACGTACGTAAGCATACTGTCTGATCACCTGCATCCATTCATGTCCATTGTGTATTCCGACGGAATTTGGCAATTCCAAAAGGACAATGCGACACCCTACAGGTTTAGAATTGCTACAGAGAGTCTTCAGGAATACTGTTCTGAGTTTAAACACTTCCGATGACCACTAAACTCCCCAGACATGAACATTACTATGCATAACTGGGATGCCTTGCAACGTGCTGTTCAGAAGAGATCCCCACCCTCTCGTCAGTATTCTTTCTCACAGTCAATTTTAACTACCATATAATTGTATTTAAACTATTAGACAATTTGTTTCTTCTGAATATATATTCGCAGTCCCTATATATAACTCTAAAAGAAATTTGCATACGCAACAATGTGTTGATTCGTTATATTCCTCGCAGTCTGTCATAAAAGAAAACAGGTATGTCGTATTTATGGGTTATCGGATTATGTTTGCAATACTACAAAGGAAGCTCAATTGTCCGAATATTTGTGATATGACCCGACTGCCGCTCAAGTTACCATCCTCTTAGATCCAGCGGTTGGAGAAGCTCTCTCATAACTTCTAGACCAATGATTCCAACCAGTTTTGCCACTATTTTTAAGCGACCTCAGCTTTCAAGCAATGTTTCCTTTGCAACACCTATAAACAAAGCTCCAATGCTCAAATTCAGAGAGAGAGAGAGAGAGAGAGCGACCGAGAGAGAGAGTTGGGGGGGGGGGGGGAAGGTGAACAGAGAGGGAGAAAAAACTAACGTAAATTGGGAGAGATAGACAATGAGAGGCAGGAGGATGTGTCGGTTAGAGAGAGAGGGGGGGGGGGTGTAGGAGGAAGAGATGGACAAAGAGAGGGGCGAGGAGGACATGGACAGAAAGGGAGGTAAGGACGTACATTGAGGTCCCATACAAATTTAAATTGCGAAGCATTACTGGGTTCGCTAGTAATTAATAAACCTGATACTGACGAAATAGTAGTGTTCCGGTGTAATGTATTGTTTAATGTGACTCCTTGAAGCGGGTCCAGAGCGAAACTTTGCTCCTCTTTCCATCACTTGTCTAACACATATATGAGTGCCTCTATCACGGACGATATGTTCTTCCATAGCACTATTAATTAAGCGGCTTGCTGGGATGCTCGTTACTCATATTTCTTATTTTTTCAAATAAAATAATGATATGTAAGTTCACGATTAACCAGTGACCGTGTTTGCTGGCACTGATGTTACGCATGCTGTCACACACGCGCTGAGTGAGTGTAATATTGTAATTCCCACCATCCTGATGTGGCAGTTATTGTTTAGTAGTTCTTGCGTTCCTAATTCAGTTATGGTTCAACACCGCAATACAACTACGACATCGCTTTATGCGCAAAGCAACAATATACGTTTGCTGATAGATTTGAAAAACTGCCATTTTCAGGTAGTATATCTTCTGTGTTGGTAAAACAAAAATGTTCATTCATTCTCGTGTCTTATGAAAACTTCTGAGTTTACTCTGCAGCATATGGTAACTTTCCAGTGTTTTCACAATACTCATACATAGGAATATGCTTCTATATTTCTGTACTGTTCCACTTCAATTAACTATTTGAATTGTTTAGCTGTTCTTCCCAATGATATATGTTTTCTTCAGGTTTTAACCAGAGATCAACCAACATTTCTATGCTCTGAAATGCTGCCGGCGCAGTAAAATCAGGGTAAACTTTAAACATATTCGCTGTAAAGGGAATCATGTAAAACAAATATTCGCTAAACGCAATAACACATTCCCTTCACGCAAATCCACTGCTCTCTACAGACGTTCAATTATTGTAAAAAGGAACATCATGCTCAAATGGCGCTGAGCACCATGGGACTTAACATCTGTGGTCATCAGTCCCATAGAACTTAGAACTACTTAAACCTAACTAACACACACATCCATGCCCGAGGTAGGATTCGAACCTGCGACCGTAGCGGTCACGCGGTTCCAGACTGAAGCGCCTAGAACCGCACGGCCACACCGGCCAGGCATCATGCTCAAATCAATCACTTTTAGTAAATAAAGAACTAACACTGTACGTGTATTGTCATAAATCACAAACTTGTGCTGAGTTGAGCTGTAAATGTTACTTTGATGTAATGTCACATCGTCGACAGGTTGGGCAAACATTAAGGTTTTAAGTGTCCCCGTAACTGGAGATGGAACGGATTCATGTCCGGTGAATGTACTGGCGCACTATCCGTAGAAAATGAGGCGGTGACCCCGTCGTCGTGCATTAAACCAAAGTCATTGTCTTTCTACAACACTAACGTTGTACAAGCGCGCTGGAAATTCAGCGCGCAGAAATCGGTGATACATAGCACCTGTTACTCTGTTTGGGAAATTCCATGGCCCTATGACTCCTTTGTGCCAAGGGACTTGCCACAGTGGTAACACCAGTTCCAGTCAGGTCAACGAAGTTAAGCGCTGTCGGGCTGGTCTAGCCATTGAATGAGTGAACATCCGGTCTGTCGAGGGCTGCTGGCAAGCGAGGTGTACTCAGCCCTTTTGAGGCAAACTCAGGAGCTACTTGACTGCGAAGAAGCGGCTCCGGTCTCGTAAACTGACATATCGCCGGTAGGGCAGTGTGCATATCCACATCAAGTGACGCCTGTGGGCTGTGGATGACACGGTGACCGGTAAGTACCGTTGGGCCTTCATGACCCGTTCCGGCCGAGTTACTTTTTTTTTAGTTTTATGACTGTCACCGACAATTTGTGCTTCCACACTGATACTGAAGTGATCATGATACTTCCGAGCGTTTATATCTGCCCACAAGTGTGTATTGTGGTAACTGACTATGAATCCTGCTGTCTGTGAACTGAACTTGCAGTTTAGGCACCATTTTCTAGCCTGCTTCATCGTTAAATTTCATTAGTAGAGATTGGGTAAAACGGAATTCCAGAAAAGACTGAAAAATTTTGGTGAGAATATCAGATGATAATGTGTAGTCACAATATTACTTTTTTCTGTAATTAGAAAATTCATCCTACTTTGTTTCTATGTTTAAAAATCTGGCATAAAAAGGTTAATTACTTTCAACTCTCTTTACGTTACTTCACAGAGGCTGATACAAAAAAAGCTCTCTTTTCAGGGTAAAAGCGGTGCAAAATTAATTAGTGTCGTATAAGAGGAGCCGATAGGCACATTGAGTGATAGCTGTAATTAGAGGCTTGTGTGCCTAACAGCACACGTTTATTGGAGGCTGCAGAGCTTTCCGCTAAATTGTTTCCGGCCCACTGCCGCCCACTATGACGCTATCTAATTTTGCCTGTAAGGCACACACACTTCACATGTCACTCTGCCGACACTTCGGTACAGGTCATGCTTCTTCCTCGCCGTATTCCGCAAGCCTTTTGTAGTGCATGGTCGCGCGCACTCCGCGTAACTACTTGTAAAGCGCCTGTTTGAATGTCTTCTTGTGGCCCGTGATTTATCCTTTACTTTCTTCTTGATCCCAGGGTGAGGTATACTTCAGAGCAATATAACTGTATGTACGATGCAGAGTTCCATATTTCAAAAGACTTTAGCGAGATAAACGTCATCTTTCTGCTACCGATTTCCATTTAACTTATTGGACTTTCTCATTTAAAGTTTTGCATGGACCTTACTGATCTTTTAGGATCCAAACAGCGAACGGCTGATATCGCTCATATCTCCGTAGGACGACTTTATGAGGCCTTAGCACTGCAACACAGCCCTGGGTATTGCGCTGGAGCAATATCTGTAATGTCACAAGTTATCTTGTGTATTTTTTTTCCAATTTTTGCATGCTTCTGTACAAAATTATACAGGGAGCTTAATGTTTATTATATTGTGAAAGATCTGTTTTTGACTTTTTACTATTTGTAACTATTCGTAACAAGAGACTGTTTTAGGTGTTAGAAGTAGTTGCATTAGTATATTAACTCTAGAAGGGTGGGTTGTCTTCGAAGTATATTTAGAGGACCGTGGCGGCTCTCTCTTAAAATTAAAAATTAAAAGAAAGTGAATTGCTACCTGAGCTCCAAAATTCGAGTATGGTATCCACATGAAAATGTTCATTTGTCAATATAAAACTGAAAACAGGGCTCTCGAAAACGCATTGTCGTTAACAATATTCCGCTCCTCTGCGCTCCTTAAGCTTTGGATAATACTAGAGGATAAAAAAATTCTGCGGATCAATTAATAACAGAAGGCTTCGCTGCATATTTAATTATTAGAATTGAAACTAAAATATTTTAGGTTCAGATTTTTCTTTCAAACGAAATGATTGACCACTGGGATAATTGCAAATGATCTTTAAAGAAAATTAGATACGCTATGGATCTTCCGAACAGACATTAAATCAATGTTAATGATGACAGCAGAAGCCCTAGCCAGGCACAGATACAGATGCGTGGATTTAAAGTGGAAGCAACACTAAGTCTGGCTATTATAGAGTTCAATTAGCCCTCTGTTTTTCGTGATGTGGCATTTCATGGATGAAGTGCCATGACGCCATGCCTCCACATTCACCGGAAGTCGATGCTGTGTAGCGGCTTGGAATTTCTTTGACGACCATATACAGTAAACGTTTTCCACGAATCATAAATAAAAGTCTGAATGACAAATTGAAACCACGTCAGCTGTATTAGTTCAGATTTATGGAGCTACGACGGTTTAGTCCTAAGAGCATCTTCAGGTTGCCTGCAGTTAACCAAAAGAAGAAATAGGGCTACATCTACACCATATTAACGAATAAAATAAAGTAAGCACTTCACAGTGTCGACCGTCTTACACTAAACCCTCACGGGGTAATGAGTAGTATGTAATGTACGCAATGTATGTAATGCTAAAAACCAAATTGAGATAGAACTCTGCTGCCCGCCTGGCGTAAGTGTGGAGAGCAGACTGTCCAGAAAGGCTTCTCCACGAGAGAGGTAAACATGTAAACACAGTACTTTGTGTTGTCATTCAGCATGTGCAAGGCTGAAATAACTGAACTGGATAATGTCAGTCGTGTGTTGATAATGAAACCCCACCTGTACCAATAGCAGGAAGTATAACACAGCTTGTTTGTAATTCTACTAACAACATACGACGAAAACCACCGTTTTCGGTGTTTTTAGTTCTTTCACGTTTCCAGTGATTGTGCCTCTTTTGTGACAACGTTTTTCCTGACTTGTCGTCGTTCTGTGAGAATTTAATTACCGTTCCTGATACATTTGTAACTATACTTCAGAATTATTCGCTTAGAGTCACATCTGTCAAATGATGGTGCAGTTTATCGTAAACACTGTCATATGTCTCATTGTTATTGTGCATGATTATTTTGTCAACCTTTCTTCATATCTATTTTTATTCGTTCAGATTAATCTTGTATTGGTGTTTTACTCCTTAAGATCAGTTTTGTGCTGAAGCTGTTTGCATTTCTTGTAACGATTTCAATCGCACAATCGATTTACGCACTCGACAGAGATCAAGTACCGTGTTAACGTCTTTTCTTTTCTCGTGGAGGCACCCTATGCGGACAGTTTACTGTGTACAGCATGCCGTGCCTCCTCTCCATATTTCCACCAGGAATGTTGCAGAGGACTGTTTGTGGATTTGGTCTTTAACAGAGTTTCGCCCTATCAAAACTACTGGTTCCATAGTTTTGGTGCAATACGTGAATGATGAAGTAAATGGGAGGATTACCGGTAATACTTGTAGGAAAGCAAACATAAATGAATGTGTGAGAAAGAAAATGGGAAACGGCGACTCTTCTTTGTTTTTGTTGCTGCTACAATGGCAGATTATCATGATGTAAGTGAGTTTGGACTTGGTGTTATAGTCGGCGCACGAGCGATGGGATACAGCACCTCCGAGGATTATTTGTTTTGCACAGAATTAGAACCACAGTATTCAGCCTTAGTCCGTTGTATATTTTTTTAATCTGCTTGGAATACTAAGGACCACATGAAAATTTATGTATTCTTTCTTTTCTCCTTTCTTTCCAGTAATTTTTCATTCTTTCTCTATGTTTTTCTCCTCTTTCTTCTGCTCATATTGCACTTGTCTTTTCTTTGTTTTCTCCTGCAAGTACTTGAAACCTTTTACTTTTGTTCTGAACTTTTCTCTTTCTCCTATTGCTTCCTTCATCATTTCCATTTCCGTTAGGTCTGCTTTAATTTCTTTTATCCACGCCATTGATGCTTTGGGGTTTCTCTCAAAAAAGTTAAAAATTCGTTTTGTTATCCTGTTTTCATATAGCCTTTCGCAAGTGTCCATAGAATCATCTGCGAAAGCCAGACAATCAAAACTCAGATTATCCTCAAAAAATATAAATTGCATTTTACAAGTAATAAAAAGTATTTGATTGCGTAACTTGCGTTTTTAAATAACGAAAGCAGTTACTGTAGGGGCAAGTACGGTTTACATGCACAAATATAAAAAAAAATCTGTATAATTACTGTTGTTATTTTGTACTGAGTGGAACATACATCATCATGATCAAAGTTAAGAGTTTCTTATTATTAGTTATAAATGTGAAAGCTGTTCATAAATAACAGAAACATGTTCTATATAAGCTCGTCGAAGTATTAAAGCAATGTTTGATATGTTCTGCTATGCAAGTATTTTTAATTTCACCTTGTTTTTTATATATTTTTTAAGGAAATTAAGTTTTCTAGTGCTATGTGATTAATCTGTAACGTTTTCTTATTTTACTACAACATCGATCTGTTTCGCATTACAAATTAACAATTTTCAAATAAAACATAAATTAAACATAGACAGTTTCAATTTTGCTGTAGATATTGTTTAGTTTTTAGTAACAGAAAAGAGGATAACTATGTAGAAAAAACAATTGCATGTGTGATGCAGGCATTTACATATCCTCAGTCACTTTCTAAACGAGTCACCGTTTCCGTCTTCTAGGGGAATCTAGTGAGGCACCGATCGCATATGCAAACAAAGCCATCGAAGTAAGGTAACACCCGATAGGTATGCAACACACCTAACATAGAGGTAGAGCAGTGACAATCTTAACTGACTAAGCAGCTAGGAAATGTATACTTACGATAGTCTACAACAGCCCACAGTAGATTTACAATTACAGTCTTTAACATTACTTATGGCTACCAGCTATTTACATCATGACTTTTGCACAAAACTGTGGGGGTGTAGTACAAGACTGTTGTCAATGTGAGTTGCTTATTTTACTTTATTCGTTAAAATGCTATAGCTTTACCCTAATGCATTGCTATGCATGCAACACGAAAGTGTTCTAAGAACGAAAGTGGTTGCTGCATACCACTGAAGTGGTTTCCATTAATTATTACAATTATCATCTGCTAAGGTGCTTAACACGATCAGGATTATTAATAAAAAACAAGTTTTTCCCTTCTTGTCAGTATTCACACAACGTTGAGCAACAATTTGAAATTAATACTTTCCAGTGAAATTTGAAATAATCACTTTACTTGGGAATAAAAGTACACGTGAAAATGTAAAATGCCAAAAGCATATCACAGTCTTTTGCCCTGTCTTCTTGGTTGCAGTCTGTACTACTATAGTTTAAGCTAGTGCATCGTGTGGTTGATTTACTGTAATGTAGCACTTCAGTGACACCCTATATTCCTCTGTGCAGATACGTGGTGCTGGAAAAGAATTTTGTGGCAAGTTGCAGGAGCAGTCCACCTTGAGAGAGGGAGTCTGGTCTATTCTGATGTAGATGAGACACTGTGGAAAGACGCCACTTTTTTCGAACTGGTAATGCATGATGATTGACGATAATAATTTCGAATGAAATTTTGCTTTGGAATTATTGTGGACAGTCAATTACTTTGAAGATGGATCACTGTTGACGACGACAATATAATTAAATAAAATAACTTCGTCACAACATAAAGTCAGCTAAATTCTGGAAAAGAATTTGAAGGTTTTTTTTTAATTTTTTGGGTGTTGTAACACAACGGGTTAGATGTGAACTACGCAAAACGTATGGTGTTCTCACATCTTAGTAACCACCATCGGGGACTAGAGATCAACGTCACTCCTTGTCACTGTCAATCGGTTTCAAGTCTGTCAGGAACTGCTGTTGTCAGAGAAAGCAGTTGCATTTCAAGCAGTTTCGGAGAGAACTTTTGCGCTGGGATCCGCTTGCAATGGACGTTCGGACAGCGGCATAACATCTAAAGTGACACGTAAAGTTGTGCGCCTTCAGTGTGGCGTACAACACAGAATTTGGACAGAATCTGACCGAAGACGTATGTTGAAATCATCGGGAAAAATTTTAGTCATGCATTAAAAGAGATTTCCGGTGACTTTGTAGTGCTTAACTGGTACAGGGATGGTATCAGGCGATCATGTGGCCCTTGTAACATTTCTGATGTTGAAACCAGTAACTGATACTCGAGTAAACTGAACTAATATTCAATATAACTCATGTATCTCTGTTGTTCTAAAAATTGAAGTGGTCGAATCATGAAATGCTGTCTGATAAAATGAGCCACGGAAATTGATTGAAACTTTATAACTGTATTTTTAATTAGCGTTACCGAAGTGTTTAGAAATTGTAACTGATTATTAAATAATCTGTTCTTTGGAATTCTAGTGTGCAGTTCAGTGAAGGGCTACAATGTCTGACGTCATAATACGTGATTTGCAATTCCCACGCAGGAAATTAACAGATGAAACTGCAACATAATTCAGTTTTGAAAGAATGAATCGCCAAAAAGTTCCTCTAAAAATGCCCAGTGTTTTTCGTATAAAATTCTACACGCTGAATAATACACACTTGAATGTAACACTGCACTGTTACCAAATAAAATTGTCTGCACATGAAATTTGAACAGAATTTTGCCTAATGTGATCTGGTAATGAGTTCTGAAAATTAAAGCTAACTGAATGATCTAACAGTAACCTGACTGTAGCTTAAAACTGACCATAAACAGTTCACCTGTGGGATGATAAAATCGATACTTCTCCAGCTGATGAACATAAAATATGCAGCGCAGCAGTAAGCAGGCAAAATGGGAAAGAAAAAGCTTTTCGCAGTGCAACGCGAGGACATGTAGCCATCCTAAGCAGCTCACTGTGTTCCGCAAAACGTAATGCTACGATACACATAATCAAAAATACTATATAATTTCGTCAGGAGAAGGTGGTGGTACTTGAATTTACTAAATAATTGAAAATAATTTATCCTTCACAACGCTGTATTACGAAAACCGTTAGTCATTCCTCATCAATCACAATGATCTTTACTAAAGATTATCCAATTGTAACAAATATTTCTGTGTCATGAATTTAATTATGAAGTTGGTAAAGAAGCGATAAAACTATAACTTCTGAGTGCAAGCCGTGCGAAATGATAGCTTTACTTAATAATTCCTGAAGAAAGTATCTAGCTAACCCAAAACAATAAAGAAAATTCCATTCAAATTTCTGGTGTTCAAATGAATTACAAGTATGCGCAAGGTGGCAGTGCGGCGGTACTTTTACCTGGAAATCTTGACTTCTGAGATTCCTTTATACCACATCATATTTCACACCCCGTCCTTCACTGTATCTTTGTGCTCTGCAAGCTATCTCAGTCCGGTCAGCGGCATTGCCAACATCCTACTCTCTCACTAGCCTGAGCTAGAATGCCTACTGCAACGACGACACTACTATCAACCAAAGACCACGCTACTTCTACTCAGCACCTCTGTGGCATAACATATCGACTATCGAAAAATACTGATTGAAAAATGTTTAGCGTATAATGTGAAATACAACACATCCAACAAAAATACACTGGTGGAAAGAAAGGACTTGCGCGACGTAACTGAAAGTTGGTAGACACGTTTCTACATCTGAAAGATTATGTCTGTTCAAATTTCGGATAAGAGTGCCGCTAGTAGTGCCACTTTGGGAACGAAAATCAGGTTCGATTTAAACATACCCTCTAACGGTTGTGAGCGTTATTTACCTTTGAGGTTGTACATGATGACTTACTGTTAGCCAAGAATGCCTTCAAGGCGATAAAGAAGTCATTAAAGTGAAATGAAAAGTGGTTCTGTCTTGGCGCCAGTAATGACCTGTCTTGCTTAGAAGGACAATTGAGGGCATCTAACAGACTTACTTGCTAGCTAGACACATGGAACTACATCTTGAGTTATGATCTGAGATACGATTTCGTATGACAGCAGGAGCACTTTCGTAGTTATGCCACGTACACTGACGGCAAATTTGTACGACAATTTGGTGATCTGACCTCTTGTGCTACCATTCATGTGCGTTTTCCAACGGGATAACTCTCACCCATATACCGCTGTTGTACCCCAACGTGCTCTATAGTGTGGCGACATGTTGCCTAGGGTTGCTCGACAACCAGACCTGTCTCCAACCGAGCACATAATCGGACGACAACTCCAGCGTCACCCACAAACAGATTTAACTGTCCCTGTAGAGATCGGCCAAGTGCAACAGACATGGAACTCCATCCCACAAATGACATCTGGCACCTGTACAACACAATGCATGCACGTTTGCACACCTGCATTCAACATTCTGGTGGTTACACCGATTATTAATTTACCAACATTTAACATATATAATCACTTAAATGTCATTACTCTACATTAATCACTTTTTAGTGTTGCGAATGTCATTCTTTTAGTGTATAACGCTCGCATCACTTTCCTTGAACACCAGAAAGAAATTAGAAACCTTACACCCACCACCGCTGGTCTTGGCAGTGAACCGATGTGTAGGTGACATTTTGATTTTACAGAGTAAGAGGATTAAGATGGATAAACTTGGGGATGTTGCATAGTGACAGAAAGGAACTATCTTGTATGGACATGCCTATGACCGCATTGTAAACGAAGTCGGCCGATTTGTCGGATACCAACCCAGACTGACCAACATGTCTACGAGCACTAGTACACTATTCGAAGTCATATAACTTGGCTCAACGACAATGGTCGTAAATGGGTCCTAACTGACAGAGACCAGAAAACGGTGTAATGTAAATGACAATCTGTTTCGAACCCCGGGAACTGTTGCTGCCAGCGAATGCGAGTCCATCTTAACCAGTTTCTGCTCGAAAATCGCAAGGGTACATGCACACAAAGCAACACTGGAGACAAGAACTACACACAGACCATTATTCGTTGTGAAATATAACGCAGAAACTGGATAGTAGGTGACAGCAGTGTGGATCGACGATTTTACCTCTTTTCAAAAGTTACGTAATGTCGAGCGCGTCGACGAGCAAGGAAACCACAAAACAATCTCCCATTGAGGCAGATAGGTTTAAAATTTTGATCAAAGGTGCCTACAAACTTCCTCTGTAATGGTGCAAAAGCATAGCATCCTACGACGTCACCCTCAGGCTTAACGACGCTTCAACTGCAAGGTGTTGACACGTGCAGAAAAAAAAACACAGCTCAAAAATTCATGTGACATGTCAAGTGAGTTAGTAATGTCACATTGACACAAAATTTCGCCACAGTTCTGCCCGTGAACATTTCACACGGCAGGAAAGTTTCCTCAGACTCTCTTGCTCATATTTTACACCTTCTTTTGACACATCTGCTGTGGGAAGTCAGAACTGCGACGCCCAGATTTGAAACCACGCCGTTTTCTTACGAGTGGCTGAGGTAAACATTTCAGACACATCGCACCGAATGGAAACGAATTGGTCGTAGGAGAAAGCATAAAGGGCGTCGATGAAATCATCGGGCGTCGATGAAGTCATCCCTTACCTTGGGACGTTGATTCCCACACATTTAGCAGTCGAAAACGGCAGTTCGGCGTTCTATGAGCAAAAGGAGGACGTTCTTGACGATGTTTGGCACTGCTAGCTCCTTCTGTGCAATTCTCTAAGGACATCGCGGGCACGGCGACCGCAGTTTTTGCTTTCACGCACAGGTTAGAACCACTATGGGCCGTTGAGAAGCATTCGGCGAAGTCTGAACGTGATCAAAGGCAGTAAAGATACCTTTTCTTTTTTCAGTGCCCTTGTTTCACGCCTCTTGTGGCATGGTCACAGAGGAGTGCGACATTGACACATGTGGGAACAAAATTTGCGAAGGATTCTTCTGAAGACCACATAGTTCGGCAAAACCCTCGGTGGCATCCACCACCATTTATAAAGAATTTAGGAATGTTTCTTTGTGAAGGGAACCTGTGAAACAGCTCGAGGCACCTGCGGATAGGCAACCACTTGACACACATCAGCGACTAATTGCCTGCCAGAAGGTGTTTAGGAGTATTTCGCAGGTTTTCTCTATAAAGATGCTGACACACACAGTGGTTATGGTTACTATAAGCCACACCAAAAGTTGGGAAACGGGGCCAAATTTCTAGTAGTTTACTGTCGAGTTGAGATTTTCACAAATGTTTTATTCATATCTTACAGAAACTAACAGTACAGCAATAAACAGCCTTTTAAACACGCCGCTAACGGCAATCAAGTAGTTTATACCAATACAACAATTTAAATTTTTTTTTTAAAAATACAGAAGCTAGCAGTACGGCAATAAAAAACCTTTTAAACACGTCGCTAACGGCAATCAAGTAATTTATAGCAATACCACAATTTAAAAAAGAAAATTAAAGAACATTAGCAAACAGACTACTAAAGTAAATACAGAACTTTGTTAATAAAGTACGGTGAGGTAGTGTAGCTACCAATACCGCCATTAAAAAATTAAACAGGTCTCAGCAAACACACGATTAATGGCAATAAAAAGAATTTGCAAACTTGGTGGAATTAAAAAAAAATTTAAACGAAAGTGTCCTGGGATATCATTAGAACATAACAGATGTGACGGATCCGTGTAAGGCGGCCACAAATCACCCACTCAGGGATGCTCAGGCTAGACAGCATACTGACCAATTTAAACACGCCCGTAAACACAATTGCCACTCTCAGGCTGGTCACTGCACCGACATTTAGCCAGCGAAAACTTGTTATAAGATGGTTTAACTTGCTGACAGAATTAGTGCTAGCCTCGTGCAAGGAAACACACACAGTCCTGAATGAGCGACCACATGATCAACCAACAAGAAGCATGAATTTGCTCATAACCCACGACAGAATAGCGAAACAAACTGCCCAAAACTACACCTCCCATCGGACAGTATCGAGAGGAGTAGGAAAGATCACTGTCTTCAATTACACCGGTGCCAGGGACAGGAAACCCGGTCGCCAGAGGCCTCAAGGCATTAGAGACGCTGGTTACACAAAATTATTACTTAATGATTCAACCTTCCACGAACTTAACTTGCAGTTATGCTCGAACAGGCAGTATACGACCTCCGATGGCAAGCATCCACACATCCGACCGCGCACGCGTCGCCAGCGTACCCAACACGCCACGGTCACGCGACAACACGCTCTGTCACCAGAGTTCACGTCTTCGCTGCAACGTTGACGGGTAGTGACCGCTCCTTCATGTTAGGTGTATGCTTTTAAACTCCAGTGGTGAAACGGAGGATTTAAAGGAGTTTGTTAACATCCCACCAGGGCGAAATGAACAGCAACTCCTCGTGGGGCAATTCTGTATACAACCAACACACGGGGAGCTCTTCCGTCAACTGTACCCGCTCGTTACACACAACCGACATACATCACGTGGCGGCTCGGTACAACCGACCACGCCTGCTTCGCGCTGGAGAGGCACACTGCCCTCCCGTGTCCACCACACTCTATGCGCGCACCGCCCCTTACCTCCGCGCCACCACACGAGGTTACAACCTGTCAAAGATATCACTTCCTCCATAGCAGTTTCCCGGATGCAAAATCGCAGATATCGATAGCAGAGGGAAAAGACAACGAAGCAGCCACTTAATGACAGACAACATATCAAACAAACATGTCAGGGGAAGAAAAGGAGAACCAATGCAATCTAAACACAAGGTGTAGCAAGAGTCGATACACGGCTCAGATACATTATCACAATACTCAGTTAATGTGGCTGGTGCCACCAAGGGTTTTGCCGAACTGGGAGGTCTTTTTCGATTTATTCACTCATTTCTCAATGCTGCACTCCTTAGTGATCACGCCAAAGGACGTCGTAAAACAATAGGAGCACTGAGAATGCATGAGGATCCTTTGTCGTTTTGTACCACTTTCAGATCTTCGAATGGTGTCCTTATTTGTTCCCCCAGAGCAAATACTGCGTTCACTATGCATTAAAAATGGGTGAGACCACATTCAAGGGATTTTCCGGCCAACGACGTCGATAAGGCTTGCATCACCAAGGAGGTGTCAACAGTGCCAGAGGTTGTCTAGTAATGCGTCCTTCTGCTCATCGCACAGTGAACTGTCGTTTTCGACCGAGAAATGGGTGGGAATCAACGTCCCAAGAAACGGAGTGGTTTCCGGGACGTCCTTTATGCCACCTCCTATGGCCATTTTTTCGATTCTGAGCGGCGGAGTGTCTGAAATGCTTCCCTCGGCCACTCATAAGAAAGCCTCATGATTTCAACACAGGGCTTTGCGGTTCTACCTTACAAAGCATAGGCGTCAAACGAAGAACTGAAATGGGGGTAAGAGGGGCTATTAAGACCTTCCTATTGCGCGAAAAATCCACAATGGCATTGGGCAGAATTGTGGTGAGATTTGGTGCCAACATGGCATCGTTAACTGACTTGGTACGTCACAGAACTTCTGAGTTGTGGCCTTTTTTTCCCATGTGTCAACATTTTGCTGTTCCACATTTTTGCACCATTACTTAGTAAGGTCGTAGGCATCTTTGAGCCAAATTTCAAATTTATGTCTTGGAATGGGAGAAAATTACGGAGTTCCGAAAAGTGATCCTTTAATTCTGTTATGCATGTAGCGGCGGTTTTGTGATGTTTTGGGTTTTTTTCGTACCGTGACGTGGACTCATTCACGTCATCGTGAACATGAACGAGGATTTTAATTTCAACCGTGTGTTGCCTTCTTTCTGAACCATCGTGATTCGCAAGATGCGGATCCTAAACATCCTAATTCACAGTACGTCACGCATACGTTCCTGATTTTACTAAATGTCTGCAGCTATTTGGAAAAGCCCATGAAATTACCAAGATTCGCAGAGTCTGGTTGCACTACGGGATCTAATCATTCTAACATGCAGCTAGATATGATATATCTGGACAAACATGTGAACTCTCTTCCGCACCGAATTGATATCACTGTCAAGACTAGAGGCTGGACATCAACGCTACGTCTGCTGGGGACGACTAACTTTTTGCCCCCTGAGTTTATTTTCTGCTCTGTTTTTAAAACTTGAAACAATTCGGTCATATTCGTAGGGTGTGAGCAGTCTCTCTCATCTAAAGCAATCAGATGCTTTGATAGTATGGCCTTACCAGTGAACTACCGTCCTACTTGATTTAAAAAATCTTTACTAACAAGTGCATACAAAGCGCGTACAAAAAGTTGTTGTAGAGGCATTTACACACGAAGGAAACCAAAAACACGCTTACACCCCAACAAAAACGCGTAGCAGCTGTCAAATTTGACCGTAGTGTCCGCTGCTACAGACAGCCAATAAAAAAACATAAACATCTCACCTAATAAACACTGCCAGCTTATTCAATTGTGGATCTCGCCCGTATTTAGTTTGGAATTATTATTGGCATCTGTGCCACTGAACACTGCTGAAAATGCCTGGATAATGACAGCTCGTATTTAGTTTGAATATTTGTAACACTAAACACTGCTGCAAAGGAATGTAATACGGCTGAGGAATGTCATAGATATAACCAGAAGAATACAGCTGGAGAAAGCTGAAATTACGAAACATACACTTAGCTTTTGTTACAGTAATAATAATTATATACCCTCAAATCTGAAATAAATTTATAAATCTTAAAAAGAAATCAATGCCGGAAATTTTAATCAAATAACCTATTGCGCGTACTTTGGTTGACCTGTTAGCAACAAAATACGTGATCAATAATGAATGATGACATCCACAATACGCTGAGTGTTCAACTTGTATATACATTTATTGTTAACTAGGGAAATTTTGCTTAGTGACGAACTAATGAAAGTAAGTATAACAGATGGACTGAATTTCATCGTTATCAAAGAATCACGTCAGTAAGCATAATTTATAACTCTTTTTGAAAGTTTTGTACATCGTATTTAAAAAGTTACAGGTATGGATTGGTTATTAGCGTGTAATTACGGAGAAATTTTCCGGTTTGTGTACATAAAACATTCCGTTCTCTGTGTACGTGGTTCAGTTACCTTACATAAATTAAATACAACACAGAAGTACTCAACAAATAAGTAAAATGTACTTGTTTTTATTTCCATTATTTGGTTTCCTAAATTGTTATTTCGCCTATTGTTCTGTAAATTACATGTGTGCTCTAGAAAATTTGTACCTTTGTTTTTAGTTATCAAAGCCAGTGACGTTTAATATACGTTCTCCCTCTGTCTACGCCTCGAATTTTAGAAACGGCAGCCTTAATTTTAGAGCTGTGTGAAACATTCGTGTTCTGATGGTTCTGCAGAGTTGTGTGATGCATCCTCCGTTCCATGTTTACGCACTTTACTCGAATAAAGCCTGTTTCACCAGAGAAGAACTGGTCATTGATCGCAAGAGACATGTATGGGCCTTTGGGAATCCACACGCTACACATAATGAAGAGGCACCAACTGCAGTAGACCTGCGGATACATACATTCAGTTGGCACAATTCTCTAATTTACACCAGTTTTCACAGAAAGCTGGTCCTCTGTCGTGGACCGTTGTTTTTTCTAAAGTAATCGCACTTTTGGGCTCGTTCGGAAATTCCGGTGGTGGGAACCTGTGGAGACTGCAATAGACTCCTGCCCAAAATTCGTTCTTGCTGTGACATTGTTCGAACAAATCAAAAGAGGAATGTTTTGAATGGATACAACAGATCTTCGACGACGATGTAATGCCTACAGAGATGCCGAGTTTTGAGCTCTCCCAGTGCTCGCTTCCTTTATAAATACTCTTCTTATCGTCGATTACCGGATGGATGGAGTTTATGTCGCCCAGTTCGTGTAATAAGCCAAGTTCGTGTAATGTCATTATCAGGTTTATTATATCCTCTGACGGATGGGTATATTTATATATTTAACCTGATCAGATTAGGGCCATCTGGCCCTCTCTTACATCGGACCAGTGTTCCACACATGCAGCATTTCACACATCAGAGTTGCATCGTGACAATAGTTTAAATAAGAAAATTAGATCACTCTAGTGACAATATGAATAAAGAATAATGACTAAGACCTACTAAAGTAAATGCTGGCAGTAATTTTACAACAGGTGCTATAGATACAAATATGATAAAAGCAATAATAATAACAGTAAAAAAATCAAATAGTAATGATAAACATGAGAAAAATTGGCAATAGAAATGAAGATTTGTGCAGATGTGCATTAATATCTTGGTGTGTAAAGTAGATGTTTACTAGTGTAGCGAGTTTTGGGGAAGGGAGTCTTAAGGAGGGGGGAAGAGGGAAGTAATGAGGTGAAGTGCATTCATGTACAGATGAAGGCATTACTGTTGCTTAAGTAGATACGTCATTAACTGTGTTTTGAAGCCGGACATGTTTATAAGTTCTCTAACATAACGAAGGAGGTTATTCCAGAGTCGGGTTCCCGCTACTGTAAAGGACTTAGAGAAGGTGACTGAGCGATGTAGTGGAACAGAGAGGATTTTATTATGATGGGAACGTGTGTTTCTGTCATGTTGTTCCGACATAAGCGTTAAGGACGAGGAGAGATATGAGGGACAGTGTACATTTATAAGGCAGTAGATGAGACAGAGTGTATGGAAATCTCTCCGTTTGTCTGCGCGCAGCCAGGACAATGTTGCATATGCTGGTGAAATGTGATCAAAAAGTTGAACGTCACAGATATATTGGACGCAGGCATTCATGACCAGTTCCAGACGTCGCGAATTTTCCCGAGAGAGTCCTTGTAGGATAATATCGCTGTAGTCAATGATTGGGAGTGTAAGCGTTTGTACTAATTTCTTTTTCAGATCCAAAGGGAAGAGTTTTTTATATTTTTGTAGGACATGATGGAATGCTATGCTTTTTTGCACACTGCAGTTACGTGCTCCGTCCAATTTAAATTTTCATCTATTATTACTCACAAACTGTTTACTGAAGGAGAGAAGTTAATATTTGTTCCATTTAGGATAAGAGATGGTACGGATTCCCGATGTTTTGGGCTAACGAGCTTAGAGTGACCAACAAGTACCGCTTGGGTTTTAGATGGGTTTAGTTTTAGTCCTATGTCCTGTACCCATTTTGATAGTGAATGGAGGTCAGTATTGAAATTTTCAATAGCTTTCTTAAGATTGCCTGGCTTCGCACTTAGATACAACTGAAGGTCATCAGCACACATATGATATTTGCAATAGGTCAGAACCGATGACACATCATTGACATACAGAGGGAAGAGTATAGGACCTAATACTGAGCCTTGGGGAACACCTGACACTACCTGCTGCCATTGTGATTTTATATTCCCGGACAGAGCGCGTTGCTGACGAGACGTCATGTATGAGCGAAACCATTGCACTGCACTTGATGAGAAATTTAGACCGCTAAGTTTGGCTAGTAAGATGTCGAAGTCGACAGTATCAAATGCTTTGCTGAAATCTAAGAAGCAAATGATAGTCTCTTCTTGTCTGTCCATGGCAAGTTTCCGTTCATCTGTCACCTTTATCAGTGCGGATGTTGTGCTTCGATGTTTACGGAAACCTGATTGGTATTCGTCCTGTAGGTTGTCAGTAGTTAGGTTCTTGGTGAGCTGGTCATGGACTATATATTCTAAGGCCTTTGATAGTGCAGGAAGAAGGCAGATGGGGCGGTAGTCAGAAGGTGCTGTGGCAATGTCCTTTTTAGGCAGTGGCTTAACTTGTTTCAGTTTCCTAGCCTGAGGGAAAACACTTGTGATTAATGAAGCGTTGAAAATGTCTGTTATAGAGAGCAGTAGTTGATCAATAATAAGTTTTACCATCTGGATAGTGATGCCATCATGTCCAGTAGATGCTGATCTAATCCGCATTATGGCTTTCTTGACGT